>NW_028318742.1:1135000-1486725 GCF_062004578.1 Staurois parvus | reverse complement strand
AAAGAGCGATTTGGAGTGGCCAGCCCGCTCCCCCAATTTGGCCCCTTGCGACTTTTTTTGTGGGGTTTTTTGAAATCCCGCGTTTATGTAAACCGTCCAAGGACCCTACAAGACCTGAAGGCCAACATCCGCACAGAAATTGCCAACATACCCGCTGCTATGCTGGTAAGGGTCATGAAAAACGTCAGAAATCGGCTTATTCAGTGTATGGGCAATGGGGGGCGTCACCTACCTGATATGATTTTCAAAACTGTGTAAAACAGAACTTTAGATATGTACCTACATTATTAAAGACAATAAAAACAATTCTGATTCATAAAATGGGTTTTATTGCGTTTTGAAAAAAGGAAGTTATGTTGCCGCACCCTGTATATACGACATTTGTTAAGGAAACCCCTGTAGTGGTGGCGGTCTCCATTAAACTTAGATGGCTGGGGCATATGCGAGTTGGTACCATCTCGGTTCAGCAGTTGTCTCTGCAGAGTCTGAATCTCTCCCTTTTGCCTATCCACTATACTTTCCAGTTTGGCAACTTTTTCTTGATAGGTAACCCCGAATTCCTGCAGCTCAGCAATTTGCTGCCTAAGAGGAGCCACAACGTTTGCTATAGCGGCCTCCATGTTTGGGCCAGATTATTCTGTCATGGTCTGGGGTCAGTGTTAAGGACCGACTGGCGGTAGCCTCTAGCGACCCACAGGCCGGAATCCCTCAGGGTGCGGAATCTAAGCCTCAGTCTGCTGTTTCACCAGAGCCCCTGATGGTGGGGATGGACTTGAAGCAGCCTGAGACCAGGTCGCGACCCCCGAGTTCAACCAGCTGTGGTAGAGGTGGATTTGCCAGTGGTAGGTAACAAGTGAGAGCCAGATGTGAAGAGGTAGCGTAACGTAGTCAGACAGGCCAGGTCGGTAACAGCAGAGGCAGACGGTACAGATCAGCAGGCAAAAGGATAAACGGGTCACAGGCCAGGTTCAGCAACAGGAGGTCAGGTAAACAGGAGAAAGCAGAAGAAAGGTCAGACAAGCCAGGGATCAGGGCAGGAGAGAGTCACGATAATCCGGGTCAGGCAGGTTCGGCAACAAAGGCAATCTCAGGAATAAGACCATACGGCAATGTGAGCATTGCAAGAGCTGGTTTAAATAGCCTGCCCGGCACTGACAGGCGTGCCTGGGTCCTAGTGCCTCCCAGCACTGTCATTGGTGACAGGTGTGCCTGGGTCCTAGTGCCCGCCTGTCTCCATGTCTTGTCGGAATTCTACGCATGTGCAGATTCATGCGTCGTGGTGATCTTCTCGTTCCCTGGCAGTCAGGCTCAAAGACCAGTTGCTATAGCAGTGGAAAAGGCTCACCTTAAACCAGCAGGATAGGTACACAGGCAGGTCACCGTGGCGGAAGAGTGGGATCACCCGAGGTGCAGAGTATAAGTACCATCCGGTGTTCACCAGAGCTCCTGATGGTGGAGATGGATTTTGTTGCGTGTTAGCACCAGGTCGCAGTCCTCAGGATCACCCCACCAGGAGGTGAGCAAGCGGAGGTCCAGTAGCATATTAGGCAGGCAAGGATCAAATGGAAGCGTGGTCAGTAAACAGACCAAGGTCGGTAATGAGCAGTCGCAGGTTGGGAACAGGCAGAAGAGTAGTCGAGAACGAGCCAAGGATCAATAACGAGCGGCAGCAATATATGGATGACAGCAGAGAAGGCAAGGAACAAGATACTGGCTGGAGAGCACAATAATCTGGAGGAAATGGAGAGAAGGATGGGGGAGGGGGACATCCCATGTGTATGGATATGTGGTCACAGCAACATGTAATTTATTACAAATCCACAATTATTCCAGGAAGTGGGAAGATAGATCCTTCTCCTACTGGAGGCACACTATATTGCCCCAAGTATAGGGCCGCCAGCCTTTCCATGAACTGTAATGGCCTCCCAGCCTTAGCCTGTAGGGTTGAATGTCATCCGACGCTTTGCATTGCACTTGGTGATAGAAGGCTTGGATGGAGCTGCTCGGCCATGGAAACCCATTCCATGAAGATCTCTACACACTGTTGTTGGGCTCATCTGAAGGCCAAATGGAGTTTGGAGGTCTTTAGCTATTGACTCTGCAGACAGTTGATGACTTCTGCGCACTGTGTGCTTTAGCATGCGCTGATCCCGCTCTGTCATGTGACGTGGCCTACCACTTGGTGGCTGAGTGGCTGTTGTTCCCAGTTGCTTCCACTTTGTTATAATCCCACTAAAAGGTGACCGTGGAATATTTAGTAGCCAGGAAATGTCACGGATGGACTTATTGCACAGGTGACAACCTATCACGGGACCACGCTTGGAGTCACTGAGCTCCTGAGAGCGACCCATTCTTTCACCAATGTTTGTAGAAGCAGTCTGCATGCCTAGGGGCTTGATTGTATACACCTGTGGCCATGGAGGGGATTGGAACACCTGAATCACATGATTTAAAGGGCTGGCCCAATACTTGTGGCAATATAGTGAACACACAGTAGTAGCGGTCAGATGATGGGCTCGGTGGACGGCACATTCGCTGTCCGGACATCCTTACCATTCACTCTGTGTGAAGGAACATTTAGAATCATCAGCACCACCCAGTGGTCATTATGAGCTACTGTTCCTGAAAAATCTCAATCTAAATAACTACCACATTATGGCCACTAGATGGCGCTGATGAGGGGAAATCCTCCCTTATCACCCACAACTGGTATTTCCTCCTTTTTTCTACGACTTCCTGTAGACTCTGCTGGCCAGGAAGTGAGAAGTATCCCCACTGGGGACACAACCATAACAAGCCGGCCTATTCCCTAATTCTTTCTATCCAGCAATAAAAACTGTGTGAGGTGCTCCGGGTGATGTCACCTCTACAGACCCCTTCCCCCTCTGCAGAGAGCCGGCCCTGCGCTTTCTGAGGAGGTTTGTCCCCCGACGCCTCCCGTACTCCGGGAACATGTCACCACGCGCCTCCTGATTGGCCGCAGGCTCGCCGTCATGTGACCGCCTCCTGCCCCAGCGCTCAGGATTATGTCCGTGTTTACGGGCTCCTCCGCACACACGTCCGCGGGCCCGGAGAGCACAGCGGCAACATGGCCGAGGCGGTGAGACCCCGCAAGGCGAGGAGCCGGACGAAGCATGACAAGGTGAGCCGGGCTGAGGAGGAAAAGGCGGCGGCCGGACCCCCTCCGCTCACCGCACTGACCTCCTGTACCTGCAGAGGGGCGGGACCTGACTTCCCACCAATCACAGAGCCCACCTGTCTGAGCGGCTGTCATTCAGCGGCAGGCCACGCCCCTCTCTAGCTGAGAGCTGTAACCCTTTCCCTGCTGTCACCATGGAGACCCCCCCCCACCCCCAATACCATACTGTGTACAGACCCCCCATTACTTATGTGTACCCCTCCCCCACTCTCAGCTCCCCTCCTATACCATTATCACCGCAGACACCATATATACCTATCTGTCTGTGTATATACACGGTACGTACATGTCTACACGGCTCCTATCTGTATATATACACGGTACGTACATGTATACACGGCTCCTATCTGTATATATACACGGTACATACATGTCTACACGGCTCCTGTCTGTGTATACACACGGTACGTACATGTCTACACGGCTCCTGTCTGTATATGCACACGGTACGTACATGTCTACACGGCTCCTATCTGTATATGCACACGGTACGTACATGTCTACACGGCTCCTATCTGTATATGCACACGGTACGTACATGTCTACACGGCTCCTATCTGTATATGCACACGGTACGTACATGTCTACACGGCTCCTATCTGTATATGCACACGGTACGTACATGTCTACACGGCTCCTATCTGTATATACACACGGTACGTACATGTCTACACGGCTCCTATCTGTATATGCACACGGTACGTACATGTCTACACGGCTCCTATCTGTATATGCACACGGTACGTACATGTCTACACGGCTCCTATCTGTATATACACACGGTACGTACATGTCTACACGGCTCCTATCTGTATATACACACGGTACGTACATGTCTACACGGCTCCTATCTGTATATACACACGGTACGTACATGTCTACACGGCTCCTATCTGTATATACACACGGTACGTACATGTCTACACGGCTCCTATCTGTATATACACACGGTACGTACATGTCTACACGGCTCCTATCTGTATATACACACGGTACGTACATGTCTACACGGCTCCTATCTGTATATATACACGGTACGTACATGTCTACACGGCTCCTATCTGTATATACACACGGTACGTACATGTCTACACGGCTCCTATCTGTATATACACACGGTATGTACATGTCTACATGGCTCTTATGTGTATATATACACGGAAGTACATGTATACACAACTCCTATCTGTATATACACACGGTACGTACATGTCTACACGGCTCCTATCTGTATATACACACGGTACGTACATGTCTACACGGCTCCTATCTGTATATACACACGGTACGTACATGTCTACACGGCTCCTATCTGTATATACACACGGTACGTACATGTATACACGGCTCCTATCTGTATATACACACGGTACATACATGTATACACGGCTCCTATCTGTATATACACACGGTACATACATGTATACACGGCTCCTGTCTGTAGATATACACGGTACATACATGTATACACAACTCCTATCTGTATATATACACGGTACATACATGTATACACGGCTCCTATCTGTATATACACACGGTACATACATGTATACACAACTCCTATCTGTATATACACACGGTACATACATGTATACACAACCCCTATCTGTATATACACACGGTACATACATGTATACACAACTCCTATCTGTATATATATATACATGGTACATACATGTATACACAACTCCTATCTGTATATACACACGGTACATACATGTATACACGGCTCCTATCTATATATACACACGGTACATACATGTATACACAACTCCTATCTGTATATATATATATATATATATATATATATATATATATATATACACGGTACATACATGTATACACGGCTCCTATCTCTATATATACACGGTACATACATGTATACACGGCTCCTGTCTGTATATATACACACGGTACGTACATGTATACACGGCTCCTATCTGTATATACACACGGTACGTACATGTATACACGGCTCCTATCTCTATATATACACGGTGCGTACATGTATACACGGCTCCTGTCTGTATATATACACACGGTACGTACATGTATACACGGCTCCTATCTGTATATATACACGGTACATACATGTATACACGGCTCCTGTCTGTATATATATACACACGGTACGTACATGTATACACGGCTCCTATCTGTATATATACACGGTACGTACATGTATACACGGCTCCTATTTGTATATATACACGGTACGTACATGTATACACGGCTCCTATCTGTATATATACACGGTACGTACATGTATACACGGCTCCTATCTGTATATATACACGGTACATAAATGTATACACGGCTCCTGTCTGTATATATACACGGTACGTACATGTATACATGGCTCCTGTCTGTATATATACACGGTACGTACATGTATACACGGCTCCTATCTGTATATACACACGGTACGTACATGTATACACGGCTCCTATCTGTATATATACACGGTACGTACATGTATACACGGCTCCTATATGTATATATACACGGTACATACATGTATACACGGCTCCTGTCTGTATATATATACACACGGTACGTACATGTATACACGGCTCCTGTCTGTAAATATATACACACGGTACGTACATGTATACACGGCTCCTATCTCTATATATACACAGTACATACATGTATACACGGCTCCTCTCTGTATATATACACACATGAATACACGGCTCTTATCTCTGTATATATACACATGGTATACACGTATACACGGCTCCTATCTGTATATATACACACGGTACATACATGCATACACGGCTCCTATCTGTATATATACACACGGTACATACATGTATACACGACTCCTATCTGTATATATACACACAGTACATACATGTATACACGGCACCTATCTTTATATATATATATATATATACGGTACATACATGTATACACCGCTCCTATCTGTATACACACTGTATATATACACAGTACATATCAGTGTAATATATATACATACTGTCCAGGTGCCCCTGCCCCAGCCAAGTCCTCTGACCCTCTCAAGTGGGGGCCTGTGGCCCTTTTTCTCAGCCTGGGGCCCAGAGACTCTTTCTTCAGCTGGGTCTGGTAGTTGTGTTCCTTTCCTTAGATGAATCCTGTGGCTCTTTCCTTGACCGGGTCCGGTAGTTGTGTTCCTCGGCAGTGTCTGGTAGCCTTGTTCTTTGGCTTGCTCCGGTAGCCCCTTTTTTCCTTGGTCTGGGTCCAGTAGCCCCTTTTTTCCTCGGTCTGGGTCCAGTAGCCCCTTTTTCCTCGGTCTGGGTCCAGTAGCCCCTTTTTCCTCGGTCTGGGTCCAGTAGCCCCTTTTTCCTCGGTCTGGGTCCAGTAGCCCCCTTTTCCTCGGGTCTAGTAGCTCCTTTTTTCTAGGGCCGGGTCCAGTAGCTCCTTTTTTCCTCGGTCCGGGTCCAGTAGCCCCTTTTTTCCTCGGTCCGGGTCCGGTAGCCCCTTTTTTCCTCGGTCCGGGTCCGGTAGCCCCTTTTTCCTCGGTCCGGTAGCCCCTTTTTCCTCGGGCCGGGTCCGGTAGCCCCTTTTTCCTCGGGCCGGGTCCGGTAGCCCCTTTTTCCTTGGGCCGGGTCCGGTAGCCTTGTTCTTTGGCCACCAGCAATAGGTTTGCAAAAAAAAAAATACCCCGCTCCCATGCTCCTATGGCATCTTTCCCTCGTCTTTAGATGAGTGGTGTTTAGTGCAGGAGTACAGAGTGCTAAGGAGGAGGATAGGAAGGACTTCAGAAGAAGAAAACACTTGTAAAATGGGTATATTATTGTTGTTATTGTTATCATTACTATACAGGCTATATATATGAACATAGTTATATAGTTAGTCTGGCTGAAAAAAAGACAAAAGTCCATCCAGTTCAACCATAAAAACAAAAAAGTTGATCCAGAGGAAGGCAAAAAAAAAAAAACCTCAACAAAGCATGATCCAATTTGCTCCTGCAGGGGAAAAAAATCCTTCCTGATCCCCCGAGAGGCAATCGGATATTCCCTGGATCAACTTTACCTATAAATGTTATATTCTGTGTATCTAGGAAAGAATCCAGGACTTTCCTATAGCAATCCACTGAGCTGGCCAGAACCAATTCTTGAGGGAGTCTATTCCACATTTTCACAGCTCTCACTGTGAAGAAACCTTTCCGTGTTTGGAGATTACATTTCTTTTCCTCCAGATGTAAAGAGCGCCCCCTTGTCCTCTGTGATGACCTCAGGGGGAATAGCTCTACACCGAGTTCACTATATGAACCACTGATGTATTATACATGGAGATCATATCCCCCTTATTTATTTATACATGGAGATCATATCCCCCCTTATGTATTATACATGGAGATCATATCCCCCCTTACGTATTATACATGGAGATCATATCCCCCTTATGTATTATACATGGAGATCATATCCCCCTTATGTATTATACATGGAGATCATATCCCCCCTTATGTATTATACATGGAGATCATATCCCCCTTATGTATTATACATGGAGATCATATCCCCCCCTTATGTATTATACATGGTGATCATATCCCCCCCTTATGTATTATACATGGAGATCATATCCCCCCTTATGTATTATACATGGAGATCATATCCCCCCTTATGTATTATACATGGAGATCATATCCCCCCCTTATGTATTCTACTTGGAGATCATATCCCCCCTTATGTATTCTACATGGAGATCATATCCCCCCTTATGTATTATACATGGAGATCATATCCCCCCTTATGTATTATACATGGAGATCATATCCCCCTTATGTATTATACATGGAGATCATATCCCCCCTTAATCTCCTCTTCTCAAGAGAGAATACATTCAGTTCCTCTAATCTTTCCTCATAGCTGATCTCCTCCATGCCTCTTATCAGTTTGGTTGCCCTTCTCTGTACTTTCTCCAGTTCCCCAATGTTCTTTCTGTGAATTGGTGCCCAAAACTGAACTGCATATTTATTTATTTCAGGTACTTATATATCGCCATCAATTTATGCAGCACTTTACATATATATTGTACATTCACATCAGTCCCTAACCCTCAAGGGGTGTACAATCTAAGGTCCCTAACTCACATCCATATACTAGGGCCAGCTTAGACCGGATCCAATTCACCTTCCAGCATGTCTTTGCATATCTGTTAGCAGAAGTGCAGACGGCTCCTGTCACTCTTCTAGTGGATTCACACAACCAGATCCCTGCCTTCCAGGCTCGTATGAAGTAAATGTCTTTTCTCAATGGCCAGATGAACTCTTCTTGCCTGAAAATGTTGCCAAATTGTAACTTTTTTGTCTGATGGACAGGTAAATGAATCTAGCGAATGCTGCACGCCCTGGTTCTGGATATATACTTTGTTTTTATACAGACGGTATTCATAGACGTTACATTGTTTATCTGAGATCTGTAATATTTTTCCTGCCATCACCAAGGAGACCCCTTTCCTCTCGATGTGTAAATCTCCCTCTGATGTGTCCATAGATCACAGCAACACTTCCCGCACAGATTGTGTTTTCCTCGGGCCCTGGAGACACAAACATTCATGTTTTACGGCTGGAAGGGGGAAGAGAGGATTTGGCTGTGATATATGGATGGTGTATAATGACATCACTCTCCTCCTAATAAATCACAATGGGATTGTGAACGCGGAGTATTGATGCTCCCGAGATCATTACCTTCATTTTTTTGGACATTGTAGACCTTTTCTGCTGTTGCTGGGAACCTCTTACCCACTTATATGTAACCCTTTTCCATGTGTATGTACTGCAGGGACCCCTTCACATGTATACTGTACTTTGTGTATTGTAGGGAGCCCTTCCCATGTACAGTATGTGTGCTGCAGGGACCCCTTCCCATGTACAGTATGTGTGCTGCAGGGACCCCTTCCCATGTACAGGATGTGTGCGGCAGGGACCCCTTCACATATATACTGTATTTTATGTATATTGCAGGGACCCCTTCCCATGTACTGTTTGTGTACTGCATGGACCCCTTCACATACTGTATTTTATGTATATTGCAGGGACCCCTTCCCATGTACTGTATGTGTGCTACAGAGACCCCTTCACATATATACTGTATTTTATGTATATTGCAGGGAGCCCTTCCCATGTACAGTATGTGTGCTGCAGGGAGCCCTTCCCATGTACAGGATGTGCGCTGTAGGGAGCCCTTCCCATGTACAGTATGTGTGCTGCAGGGAGCCTTTCCCATGTACAGGATGTGCGCTGTAGGGAGCCCTTCCCATGTACAGTATGTGTGCTGCAGGGAGCCCTTCCCATGTACAGGATGTGTGCTGCAGGGACCCCTCCCCATGTACAGTATGTGTGCTGCAGGGACCCCTTCCCATGTACAGGATGTGTGCGGCAGGGACCCCTTCACATATATACTGTATTTTATGTATATTGCAGGGACCCCTTCCCATGTACTGTTTGTGTACTGCATGGACCCCTTCACATACTGTATTTTATGTATATTGCAGGGACCCCTTCCCATGTACTGTATGTGTGCTACAGAGACCCCTTCACATATATACTGTATTTTATGTATATTGCAGGGAGCCCTTCCCATGTACTGTATGTGTGCTGCAGAGACCCCTTCACATATATATTGTACTTTATGTATATTGCAGGGACCCCTTCCCATGTACTGTATGTGTGCTGCAGGGGCCCCTTCACATATATAATGTACTTTGTGTATTACAGGGACCCCTTCCCATGTACTGTATGTGTACTGCAGGAATCCCTTCCTGTATATACTGTATGTACTGCAGAGACCCCTTCCCATTTGTATATACTGCAGGGACCCCTTCCCATGTATGTGTATTACAGGGACCCCTTCCCATATACAGTGCTCAGCATAAATGAGTACACCCCTCTTGAAAAGTAAGATTTTAATCAATATCTCAATGAACACAAGAACAATTTCAAAATGTTGACAAAACTGAGTTTTATAGAATATTTGTTTAGCACATTAGATGAAAGTAAGGTTAATAATATAACTTAGATTCCAAAATTTTCAGTTTTACTCAAATTAGTTGATGCAAAAATGAATCCACCCCACAACAAAAACTACAACATCTAGTATTTTGTATGACCTCCATGATTTGTAAGGACAGGACAAGTCTTCTAGGCATGGAATGAATACGTTGTCGACATATTGCAACATTGATCTTTTTCCATTCTTCAAGAATGACCTCTTCTAGAGCCTGGATGCCGGATGGAGAGCGATCTTGTCTCTTCAGAATTCCCCCATAGGTGTTAGATTGGGTTCAGATCAGGAGACACTCTTGGCCACGGAATCCCTTTCACCCGGTTCTTCTTCAGAAATGCAACAGTGGCCTGAGATGTGTGTTTTGGATCATTGTCATGTTGGAAAAATGCCCGACGACCAAGGGCACGGAGTGATGGGAGCATCTTCTCTTTCAATATAGAGCAGTACATCTGTGAATTCATGATACCATCAATGAAATGCAGCTTCCCAACACCAGCAGCACTCATGCAGCCCCACAGAAGGACACTGACACCACCATGTTTCACTGTAGGCAGCATGCATTTTTCTTTGTACTCCTCACCTTTATGATGCCATACAGTTTTGAAGCCATCCATTCCAAAAACATTTATCTTGGTCTCATCACTCCAGAGTACAGAGTCCCAGTAGTCTTCTTTTTCAGCATGGGCCCTGGAAAATTCTTTCTTTTTTGTGCATGGACTTTAGGAGAGGCTTCCTTCATGGACGACACCCATGCATACTATTCATCTACAGTGTACGCCGTATTGTGTAACGGGAAACAATCACCCCAGTTTGGCTTTCTACCTGTTTAGCTAACTGCAGTGAACTTGCATGGTGATTTTCTTCAACCCTTCTCATCAGAAGACACTCCTGTTGAGGTGTTAACTTCCGTGGATGGCCTGGACGTCTCTGTGAGATGGTTGCAGTTCCATCTTTGTTCAGTTTTTGTATCATTCTTGCTACAGTATTCTGACTGATAAGTAAAGCTTTGCTGATCTTCTTGTAGCTTTCACCTTTCTTGTGTAAATAAACTATTTTCTTTCTCCGGCTGCGACATTTCTCTTCCATGTGGTGCCATTGCCGACAGCATGAAATGGGAGGGGTTTTCTTTGTTAAGTAACGCCCTTTTATAATCAGCTGTCTGATGAACGATTAGACTCACCTGGAATTGAATTCTTGTTAATTCGAATTTTGTTGTCTAAAATTTAGCTTTTCTCCTAAGACTTTCATTGGGGTGTTTTCATTTTTGCAATATGGTCTTGAATGAATTTGTTAGGAAAAATACTTTTGTGTGTGCAAATAAACAAATCTTGTTTGCAATCAACGGCCTGCATTTGTGGGAGTAGTTTGTAGTATAATGTCCTATAGAAAATGTGGATTCTGAAAGTTAAGTAAAGGTTTTCTGACAAATCTGTTGGGGTGTACTCATTTATGGTGAGCAGTGTATACTGTATACACTGCAGAGACCCCTTCCCATGTGTGTGTACTGCAGGGACCCCCCCCCTCCTTCCGAATCTCATGCTCAGCTATTGGGTGAACCCAGGCATGTCATAGTCACTGTACAGGAGCGGTGCAGGAAATATCCCTGCATGACGACTTCCACCAGCGAAGCTCTGGCTCCCGTTCCGACTGCGGACATCAACTGCTGTGGTTTGCGCTCCTCTTGCCTCTCCCATGGCTTTGTTCCCCCCAGCCTCCAGTGGCTTCCCCCCCCCCCTAGCCTCCAGTGGCTCCCCCCCTACCCTCAGGTGGCTACCCCCCCCCCCCGAGCCTCCAGTGGCTTCCCCCCCCGAGCCTCCAGTGGCTTCCCCCCCCGAGCCTCCAGTGGCTTCCCCCCCCGAGCCTCCAGTGGCTTCCCCCCCTACCCTCAGGTGGCTACCCCTCCCCCCCGAGCCTCCAGTGGCTTCCCCCCCCGAGCCTCCGGTGGCTTCCCCCCCAGCCTCCAGTGGCTCCCCCCCCCTGAGCCTCCAGTGGCTTCCCCCCCTGAGCCTCCAGTGGCTTCCCCCCCGAGCATCCAGTGGCTTCCCCCCCCGAGCATCCAGTGGCTTCCCCCCCCCGAGCCTTCAGAGGCTCCCCCCCCCGAGCCTCCAGTGGCTTCCCCCCCCAGCCTCCAGTGGCTTCCCCCCCAGCCTCCAGTGGCTCCCCCCCCCCCCGAGCCTCCAGTGGCTTCCCCCCCAGCCTCCAGTGGCTTCCCCCCCCGAGCCTCCAGTGGCTTCCCCCCCCTGAGCCTCCAGTGGCTCTCCCCCCAGCCTCCAGTGGCTCCCCCCTACTCTCAGGTGGCTACCCCTCCCCCCTGAGCCTCCAGTGGCTCTCCCCCCGAGCCTCTGGTGGCTTCCACCCCCCCGAGACTCCAGTGGCTTTCCCCCCCCCGAGCATCCAGTGGCTTCCCCCCCCCGAGACTCCAGTGGCTCCCCCTCCCCCTGAGCCTCCAGTGGCTTCCTCCCCAGCCTCCAGTGGCTCTCTCTCTCCCCCCAGCCTCCAGCAGTGGCTCTCTCCCCTCCTCAGCCTCCAGTAGCTTTCTCTCCCCCCCAGCCTCCAGTGGTTCCCCCCCCCGAGCCTCCAGTGGCTTCCCCCCCAGCCTCCAGTGGCTCTCTCTCTCCCCCCAGCCTCCAGCAGTGGCCCTCTCCCCGCCCCCCCCCCAGCCTCCAGTGGCTTTCTCCTCCCCCCCAGCGTCCAGTGGTCCCCCCCCCTCCCAAATCCCCGCCGCTTTCTCTCCTCCCAGCCTCCAGCAGTGGCTCTCTCCCCCCCCCCAGCCTCCAGTGGCTTTCTCTCCCCCCCCCCCAGCATCCAGTGGTCCCCCCCTCCCAAATCCCTGCCGCTTTCTCTCCTCGCAGTGCTCACAGTACAGTCTAGATGGTTTCTGATTGGTCAGCACCGTCACATGGACAGCCGCAGCCACTGATGTCCACAGTCGGATTGGGAGCCGGAGCTTCGCTGGTGGAACCCTTTACTTTTTTCAGTTTTGCAATTTTGCAAATCGCACTGCAAAGATATTGGTATTGGCGAGTACTTGACCGAAAGTACCCGGCTGTGACAGCTTGCGGCTTCACAGCCGGGTGCCCACTGCGCATGCCTGAGAAGCGATGTGCTTTGTGAATGGCCCCGTAGTCTTCTGGAACCTGTCACGTGTCCCAGAAGACTTTGGGGAGAGAGGACAACTTCCGCTTCCAGTCGCCTAGAGATCGCAGCGGAAGTGGGAGCAGGTACCTGTCAAATTTGGGTACCCCTCCCCCCCCACTCCCTAAAGGTGCTGCCAATCCTTAATGGGGAGCGGGCGACAAAGGCTTAAAGTGGAACTTCCCCTTTTGGGTGGAGCTCCGCTTTACTTCTTAAAAATCAGGTCTATTCTGGTACTTTGTTTACATGTAAAAGTCAGAATTTTTTTTTTTTGCTAGAAAATTATTTAGAAACCCCAAACATTTTATAATTTTTTTTGCAGAGGCCCTAGAGAATAAAATGGTGGGTGTTGCAATTTTTTTTATGTCACACAGTATTTGTGCAGTGGTTTTTCAAACACCATTTAAAAAAAAAACACTATAATGCATTTTAATGCACAAACACACAATATAATACCTAATTGTTTGGTGAAACAATAAAAGCTGATGTTATGCCGAGTAAATAGATACCTAACATGTCACACTTTAAATTGCGCATGCTCGTAGAATGGCGACAAACTGCTGTACCTAAAAAAATTTCCATAGGTGACGCTTTAACTGCCTTTACAGGTTACCAGTTTAGAGTAACACAGGAGGTCTGGTGCTAGAATCACATGGACAGCCGCAGCCACTGATGTCCACAGTCGGATTGGGAGCCGGAGCTTCGCTGGTGGAACCCTTCACTTTTTTCAGTTTTGCAATTTTGCAAATCGCACTGCAAAGATGTTGGTATTGGCGAGTACTTGACCGAAAGTATCATTACTCGTACTCGCCGTAAAAAAATGGTATCGGCAAAACCTTACATTTTTCTTTTTCTTTTTAAAACTAACATACATTTGGCCCCACTAATGATTAGAAAAATGAACAAACTTTCTAAAATGAACAACATTTCAAACTTTGACTAGTATATGGTCATCTTTAGATGCCCTCTGTTCGGAAGATACCCGGGATGGGCCTATTGATGGTTTCCTTTTTGTTCATTGTAGACCCGGCAGCAGAAATTGCATTCATCCCAGAACACTGCAATGTATTGTCATATATAAAAATAAAGCCGTGATGTCATCGCTGCATGCGCTGTAGGTGAGGTGCATTATGGGGAGCCATCACATGACGGCTCCATGTGTCCCTGTTGTCCTCACCAGTCAGTATTGAAGATGATTAATGGAAGGGCCAATGACAGAACACCGGTGAGGCGGTGCGCATGATGGCGAGTTGTTATTGTTCCAGCTTGCTGTAAAGAAATGTCCGCCAGCTCTATAATTAGTGGAAGCCGTAATGAGAGTCTATTACATGACAGCACATTCCTTCTGTACTCTGTATATTATAATTAGGAGATATCCTGTTTATGATTTCATATTACAATGCCGAGTATGCCGTGGATGACCAGGAAAGCTGTAGATATTACGCTGGCTCCCTTCCAAGCTGCTCACAGGAATTACGTAGTGGTTTTCTACCTGTTCTTTTATATATTGTTTCCAGAATGGAAATCTTAGGCTCATTTTCACGTACTTTAAAGGCTATCCTTAAAGTGGCTGTAAACCTCAGACATGAAATATGAACAAAGCACATCCCTCTATAGTGTGTACTTGTCTGAATCCAGAGCACTAAGTGTCATTTCTGTCTGCTGTCTCGTTCCTCTGCTATCAGCAGGAATCCGTTCTGACAAGTTTTCCTGACACCAAGAGTAAAATGGTGACAGGGGATAGATCTCCAGCACACAGTCTGTGATGACAGCCTCAGCTCTGTTCCTGTGTACTCTGTGAAGGGGTGTGTGTCCCTTTCCTTCAATCAGCTATCAGGGATCTCCTCACTGAGCTCTGCAGAGTGTTAGGCCCCATGTACATAGGACACTTCTGAACAATGGAAACTGACTGCTGGAAAACGTAGGTTAAAAAATGTCTGTTTAGCCGCATTTGTATAACGTGTTTATGTGCGGTTGCGTTTAGAAGCGTTTTTTAAAGATAAGCACAGGAGAACCTCCCAAATGCCCAGAATACACTGAAAAGTGGGAAATTATTAACTATTTCAGACTGTTTCAGAGAAATACAGAGAGTAGAAGCAGAGACAGCAGTATGTGTTGAGATTAGCTGAGGTGTGAGTTGCTCATTAACATTTCTTTTGTTTCCAAGGGTGGGAAAGGTGTTTGGTGGGGGGAGTCATTAGGGCCACCTGGCAGGGGGTCTTCATGAGGAATTTGAGGTGTGAATGGTCATTAACATATCTTTTGTTTCCAAGGGTGGGAGAGGTCTGAGGTGTGAATTGGTCATTACAATGTGTGACAAGCTTGGTGGGAACATCCTGTGTTCAGTGTTTTGTCCATCTGAGTACCTTGAAAACTCTTTGCATGCATTTTTCACGATGAAAAAAGCTCTGGACAGCATTGGGAACTGGAAGCGTTAAAAAAAAAATTTCAACCGCAAACGCTTGTAAACGCAATTTGCCGCATTTAGCCATGTTTACAAGTGTTTTACGCTTGAAACGCTAATAAAATCGACTGCTGAACGCAAGTTTTCTACGGTCAAACGACTGTAACCTCAATTGACTGTAAATGACGATGTGTACATGGACACATAGGAAAACATTAGGGAGAGTTCAGGGGCTGCTGAAAAAAACCGCTGAACAGTTCCTAAACGTGAGTTTATCAGCTGCAGTGTACATGAGCCCTTACTACAGCTCCCCACCTCTTGCTTTCTGAAAGCTCAGACAAGATGTATAAATTCTGTACTTTGGATTTAGAGAAGAGAAGACTTCAGATAAAAAGATACAACTTATTTAGGAGGATTTGTTTCATCTCTGTGTATCACCTGAGGCCAGTCACTTCACTGGATATATGGAAGGGTTTAAAACCACTTTAAAGAGGAGTTCCACCTGAATAAAAAAAAGAAAGTCAGCAGCTACAAAAACTGTAGCTGCTGACTTTTAAAACACAGCCACTTACCTGTCCCTCGGTCCAGCTGTGTCCTCACCACTGCTGGTTTCACCGGCCGTCTTCTTTCCCTGGCGCCGGCATCTTCAGTGTGGGCATTCGGCTGTGACAGCTTGCGGCTTCACAGCCGGGTGCCCACTGCGCATGCCTGAGAAGCGATGTGCTTTGTGAATGGCCCCGTAGTCTTCTGGAACCTGTCACGTGTCCCAGAAGACTTTGGGGAGAGAGGACAACTTCCGCTTCCAGTCGCCTAGAGATCGCAGCGGAAGTGGGAGCAGGTACCTGTCAAATTCGGGTACCCCTCCCCCCCCCACTCCCTAAAGGTGCTGCCAATCCTTAATGGGGAGCGGGCGACAAAGGCTTAAAGTGGAACTTCCCCTTTTGGGTGGAGCTCCGCTTTACTTCTTAAAAATCAGGTCTATTCTGGTACTTTGTTTACATGTAAAAGTCAGAATTTTTTTTTTTTGCTAGAAAATTATTTAGAAACCCCAAACATTTTATAATTTTTTTTGCAGAGGCCCTAGAGAATAAAATGGTGGGTGTTGCAATTTTTTTTATGTCACACAGTATTTGTGCAGTGGTTTTTCAAACACCATTTAAAAAAAAAACACTATAATGCATTTTAATGCACAAACACACAATATAATACCTAATTGTTTGGTGAAACAATAAAAGCTGATGTTACGCCGAGTAAATAGATACCTAACATGTCACACTTTAAATTGCGCATGCTCGTAGAATGGCGACAAACTGCTGTACCTAAAAATTTCCATAGGTGACGCTTTAACTGCCTTTACAGGTTACCAGTTTAGAGTAACACAGGAGGTCTGGTGCTAGAATTACTGCTCCTGCTATAATGTTTGCAGTGATACCTCACAAGCATGGTGTGAACACTGTTTACATATGTAAACCTATGTATGCGTTCGTCTTTGTGCTCGAGCACGGGGAATGGGGGCCCTTTTTATTTTATTTATTTTTTTTACATTTTTACACTGTGTCCCTTTTTTTTTTTGGATCTTTTATTGTTATCAGAAGGAATGTAATGGTGATAGCTATAGGCAGTGACCGGTCCTCTTTTTAATGAGACATCTGGGGTCTATTAGACCCCAGATCCTCTCCTTTTGTCCTTGAAAGCTTTGTATCAACCTCAAAACGGTTCGATCCAAAGCTTTCACTAGCCTATAATAGCTGGTAAACAAAAGACTGAAACCGGAAGTGAGAAAATACTTGTCTCTTCTGTTTTCGAATACCATAGAGATAATCGGGGACGTTCTGGTCCATGATCAGCTTTATCGTAAGCCAGTTTCACTGCTGAGCTTCCAATGGGATGGGAAAGCCTGGAGAAGCAGGCGGGGAAGGGGGGGAACATGAAAGGAGTTTTGCAAATATCAAAATGCCTTCACAGACAGGTGGCACTCTGGAGGAGTGGGTGTTCCTAGGCAGGCCTTGGTAACACCCACTTGTGATGCTGAGCTACATGATTGCAACAGTGGAAATCCAATGACTAAAAAGGGTGGGTCAAGGACAGTCAGGCTGGGGGTGTAAAAGACTAGATGATGCTGGACGTCCTCCAGCCAGGAAATGAGGTGCGTTCTATCTGACTTGCTGCAGCTTCTAATGCACAGTGTGAGAAGCTCACAGTGTGCAGCAAAATCAGAGTATTCAGTACAACTGCAAGACTGAAGGGAAGGCCGGGGGTCAGCTTTAAGTATCATACAGTCATCACCTTTTAGGTTTGGATTCATCCAATGGGCAGCACAGTGGCTAAGTGGTTAGCACTTCCCCCTGGCAGTACTAGTGTCGTTGGTTCAAATCCCAACCGCGGCACCACCTGCCTGGAGTTTGCATGTTCTCCCTGTGCATGCGTGGGTTTCCTCTGGGTACTCCGGTTTCCTCCCACACTCCAAAGACATGCTGGTAGGTGAATTGGCTCCTGTCTAAATTGTCCCTAGTATGTGTATGTATGAATGTGAGTTAGGGACCTTAGATTGTACACCCCTTGAGGGTTAGGGACTGATGTGAATGTACACTATACAGTGAGGAACAGAAGTATTTGAACACCCTGCGATTTTGCAAGTTCTCCCACTTAGAAATCATGGAGGGGTCTGAAATTCACATTGTAGGTGCATTCCCACTCTGAGAGACAGAGTTTAAAAAAAAATTCAGGACATCACATTGTATGATATTTTTAAAGCATTTATTTGTCTTGCACTGCTGAACATAAGTATTTGAACACCTAAGAAACAGCAAGAATTCTGGCTCTCAAAGACCTGTTACTGTGCCTTTATAAAGTCCCCCTCTACTCCACTCATTAATCTAACTTAGTAGCACCTGTCTGAGCTCTTTAAAGACACCTGTCCACCCCACAGTCAGTCCGACGCCAACTACTACCATGGGCAAGACCAAAGAGCTGTCAAAAGACACCAGAGACAAAATTGTGGAC
Organism: Staurois parvus; assembly: GCF_062004578.1. Classification (NCBI taxonomy): domain Eukaryota; kingdom Metazoa; phylum Chordata; class Amphibia; order Anura; family Ranidae; genus Staurois; species Staurois parvus. The sequence goes on along the minus strand of NW_028318742.1, from coordinate 1,467,980 downwards.
CTCCACAAGGCTGGAAAGGGCTACGGGGCAATTGCCAAGCAGCTTGGTGAAAATAGATCAACTGTTGGAGCAATTGTTAGAAAATGGAAGAGGCTAAAGACGACTGTCAGTCTCCCTCGGACTGGGGCTCCATGCAAGATCTCACCTCGTGGGGTATCACTGATGATAAGAAAGGTGAGGAATCAGCCCAGAACTACAAGGGAGGAGCTGGTCAATGACATGAAGAGAGCTGGAACCACAGTTTCAAATGTCACTGTCGGTAGAACACTACGCCTTCATGGTTTCAAATCATGCATTGCACGGAAGGTTCCCCTGCTCAAGTCATCACATGTCCAGGCCCGTCTGAAGTTTGCCAATGACCATCTGGATGATCCAGAGGAGGCATGGGAGAAAGTCATGTGGTCAGATGAGACCAAAGTAGAACGTTTTGGTCTAAACTTCACTCGTCGTGTTTGGAGGAAAAAGAAGGATGAGTTGCATCCCAAGAACACCATCCCTACTGTGAAGCATGGGGGTGGTAACATCATGCTTTGGGGGTGCTTTTCTGCGAAGGGGACAGGATGACTGCACTGTATTAAGGAGAGGATGAATGGGGCCATTTATTGTGAGATTTTGAGCAACAACCTCCTTCCCTCAGTCAGAGCATTGAAGATGGGTAGTGGCTGGGTCTTCCAACATGACAACGACCCGAAGCACACAGCCAGGAGAACCAAGGAGTGGCTCCGTAAGAAGCATATCAAGGTTCTGGAGTGGCCTAGCCAGTCTCCAGACCTAAATCCAATAGAACATCTTTGGAGGGAGCTGAAACTCCGTGTTGCTCAGCGACAGCCCCGAAACATGACAGATCTAGAGGAGATCTGTGTGGAGGAGTGGGCCAACATCCCTGTTGCAGTGCAAACCTGGTCAAGAACTACAGGAAACGTCTGACCTCTGTAATTGCAAACAAAGGCTTCTGTACCAAATATTAACACTGATTTTCTCAGGTGTTCAAATACTTATGTTCAGCAGTGCAAGACAAATACATTCTTTACAAATCATACAATGGGATTTCCTGAATTGTTTTTTTTAATTCTGTCTCTCAGAGTGGGAATGCACCTACAATGTGAATGTCAGACCCCTCCATGATTTCTAAGTGGGAGAACTTGCAAAATCGCAGGGTGTTCAAATACTTCTGTTCCTCACTGTATATGTAAAGTGCTGCGTAAATTGTTGCTGCTATATGAGTACCTGTAATAAGTAAATAAATGAAAGCGCTTGCTTAGCCTTTTTGATAACAGAAAGGGGGGGGGGGGTGTTAGGGGCTCTGTACACAAGGCCTTGTCATTTGTATGTGCTCAGTGCAGCCTGAGCACGAGTATTCGTGCAACATGTCATCTTTGTAAAGGGCATTAGACCTGCCACCCCTCCCCCCACCCCTCTGAGAAGTCCATCAACATGCAGCACGTGAGCTGAATAAATCAGGTAGATGGAGTCAGAATCAGTTCTGTGGCTCACTTGCATTACTTACTTACATTTTCCTGTTTCTCTCTATTTTAATGTCAATGTGAATTACATTTATTTCTTGTATAATTGCCTCCATAGAAACCGCAGGAACGTATCTGTTCATCATCAGAGCTCCCGGGTTGCATGAAACCGTTCTGTGAGATCTCTCCTAGAGGAGGCCGTATGGATGATCCCATGGAGAATGTCAGGGGAGGTTCCCTCTGATGTGCAAAGAAATTTTGCATTTAAAAAATTTTTTTTCTTATACATATTACCAACTTCAAGTCCGGACACTCCCCCCCCCCTTCCTGTCCAGGCCAATTTTCAGCCTTCAGCGCTATCACACTTTGAATGACAATTGCGCGGTCATGCAACACTGTACCCATATGAATTTTTTAGCATTTTTTTGAGACAGATAAAGCTTTATTTTGGTGGTATTTATTCACTACTGGGATTTTTCTTTTTGCTATATAAATGAAAAAGTCCAACAATTTTGAAAAAAAGTGTTTTTCTTATAAAATTTTGCAAATAAATAATATTGCATCAAAAAACTTGGCCAAAATGTATTCAGTTATCTTTTTAGTAAAAAAAATAAAAATAACCCAAATTAGTTTATAACCAAAAATAATTAAACATTTTTTTTTTAATTTTTATTTTATTTTTTTATATTAATATTTATGTTTTTTTTTTCTGCATACTGTCACCCTAGCAGTACAGTGTCACAATGGTGACACTGTACTACTTGAAGGGGGGTGATGAAGATTTTTTTTTTCTTTTACACTGATTGCTTTTACACCCGTAAAGGCTGTAAAAGCAATAATTCTCCTCTCTGGCTGCATTCTTGCAGCTATTGAGAGCTACTTTGAGAGCTGTGATTGGTCACAGCTTGTGGTCATGGCTGTTGTGAATAGCCTTGTACCATGTGATCTCTGTGATCATTCACAGATTTCACACGTAGTAAGCAATGATGTCAGAAGTGACATCTTGCTTATTACTCTGCATGTGATCACTGATTGGCCAGTCAGTGATCACATGACCGGGACCTCGCACAGAGGTCCCGTACGACGATCGGTGTTCCACTGTGTCCGGAGGGCACAGCGGGCACCGGATCGCGGTGCTGCGCGCTCCCAGGGAGCGCGCACATTCCAAAATAGCGGGCGCCGTTTATGAGCAGCAACCCACCCCTGGACTGCCACGGTCCAGCCGTTTATATACAGAGGCCGAATGCCAAGTAGTTAATAAATAGACACCTTAAAGCAAGGGTCTCCAAACTATGGCCCTCCAGGTGTTGAGGAACTTCAAGTCCCATGAGGCCTTGCAAGACTCCGACAACAACAGGCAAGACTCCCAGAGGCAGAGGCATGATGGGACTTGTAGTACTTCAACAGCTGGAGGGCCATAGTTTGGAGACCCGTGCCTTAAAGGGACACTAAACTCTGGTCTGGAAAAACCTAATTCTATTCCAAGTATGTATTCTTAAAGTGGTAGTAAACTCTGCTGTAATATTTTTATTTTGGGGACCCCCCAGGTGGATTATGCCATAATGTGCTAGTATGCATGGCATGTCAGTACAGTATGGCAGACTTACCTGTCAAACGGTGTGCTGCGGTGGGATTGATTTGGAGAGCCCCCGGCACTTCAATCTTTGCCTGGTCTTCCTTCCGGGTCCTGTGCCCTTCTGTCCTGCGATAGGCCGGGCCGCAATGATGTCACTCCCGCACATGCGCACGGGAGTCACATAGCTGCAGCACGGATCGGGGCCGTAAATTTTCACTGAGGCGTTCATACGCGGCTCATTGTACATGACAGCTGACCTGCAGGAGGATGCATTTATGGCAGGAGAGACCAACAGGGTCTCTTCTGTCATAAACACCTAGCATGTCGGCAACGTTTTAACATTTTTACTTTACTTCCACTTTAACCTAACCACTTGACCCCCGGAAGGCTTTACCCCCTTCACGACCAGGCCATTCTTTTCCTATTCGACGCTGCGCTACATTAACTTGCAATTGCGTGGTCATGCAGCACTGTACCCAAATGAAATTTTAGATTATTTTTTTCACACAAATAGAGGTTTCTTTTCTTGGGATTTGGTCACCACTGGGTTTTTATTTTTTATTATATAAACGAAAAAAAGACCGAAATTTTTGAAAAAAAAAAACCCTATATTTTCTACTTTCTGTTGTAAAACATATCCAATAAAAAAAAAATTAAACATCAGATTTCTTCATAAATTTAGGCCAAAGTGTATACTGCTACATGTCTTTGCTAAAAAACAAAATCACAATAAGTGTATATTAATTAGTTTGTGTGAAAGTTCTATACTGGTAATGGTGATGATAAGTGACTTAATGTGGGGGGCAATCTGGTGCTAACTGAGATCTCGCTGGGAGGTATACTGACTGACACTGACATCACTAGTGACATAGTGAATACAGTGATCAGGTACAATACTGTACTAATGACACTGGCTGGGAAGGGGTTAATATCAAGGGGCATTCAGGGTTTACTGTGTGCCTAACCATTGTAATATGTGCTGCTTTGCAAGGAGAAGAAACAGCCAGATCTCTGATCTGTGTACAGAACCTTGTGGGTTTGTAAACACAAGCTCTGTGCCGTGATTGGCCACAGCTGATCAGCAGATCCCAGCCATAAATCATTGGCTGGTAACTGCTGACAAAATCCCACTGTAGCCAATAACAGTGCGGATCAGGCTGGATGACCCGGAATAGACTGGATGACATGCATGTATGTGATCCAGCCTGCATGTGCCTGCTGGTACAATGACAGCCGGGCGAGACCGCTCTCATTCTGGGAGGATGTCATATGATGTCCGCCCATTCTTGTCACGCATGTGCTGCCCCCAGGGGCCTCGGACACAGCGCATCAGCGATCAGGGTAAGGAGCCAATGACTTTTACCATGTGATCAGCTGTGTCCAATCACAGATCATCATATGCAAACAAATACCGGTTATCGGCATTTCATTTGTGTGCTCTCACAGCACTGAGGAAAGGAAAGATGATAACTGACTTTCCGGTAACGGGAAGTTTACACTGATAATCAGGGCACTGATCATCAGTGCCCAAACGATCAGTGCAACCTTATCAGTGCAGCATATCAGTGCCCATCAGTGCTGCATATCAGTTCAGTCTCATAGGTGGCTTTTCATCAGTGCCACCTCATCAGTGGCCATCAGTGCAGCCCCATCAGCATATATCAGCGACAAAGAAAAATGACTTATTTGCAAAACTTTATAACAGAAACAAAGAGTTTTTCTTACCAAAATTTTGGGTTTTTTTTAGTTTGTTTAGCACAGAATAAAAAAACCAGTGCTGATTATATAGCACCAAAAGAAAGCTCTATCTGTGTGGAAAAAAATGATAAACTTTAATATGAATACAGTGGTGCATGACCGCGCAATTGTCATTCAAAGTGCAACAGCGCTGAAAATTGACCTGGGCAGGAAGGGGGTTGCCTAGAGGCAATCGAATACTCCCCGGATTAACTACCTAGTTGTGCGCATGTACCACCGCGTATGCATGGCTGTACGTACATGGCCAGAATCAGCATTGGCGCCAGATGGCCTATTTAAGGGATGCTCTGGCTGACTGGCCTTCAACTTGTTCCTTGCTCCCTGACTTGCATCCTGCATGCGATTCCTCAATGTAAGGAAGAGAAAACCCCGAGTGCCACACACCAAGACCTGACAGTTGCTAGAGTAAAAGCAGCCTCGGCCCAGCTCCGTCCAGGCCACATCTCCGACGCGTTTTGTCCTGACCGGGCTTAGTCATGGACTTCTATGACTAAGCAGTGTGGCTGTGGTGAAATGCGTCAGTGCGTGGCCTGCACAGAGCTGGGCCGAGGCTGCTTTTACTCTAGCGACTGTCAGGTCTTGTTGGTGTGTGGCACTCGGGGTTTTCTCTTCCTTACATTGAGGAATCGCATGCAGGATGCAAGTCAGGGAGCAAGGAACAAGTTGAAGGCCAGTCAGCCAGAGCATCCCTTAAATAGGCCATCTGGCGCCAATGCTGATTCTGGCCATGTACGTACATCCATGCATACGCGGTGGTACATGTGCACAACTAGTTAGTAAATCCAGGGAATATCCGATTGCCTCTCGGGGGATCAGGAAGGAATTATTTCCCCTGCAGGAGCAAATTGGATCATGCTTTGGTGGGTTTTTTTTTTTTTTGCCTTCCTCTGGATCAACTGTGGGTGTAGGATTATAACTTTTCTTTTTTTTATATAATGGTTGAACTGGATGGACTTTTATCTTTTTTTTTCAGCCAGACTAACTATGTAACTATGTACCCCATATGGAAGCAGAGTCTGTATTTGCACTCCAATCTCTCTTCCTGGCTCATAATTCCTGGCCTAGATTTTCAGCGCACATTTTTGGTCGTGTTATATTTTGGCGTAATCGGACAGCAAGCAATATGGATGATAGTAGTGATGTCATGATGTTTGTCATTATAATGTTGCTTGGGTTCAGGTGTGTCTATGGACAGAATTAAAAATGGCATAAATCTGAACTTGACAAATTTGCTTTCAATATTGTAGCCAGCTCAAAATGTTAGGGGCCAGTTTTTTTTACTTTGCTGGGTTTTTTTTGCCTTCCTCTGGATCAACCGTGGGTGTAGGATTATAATTTTTTTTTTTTTTTAATGGATGAACTGGATGGACTTTTGTCTTTTTTTTCAGCCAGACTAACTATATACATTTTTGTGCATACATGTGCACATGGCTAATGTTCGTGCAGAAATATGCACATGAACATTTTTCCAAGCCGGCTTACTAATAGGAATTCCATGACAGCAGCACTCTGTGTATGAGCAGCCAGTCGTCTGAGCGATATCTCATGGAGGCTGTGTAAGCTGCAACCCATTGTTGTTGAAGTGAAGGGAAATGTTATAGAGTGACAGCTCTGAGTCTGCTGGGGCTGTGCTGACATCACATCCAAGATGGTGGCATGCAAGAGCAGTTTCGGGGCTTTAGGAGGGATGGCTTCTAGGAAATACATCAAATGCACATATCATTTTATGGGAATATCGTTGTTGAAATGAATGGTCTGGTGACAGGGTCTCTTTCCCCAATTTCTGAAACTTTACCTTTAACACTTTACCCTTAAATATAACCCAACACTTACCCTAAAACCTCAACACCTTGGCTGGCTGCTAACCAGAGTCTGAACATCTTAACCCCTTCACGCCTAAGAGTAAAACAAATCTAAATGCCTAAGCACAATTTTGCAACGTTGACATGTGATGGTAAAACCGTACATATCATCACAACCAGGGTGGATTTCATTGAAATCACTAGTCAGTAAGGCTTGATCTAAATCCTAGTTTTCTACATAAAGACTCATTCTTGCTGGTATAACTGTAATATGAAGTAGATGAAGATTTTTAGAATAACAACTTTTCATATTAGTTTTTTTATCCCCAGTTTAATAGGTTAATCATTCATATTTGGACAACTTTTCTGTTGTACTTAGGAAGGAGAAAAATAATCATTACCTTAATAATAACAATTTAAATAGATTTATTCAACTGAAACAATAACATTCCAGCATATGTGATTTGCTTAAACATCCATGTTTGGTAACTAATTTGGCTAAACCAAATATATATATTTTAAGAAACGTAGACTGTCAGCCCCTCCCTCCTCACACTGTCAGCCCCTCCCTCCTCACACTGTCAGCCCCTCCCTCCTCACACTGTCAGCCCCTCCCTCCTCACACTGTCAGCCCCTTCCTCCTCACACTTAGTTTCACTTTCTTCTTGTGCAGATCTATTCCACTCCAAACAATCAGAAAAATATTGTTTCTATTCTATTCACTGAACTTCTTGATACTTAGCAGTGAAGGGGTTGATTCTGTATTCATCGGTTTGTAGAAGTTAGGATGAAGGTCTTTATCTTAGCTCTGTTCATGTTATAACATTTTTGCTGTAAAGAAGAGGCATGTGATCTCCGCTGAGTCAAATTCAGTTTTGAGAACTGCAAAAGTAAACCGATCATCTGTGATAATATCTTGTAGGCAGAGAAACTGCCCAATAATCTGACAAAAACCTCTGGAAGAGCCTGACATTGTGAATGGATTCATGGAATTTATTTACCAAACACAATTAAACATATACAGCCTTATTCTACATAATTAAAAAACTAATCTTTATTTCATGATGGAATGACCTTTGGATGGTAATATATTTTCCTCAAAAAGCATTTTATTCAAAAAAATCCGATTTAAATAAAAAAAAAATCCGATTTAAATAAAAAAAATCCGATTTTTTTTTTTTTGATTTTTTAAAAAAAAATTATTGATTTTTATCCACCCTGATCACAACTACTTTGTACATCCGGGTGGATTATACCGCGTTTTTTTTCAGGACAAATTGGGCTTTCATTTGGTGGTGAATGGTAATGGATATCTCATGATTTTTTTTTTATTATAAAAGGAAAACTGGCCCAAAATAGTAACAAAAATTTTTTTTTTTTTAAATTTAGCTGTGTGTTTCTTGCTACTACCATAACCTACCACCAAAGAACAACTCAAAATAAATTCTCGAGCTCTTGATGATCGCAGCGATGCCATATATGTATATGTTATTTGTTGTTTATACCTGTAGTACAGCCCAGAAACAATAGTGCATATTTTTTTTTTTTTTTTTTTACCTAAAACACTGACACTGAAAAGGACACTAATGCAGGCCATACATGGTTCGATTACCAAACGATTTTTCGTCCGAAAATTGGAAATGTTCACTCGGTAATCCAATGGTGCCATCACTGATTTAGAATTTTTGGCCGACCAAGTGATAAAGTTCACCCCATATAAGGGCTCGTTCACACTAGGCTGTTTTGCCAACGCTTGCCAAACGCCCCTATAGCGTTTGGCAAGCGTTGGTCCGGCGTTTGCGGAGCGTTTTTTAACGCTCGGCAAACGCTCCGCAAACGCCGCATGCGCGGTTTAGCGGAGGTTGCTAGGCGTTTGCCGAGCGTTAATAACGCCCCACAAACGCCTATAATGCAGTTTGAGTGGTGTTACCGCTCCGCAAACGCCCCGCAACCGCGTCGCAAACGCCGGCCGGGCGTTTGCGGAGCGGCACCATAGACGAGAATAGGAGGCTTCAAAGCCTCCTGACTCGTCCAGAGGCGTCCGTTTTGCCGCGACGCGACGCAAACGCTCCCGTTAGAACAGCACCATGTGCTGTAATGTGCAGAATTGGCAGAGGCGTTTGGGAAGCGGTAAAAACGCTTCCCAAACGCCTCTCTGCCGCCTGCACACAAGGCTAGTGTGAACGTAGCCTAACAGGCGAAACTTCTGTTCCTTCCAGGTCACAGCTCATGCACATATTCTTTTCAGAAACACGATCGTACGATTTGACCATCATCAAGTCAAAAATCGGTCGTTTTTCACGAATTTTCCAACATGCCTGATCACCGAAAAGGGGAGGAACCACGAAAATCAACTGGTGCCATTGACCCACTAACAGAGCGAAAATCGGCCGATTATTCTTAGGTCCGATTTTCGGATTAAAAATCGGTCGATTTTCGTCCCATGTATGGCCGGCCTAACTGACGCCAAATTTTGTGTTAAATCCTGACCTTTGACCCTGACCTTTTGTTCTTGACCTTTGACCCTGACCTGGACCCAAATACTTACCCTGGCACTGAACTAGATCAAACCTTGATCTAGGTATTTTTTCTTTTCTTTTTTAATATTTATTTATTCTTTTATTAATTTCCCCCCCCCCTCTATGCCAGGAGTTAGAGAGATACAATGTATCCCTCTCCTCCATTCATAGAGAGAAAAAAAAAAACAAGGGGGTCGGTCTGTACAGTGACTGATCACTGTGATAGCCAATCGGAGGCTATCACAGCAATCATGTGACCTGAAATCGGGAGTCCCGGTCGTTAGAACGGGACCCGGTGCTCTCAGTGACACCCCGGTCTTTGTGCTGGGAGCGGGCTGTGTAGCGCACTCCCAGCAGAAAGACAGGTACGCAAATATGCGGCCCCCACGGGGAAAAAAGCCCAGTTCTATGAGGCCGCATATTTGTGTGACGTCGGCGTCAAGGGGTTAAGTACTGGACTTGTCATATTATCAATACAAGTATGGCTGCAGAATCTTTACAATTCTGTACCAGACACAAAGGTACTGAACCAGGGGCGGACTGACCATTTGGAAACTCGGGCACTGCCCGAGGGCCCGGGGTCAGTAGGGGGGCCCCATGAGATGCTCCTGGTACCTTTTTTCATAGGCTTTTTTGAGTTTGGGAAGGACACAGGGGCCCCATGATCCCCTATTGCCCGGGGGCCCCATGAGTTGTCAGTCTGCCCCTGTACTGAACCCCAGTGCCACTTTATAATGAGCAAATTGTGCTAGAAAGAATAATTAATTCTTCTCTCATTATTTCTGTCTTCCACAGTAATGCATCATATTCAGGCGCATGCATGGAAAATTAAAAAAGAAAAATATATTTTGTTCGCACATGACTAGTTGATTGTAGATCGGTTTGTTTACTAAATGAAAGAACATCTCCACTTTTGCTGAGAAAATAAGTCTCCTCGGGGTGATCAATGTGCATTGCAGGGATTTTAATAATATTTGTGACATTCCATTCCTATCTGTTTCTGTTGTTTGCACTTTGGATACTAATTCTGAATGGGAGTGTCTTTTTCATGAATAATGAGCTGATGCACTTGTAATATTCTGATGAGGAAAGTTGCAGTGTCAGCATCTCTTTAAAATTGATTACCCTTTGGGAGCATCTCACCAAGAATGACATTTTTGTTGCAGGGGATGCCTAAAATCTGACTTGTATCTTAGTGCAGACTTATGGGACAATCAGTGAGCCAATCACATAAGCAGGAGATGCCCCTATTGTGGGGGGGGGGGGGTCTGTACGCCATCTGTGTACAGATTGCCTCCAGGTAGCCATATTGCATTGAATTTTACAGAAAATTCCTTAAGGTTTTTCACCTTAATGCGGGGGTGTCAAACTTTATTTAATTGCGGGCCATATCAGCATTTTGGTTGCCCTCAAAGGGCCGGTTGTATCTGTAAGACTAGATGTCCAGAGTGCCCCCCCATTACATCAGATGTCAAGAATCCCACACCCTCCATAACATCACCGTGCACCCCGTTTGGGGGCAGAGCTGGAAAGCAGAAAGTGCAGAGTCTGGAGGAGGACCAGAGGAGGAGTGGAGTCAGTTACCAGAGTCTGCTGAATGCTGAGACCAGGGGAGGCGGAGATGAGGGGGTGCTGCAGCTGCACTGAGAGGTGCAGGATTTGGCAGAGATCTATTCTCCTCTCTGCTGCCGACTGCTGAGACAATGTGGGGGCAGAGACAAGGGGGTAACTGCAGGAGAGGTGCAAGGGCCACATGAATGGGCCTGGAGGGCCGGATTCGACCCCTGTGCCTTGTGTTTGACATCTGTGTCTTTAATATATTTCATGCATTAAGGTGAAAAACCTTTTGTGCTGCACAATCCCCCCTCAGTCCCCCCTTAATCTTACCTGAGCCTGATCCACTCTAGTGATGTGCACGAGAGCAGAGGCTGTCGCCGCTTTCTTCCTCCTCCCTAGACAAATTGATACCAGTGGGGGCCTTAGACTCACTTTGCTGTCAATCAAATGTTGTGGTGAGGGCGCAGGGAAGGTGGGGCTGAGCCGCCCACTCTGTGTCAATGGACTGCTCAGGAGTGAGCCCACACGAGTGCCCCATGGAAAGCGGCTTTCCATGGGGGCACCCGTTGGAGCGGTGGTGGGGGACCACAGAAGAAAAATGATCGGGGCTTCACAGAGCAGAGTAAGCTTTCTTCATAAGAGAAGGTAAGTATAACATGTTAGTCATTTTAATTAAAGAAAAAAAAAACTGCTTTAAATGTAAATCCACTTTGCAAAGTAGCCTAGTGAGTGGAGAGAAGCTGTACTGACTTGAATCATGTGCTGCTTTTTTTTTTTTTTTTCTTTCTAACTTTCTGTGCATATAATTGGATATCTAAGCTTCTTCTACAGTCTAGAATCAAATTTAAAATGAAGATCTATTTACACTATCCACTCAGGCAGGCCTTTGCTTCACTTAACCTCCCTGGCGGTCTGATTATGTCCATATTTCTGTGCTCAAAGCGGTACATTTTTTTGCATGGAAATATGTATTTTTTAGGGAAAAAAAAAAACCTGTAATTTTTAGGAATAACTCACTGAAATCTGTCCGAACAAGAGTCTAGTAAACATCCCGGGGATGATAAAACTTGAAACACGAAATCATAAATTATAATATAATCATAAAAAATAATAAAATAATAATAATACATTTAATTCAATAATGTAATCAAACCAAAAACACTGAAATGTGAAATATAGCGCCAAGTTCGCACATCGCTGAGCAAAGTCGCAGAATCGTTTTCAGTGTCTGATGACGAATTTCTCCACGAATCATTATCACTCAATTCTGCAAGTGGTTCTGATTTACTATCGCTGTTCTCTAGCCGGTCTAAAACCGCTTTGGACCTAAAGGGACGCTTTTTGGACGCCATGGACGTTTCTCAGTTTCCAGGCAGAAAGAACAGTAAAAATGCAGACAGGGGACAGGACAAAGTACTCGGGACAAAATGTATGTGAAATGGTTTGATACAGGAATGGAATACTATGTGATTTTAGTGTATTGAGTGAATGTCACATTTAAAAATTTTTTAATTTCCTGCCGGTTCCATCCCCCGTACGTCCCGACGTCGCAGGGAACGGAACCCGGAAGACAGATGCCGCCATCAGCCGGAGGACATGGCCGGGGACACTGCAGGGGGGACATCGCGGGAGCGCAGGACAAGGTAAGTGCTGGAGGGATCCCAGGTAATCCCGAGTGTAGCTCGGGGGGGGGGGGGGGGGGGGTTACCGCTTGTGGTACTGAAAGTTAACCCCGAGCTACACTCGGGAATACCGCCAGGGGGGTTAAGCTATCCGTAGCTGGTTTTTGCGTGGCCAGCCCTGTTTGACAAAAGGCAATCGTCGGATCGATTTCTGTCAAATGGGGATGTTGGAAAACATTTGTCGATCGGTGCCTGCAGCCGCTGATCAGTGTATTCTGACAGTGGAGGAGTCCCGCTGACCGACGGCAATATCCCAGCAGGGAGGATTTTCCTGCTTGTTTGAATGAAGGAATCTGTTAAATAATCATATTATTATAGGCACCTCCTGGTTATTGTGCTGTTAATGGAGTACTGTGAGATGGAAGGTAGGTATGGGCACCTCCTGGTTACTGTGCTGTGAGATGGAAGGTAGGTATGGGCACCTCTTGGTTACTCCTGGTTTAGAATGGAGTGCTTTGAGATGGAAGGTAGGTATGGGCACGTCCTGGTTACTGTGCTGCGAATGGAGTGCAGTGAGATGGAAGGTAGGTATGGGCACCTCCTGGTTACTCCTGGCTTAGAATGGAGTGCATTGAGATGGGAGGTAGGTATGGGCACCTCCTGGTTACTCCTGGCTATAAATGGAGTGCAGTGAGATGGAAGGTGTGTATTGGCACATCCTGGTTACTGTGCTGTGAATGGAGTGCAGTGAGATGGAAGGTAGGTATGGGCACCCCCTGGTAACTCCTGGCTGTGAATGGAGTGCAGTGAGATCGAAGGTAGATATGGGCACCTCCTGGTTACTCCTGGCTGTGAATGGAGTGCAGTGAGATGGAAGGTAGGTATGGGCACCTCCTGGTTACTCCTGGCTGTGAATGGAGTGCAGTGAGATGAAAGGTAGGTATGGGCACCTCCTGGTTTCTCCTGGCTGTGAATGGAGTGCAGTGAGATCGAAGGTAGGTATGGACACCTCCTGGTTTCTCCTGGCTGTGAATGGAGTGCATTGAGATGGAAGGTAGGTATGGGCACCTCCTGGTTACTCCTGGCTGTGAATGCAGTGAGCTCTGATTGCCGGGAGGGTTTAGCTCATTCCGGTCTTGTGGTAGTCAGCACTTGTACACAGCTGATTAACAGCATGGGAAAATGAAACTGGCTGCAGATCACATGCTGCAGAAAAAAAACACAAGGCTCATATCTATTCCTAGCAGTTGTGTAACTGGACAATCGATCGGACCTGCACTGATCTGCCCATACTCCAGAAACAGCCAGCATCTATGCAACCTTTGTAAACCTTACAGATCGACTCTTATTTGCTCCATTTTGGTCTTTTAAATACACCATTGAGAGAGTTTTGTTAAATCTGTTCCATAAATACAACAAAAAAAAATACCTTTTGATCCTCCCAGATATTCTGTACACTCTGCAATCATTATTTCAAGCGGCCCAATTAGCCTTGCTCAGAACTACAGAACACCTCCCTATTATGGATAGGTGGAGGTGTGACTGGTGGCAGACAGGTGGTGGTGGAGGAACAACACTGCTCCTCTATAGATGCAGTACAATGAGTGAGTGTTGTCAGCAATTGTGTTACTGTCAGGATCCACAGAAGGGGAAAAAAGCCTGAAAAAACACCCCAAAAAACAAATGCAGTCACCACATCTAAGGACTGGTAACCCCTTTCCAGTCAAATCCAGAAAAAAGGTAGCTGAGGTTTTAAGTATAAGGCTACTTTCACCCTGATCCACAGCAAAAACGCATAGGCGTTTTTACAGCGTTTTCCCGCACTTTTTGAGTGTTTTTAATGGACACATGACTTAAAAACTGCACCAAAAACGCTTCCCAGAGGCTTTTTAGAGGTGCTTTCCAGGTGTTTTCCATTGATTTTGATGGGAAGAGGCGTTTTTGGGGCAATTTTTTTAACTCGCCAAACATATCCCAAAGATGCTGCAAGCAGGAGTTTTTACACCGCACCGCAAGGGCAATGGCTCAGTGTGAAAACATACATAGATATACATTCACATACATAGCGAAGCATTTTTCTTGAGCTTTTCAGGCACTTTTTTTTTACGGAAAAATGCTTCAAAAACACCTCAGTGTGAAAGTATTCTATGCAAATGTAATTTTACACAGGAGCATTGGACAGGTGCTCCTGCCTGGTAATACAAAGCAATTTTGTGGCTGTCATTTCGACAGCCGGTATTTGCTGATCATGACGGCAAGGGTAGCTGGGCATAAGAGATGCATCCTAAAAACCTTTTTAGGACATGTCTCTTATCTTCAAAACCCTCAAGTGGATATCAAAACTTAACCTCCCTGGCGGTATGATTATTTCAGATTTTTGGTGCTGAAAGCGGTACCATTATTTTGCATGGAAATATGTTGTTTTTTTAATTGTAGGCTGTAATATTTAGGAATAAAAAATAATAATATAATAATAATACATTTAATTCAATAATATAATCAAACCAAAAACACTGAAATTTGAAATAGAGCGCCAAGTTCGCACATCGCTGAGCAAAGTCGCAAAATTGTTTTCAGTGTCTGATGAGGAATTTCCCCCACGAATCATTATCACTCAATTCTGCAAGTGGTTCTGATTTACTATCGCTGTTCTCTAGCCGGTCTAAAACCGCTTTTGACCTAAAGGGACGCTTTTTGGACGCCATGGATGTTTCTCAGTTTCCAGGCAGAAAGAACAGTAAAAATGCAGGCAGGGCGCCGGACAAAGCACTCGGGACAAAATGTATGTGAAATTGGTTGAGACAGCAATGTTTTACTATGTAAAATTCGTTTTGAAAAAAATGACATTTTTTTAAAATTTTCAAATTTCCCGGCGCCCGTACTTCCCGACGTCACGGGGACCGGAACACAGAAGCCGGATGCCGGCATCAGCCGGAGGAGATGGCCGGGGACGCTGCAGGGGACACATCGTAAGAGAAAAGGACAAGGTAAGTGCTGGAGGGACTCCCTATGCAGCGCCACATGGTAAGCCCGAGTGTAGCTCGGGGTTACCGCTTTTGGTACAGAAACTTTACCCCGAGCTACACTCAGGAATACCACCAGGGAGGTTAACCACTTGAGCTCCTGAGGATTTACCCCCCTTAATGACCAGGCCTCTTTTTTCTACTCGGCGCTGCACTAATTCAACTGATAATTGCGCGGTCATG
This sequence comes from Staurois parvus, assembly GCF_062004578.1. NCBI lineage: Eukaryota > Metazoa > Chordata > Amphibia > Anura > Ranidae > Staurois > Staurois parvus. The sequence goes on along the minus strand of NW_028318742.1, from coordinate 1,452,477 downwards.
CAATGCTGCACCCAAACGAAATTTACGTCCTTTTTTTCACACAAATAGAGCTTTCTTTCGGTGTAATTTGATCACCTGTGCGCTTTTTATTTTTCACGCTATAAACAAAAAAACACCAAAAATTTTGAAGAAAAACAATATTTTTTATTTTCAGCTATAAAAAATATATAGTAAACTCAAAGTTGGTTATAAATTTAGGCCAAAATGTATTCTGCTCCATGTTTTTGGTAAAAAAAATCCCAATAAGTGTATATTGATTGCTTTGTGTGGAAGTTATAGCGTCTACAAACTATGGTATAAATACTGCAATTTACGCCATTTTTCTGCTATACAGCGCTGCGCGCTTTTAACGGACAATTGCGCGGTCATGCAATACGGTACATAAATGAAATTTACATCCTTTTTTCCCCACAAATTGAGCTTTCTTTCGGTGGTATTTGATCGCCTGTGCGGTTTTTATTTTTTGCGCTATAAAAAAAAAAGGCTGACAATTTTGAGGAAAAAAAACCAATATGTTGGACTTTTTGCTATAAAACATGTCCAGTTAAAAAAAAAATGCAAAAATCAAATTTAGTCATAAATTTCTGCCAAAATGCATTCTGCGACATGTCTTTGCTAAAAAAAAATCCCAATAGGTGTAAATTAATTGGTTTACGTGAAAGTTATAGCGTTTACAAATTGCGGGAAAGATACTGGGATTTTTAGTTTTTTTTTTATACTAATAATGGCGGCGATCAGCGACTTATGGTAGCGACTTATGGCGGGACTGCGGGACTGCAGCGGACATTCTGACATTGGGGGGTACTGACTTGGGGTCACTGACATCCCCAAAAACACTAATACAGTGATCAGTGCAAAAAAAAAAAACTGATACTGTACTAATGGCACTGGGGAGGAAGGGGTTAACTTTATTTAGCAGGGAAGGGTTATCTGTGTGAGGGGAGTGTTTTACTAGGGGGCGGGGGTGTGTACTGGGCGGGACATGGCTGATCGAGAAAGTGAAACTATTCTTTCTCGATCAGCTCATCCTCGAGCTGACAGAGAGGTGACAGACAGCACAGCTACTGCAGCTGTGCTCTCTGTCACCGTTTATCGCCGGGACATAGCCGCTAAGGAGCGGCTGTGACCCGGCAACTGACATCTGCGGCGGTGATCCACAGGACAAATAGGGTGGCAGCACGCCTCGCGCGCGCCTCCTATTTGTTTACAAAACACACGTTTTAAAACGTGGTTTTGCCTGCGAGTGCCGCCCTGCCGCCGTATATGTACAGTGGCTGGGCGGCAAGCGGTTAAATATGACCACGTCCGTGTTTATACAATGTCAGTCAGCATCAATGTCCATTTTGTTTACTTTCAGCCAGGCATTGAGTCGTCAGGGCAGGAAATGAGTCATTGGTTGCTAGGATGCTGTCGGCTGAGCCATGGCCATAATTGGGTTTTGACGTCAGCTATAGAAATCTGGCAGCTGCACAGCGGACACCGTCCTAGGAAGCAAATGTCTAAACATGCACTGAGGATGAATTGTCCTTGGTATAGACACTCCAGCATCATTACCACTCCCCGCCAGTATGTGACAGATCCGTGTACCAGTTCTCGTCATTTGTCGTGCAGAGTAGCAGAGTGAATTCTAATTCTGCATTCTCTTTATGAATCCCCAGACCGTCATGTTCTGCTCAATTGCTATAAAAAAAAAAATGAAGAGCAATATAACTTTGCTGTCTTTAGATTCATTTATTTGAAGAATGTGGCCTGTAATTATGGCACTTGCATCGTCACCATGGGAACAGCTTATAGAACAAAGTTTTATTCCCATGATGATCTGTTCTTAAAACAGCAGCACAGTCCTCGGATATTTTCTTTTTATCATAACAAGGTTTAGGAGTTGAAAGGGTTGATGTAATATTAGATAAACCCTCTGCACCGTTCACTCTTTCTCCTTCATCTTGCAGTGATGTCGGAGTTTTGTACAAAGTAGATCTTGTATGAGGCCTGGCCATAGAGATTAAAGGTGTCCTTCTTCTGGGTGTGTGCCCCAAGCTGGTGCAAACCTGGTCTTTATTATTGATGGCCTGGTATGTACATAACTTTACCGAGAACACCGCAGGATGTAACCACATCATAAGAGCAGGCATGAAACGGCATGTGGGGCGTACATTGCGCAAATAGGGGATTGTGTAACTTTTTTTTCTTTTTTTTTCTTCTTCTGTTGTATGAGAGAAAGGCTTCAAAGTGTCCCTACATCCTTTTAATCCCTGTTCAGCTCCGGCCCGATATATAAAAGCTTGAATCGAGTTGTATGGGCCTCAGCGCTCGTGTGAATGAAGCCAATATTGTTAACATGCTTGTAAGATCAGATGTTACAATATCAGCTATGAAGTGTGACGGGAGTCACTTTGGGTGGGGGGCCCATGGAACCCAGCTCACTTTAGCGAGGTGGGGAGACCCCTGTCTCAGCTCCCCATATCCCTATTATGTGTAAGTCACCCTGTGCCTGTTAGGGGTACAGGGTGAAATGTCCTAATATTGGGGTGGGGGGTTGTTGATTGTTTAATGTCATGTGGTTGCATCCCATTGTTCTATTGTGTGTCTGGCTTGGGAGCAAACTATTATGGGATATATGTGTTTATGTGTATTGGCTTGGTGGGGGGTGTGACGGGCGTGGCGTCAGACCCCTGACCTTCTCACCAAACTCGTGACTGAAGGACCAATCTGAGACCACGATGTCACGTGCGTAACAATGCCACACCCAGCTGCACCCTGCGCAACGATTTTCCAGCTAATGGGACCACAATCTATGTGACGGCAGCCTGAAAGCGATTGTTACTGCGTCAGGTTAATTACGCAATTAACCGTTCACACTGCCACCACCTCCTTTTTGTATGGAGAAAGAGGAAACTCAGCAATACACTAGGATGATTGGTTAACCGTCAGTATCCTACTATCTCTACAGACCGGTTATACAGAGGGTTAAACACTCATAGTAGAATTCTTCAGCGGCAGGGATTCTTAAGTCACATTAAAGGGCTATAGAAACAGTTCAACACTTTCAGAAAGTAAGATTTATTACTAAAAGGTCAAAAGGGTGCAGTAGAAATATTTACAGAAAAAAGATGTAACATATATATATATATACACAGAGCACAACAGCACAGCAAACAGATAACAGAAAGAAGTTTAGGTAAATAAGTACTTGCCAAATAGATGCCTGGGGTTAAGCAGTTTCAAGTTTGATGATCTAAAAAGGGATTTCTGGTCTCGCACTCAGTTTCGTTGTTACAGCGCGATTCCCCTTTCTCTTGGTCTGCTAGATGTTAAAACGCAGAAGGTCCTCACTTCTCTGTCTACACACAAAACATAACAGCCTCTTTTTCTACCCAAAATCAACGGGGTGTCTCTTACAACAGAACCCAATTGCCTTATTTGGTAAAAGGATTGTATAAAGGCGGGACTAGCAAGGTACGCTGAACGCATTCCTGAGGGAGTGGGGAAATCGGAGGAGGGAGTCTGATTTGGAATTTAAGAGAAATACCAAAATGCTGAATTTTTTAGCAAAATGGAGAACCGCACCTCTCCCTGTGTGCATGATTGTGACAGGGGTGTCTCCAGCAGCCCTCCCTTCTGATGAGACTGTCTGTTGGTGTGTCTCTTGTTGCTAAGTATATTGCCCCGCCCTGTGTCATTATGCAGGGAGGGGGGATTGCCCCCTGAGTGTATAAAAAGCGTTCGTGTTTCAAATAAAGAGTTCCATGTTCAGACAGACTAGTGTCATCTAGTCTTGTATGGTCGGCTGTGGTGTCTGTGTTCGGACAGGGAAGTGATATTCTAACGGAAGTACCCAAGCGCAGGCTGGGTCAGTTCCGTTACATGAAGCATCTGCGTATTGTTGTTGTAGGCCCTATTTGGAGATCGCGGTGTGTTTAACGTACGTGCACGGAGCTGTATGTCAGCATGCTTTGCATTATGGCAGCCTATTCAATATAAATAGACTGCCAGTGCACCAAAATACATCAAAAATGCTCCATGCGCTATTTCTGGCAGTACAACACCACACTCATGTTAAACCATTGGTAAAGTGTGTTGAAGTCTCATTCAGAATAAATGGCATCCCATTGCACCAATACTTGTGATGTGTTTTGCTGCATATTGCAGTAACATGCTAGTGTGAAAGGATCAGCCTTTAAGGGTTACCTTAAAGCAGCCTTTGCCAACCTTTTTAACATGGAGAAACCCTTGAAACAACTTTCAGTTCTCAGGGAACCTCTGCTAATTATTGTATCTACAACTCACATAAGCATGGTGGTCAGTGGGAAGAATGCTCCTTACATTGGTGGGCAGTGGGAGAAAGAGGACGACACACTAAAGGAGCTCTCCGAGAACCAGAGTTTTTCAAGGCTGGGTCTTGCCTGCTAGCTTGGCCCAGGAACCATGCCTGATACAGGGTGAAGCCCTGGGAGGGATCCCCCTGATGACACAGGGCCTAGTGAGGAGGAGGTGGAGGGCCTAACTGTGGGTCCAGGCCCTGGTGAGGATGTGGATGTGTACAGAGGATTATCGATCGATTTATGGCAATTGGAAGAGCTGTGGAAAAATTTTAACTGTTGAAAGCTGAGCATAAATCCTTCAGAGCCAAATACTGCCAGGCCTGAAGTAAGAACAGATTGGCCATGAAGCCAGAGCTACAGCAGATGAAGGAAAAGGTGAAGAAACAATCTTTATTGTTGGAAAAGTTGAAAGACAGAAGTGGAGCCTTTGCAGAGAAGTTTAATAATGAAAAGAGATTTGCCAGCCAGACATCAGTGAGTCCTGTGGATCAACAGCCTCAGGTAACGGATGACCCGTCTCCCATCTACCTCTGCGTCTCTTCCCCCCTGTCAGGCTGCGGAGTTGTCAGCGGCAACCAGCCAGGGGGTTGAGAGTGAGCATGGAACCCTGAAGTTCATCCAGCAGATGGAGTCACCCCTGAGAGCAGACAAGTTTGCCTTCTCTGGTGATCCGTCAGAAGTCCCCGAGGATGGACAGAGGAGGTATAGACGAGCAAAGCCAGTATTGGTGGAGAAATCACAGTACACTAAGATGGCTGCTTCCAACATGTCTGCCCCACTGGCTGGGGTGGATGGGGTCCTGGCTGAGGAACAGAAGGAGAAGCTCTGCAAACAACCTGCTGTGGAAGTTTCTGCTATGGAGAAAATCTCTACAGACATGGAGGGAAAACCCCTGACAGAGATGTCTCCAGACCATCAAAGGAATGTGGATGGGTCTGCGCCAAACACCTCGGACATGGATTTTGTTGCTCCTGCCGTTGCTGAGACCAGTAGTGCTTCTGGGAATGGGTCAGCCTAAGGTTTGTAATAAATGTGGAGAGAAAGGCCACTTTGTATTATCCTGCACCATCAAGTGCGCACTGTGCCAGGATTAAGGCCATTTGGCCAAAGAATGCACCCAGATTTGGTGCAAGTTGTGCCAGCATATGGGTCATCCGTATAGTCAGTGCCCAGAGGCACCACACAACCTGCCAGGATTGTGCTGCAGAGGCTGGATAAAGAAGATGTGGCAGCTGACGCCAGGGAGTAAACTGTTGTTGCCCTTCCTGTGTCTGTTCCATCTGTTGTGTCAGATTGTGTTTCCCCCAGTAATGTCATCCTTGAGTCTGTCCCTCCTGATCCTAATCCTACTGTACGTAGATTCTCCAGACTAGTGGAAGCTGCTGGGGGGTCAGGTTTAGCAGCTCTTCCCTCTCGGCCTTCTCCACCTCCAGTGCCTGTCCTCCGACAACGCAAACGTGGTCAGGGGGAGGGGTTGCTGGATGGGGGTGGGGCCAATGGGGTTGAGGGAGGGGTGTCCATGTCCCATGTCTCACCTCCTGCTGAAGGGGATTCAGCTGATAAGGGGTGGGAGAGGGTTAAGGAGAAGAAAAATTAGAGGATGAGAAGAGCTGTCCTTTCTTCTTCAGTATCAGGCCCAGGAGGGGTCTGTCACGATCTGCCTGGCGGCGTCTCTATCGGTCCACAGAACAGGACTCCCCAGGGAGCGGGGTCTAAGTCCCAATCTGCTTATTCACCAGGGCCCCTGATGGTGGGGATGGACTTGGAGCAGACTGAGACCAGATCGCGACCCCTGAGTACGTCTGACAATGGTAGAGAGCACCGTCAGAGGAGTGCGGGGTAAGGAGTCTGCTGTGAAGAGGCTGGCAGACCTGGTAACCAGGGACGATCCCTGCGGGATGGATGGATGGATTGTCTGGGTGGCTGGAAGCGTAGTCAGGCGGGCCAGGTCAGCAACATGTGGGCAGCTAGGTAACGGAGGAGAAGGCAGAGAGTGGTTGAGGTTACAAGCTGGGTTCAGTAACTAGCGGACAGCGCGGTACAAGGGGTCAGGCAGAAGGATGGTCAGGCAAGCCAAGGGTTAAGCAGGATACAATCAGCAGGGACAGGTACAATGCAGAGGTCGGCAACGGAGTAACACAGGATCAGGTATCAGGACAGAGCACAAATACCAAACGGCAATTGACATACCTCTAATCCAGTTTAAATAGCCCGCCCTGCGCTGTCATTGGTGCCAGGCGCGTGATCGCGAGTGCGCATGCGCAGCCATCGCGATCGCCTGGGGCCCGCTGACTCGAATGCATCGGTGTCCTGCCCATGCGCCGCCCGGCGTATCGCGGCAGGGACACCGATCCCTGACAAGGTCCCTCTTGGCAACACCTGTTCAGTTTTGTCAGGTGATGAGATGGAATCCATTTCTTTATCATCTATGGATGAGGGGGAGTATCATAGCCTGAAGAGAGCTGTTTCGGGTGATGAGAGTGTGGTAGAGGTTAAGAAACAACTACCCCAATCATCCTGATGGCAGTTCCTGCTCCGTTAAATGTGGTGACCAATAATGTCGCCATCATTAAATCTGCAAGAGCTCGTGATATGGCCTTATTTTTGCTCAGTGAGTTTGATGCTGAGATTTTATTTTTGAAAGAGACCTGGCTCAATACATTGGCCGATGTCTATCTAGCAAAAAGGGAGTGGAGATGTGGTCCCTCCTTTTGGTCTCTTGCGGCTGAACCTTGCAGCGGAGTTGCAGTACTTTGGTGGTCAGTGCAAAGAATGTCCTCCTTACATTGGTGGTCAGTGCAAAGAATGTCCTCCTTACATTGGTGGTCAGTGCAAACAATGTCCTGCTTACTTTGGTGGTCAGTGCAAAGAATGTCCTCCTTACATTGGTGGTCAGTGCAAAGAATGTCCTGCTTACATTGGTGGTCAGTGCAAAGAATGTCCTGCTTACATTGGTGGTCAGTGCAAAGAATGTCCTGCTTACATTGGTGGTCAGTGCAAAGAATGTCCTGCTTACATTGGTGGTCAGTGCAAAGAATGTCCTCCTTACATTGGTGGTCAGTGCAAAGAATGTCCTCCTTGCATTGGTGGTCAGTGCAAACAATGTCCTGCTTACATTGGTGGTCAGTGGGAAGAATGTTCTCCTTACATTGGTGGTCACTGCAAAGAATGTCCTCCTTACATTGGTGGTCAGGGCAAACAATGTCCTCCTTACATTGGTGGTCAGGGCAAAGAATGTCCTCCTTACATTGGTGGTCAGGGCAAAGAATGTCCTCCTTACATTGGTGGTCAGTGCAAAGAATGTCCTCCTTACATTGGTGGTCAGTGCAAACAATGTCCTGCTTACATTGGTGGTCAGTGGGAAGTATGTTCTCCTTACATTGGTGGTCACTGCAAAGAATGTCCTGCTTACATTGGAGGTCACTAGGAGGAATGTCCTCTTTACATAGGTGGTTAGTGGGAAGAATGCTCCTTATGTTGGTGGTCTTTGGGGAGGATGCCCATACCTTGGTGGCCAATGGACAAAATGGGCCTCACTTTGAACGTCAGTGGGAAGAATGCAATCCTTACAGATATTGAAAAACGTTTTTGTTGTCAGCGATTACTTATCTGGGAGGCAGACATTGCTCATTTTTCAAAGAATCCCTAGCAACCTCTGGAGGAACCCTAGGAATCCATGGGACTGTGGTTGAGGTGCCTGAAAGTATATGGTTGTCACCAGAACAAGAATAGCAGGAAAATCTAGTAAGGATACCTGTTCTGGCGACAACACGCTGAAATGGGATTTCTCCTTTAATTTTTTTTTTCAGTTCCTGTTTTATCCACTGGACAGGAAGTGACAAGAAATCTCCCCAAGGGGACACAAACAACAAACAAAAGCAAAAGAGGAAAAAAAACAGTTTTAACCATTCTGTACTCTATAATAATAATTAAAAAAGGTGGGGACTTTAGGCCTTATGGGGGTGCTATAAGATTTCTGTAGGATCTTGCTGGCAAAAAGAAAACTTTTGATCTATATGGATATACAGTCGGTATAGCTGAGATGTATAAACACGGCTTTTATGGCTACTTCTCCCCTGCTGGGTGAAAAACTTGAATGAGTCATTAACTTGGCAGCTGCTCTCAGGACCGACACATAAATAACTGTGTAAAATCGCAGGGTGCTGCCGCCATTGATTTCACGCTGTTTACACGTCAGCCCTGAATGAGTCATGCTCGCGGCGGCACTTGCGCAGAATGACTGGCGCTCTGTTAGTTGTCTAGGATGAGATCAGTTTACACATGGGTCACCTATGAATGACTGAGTTAGGGCTGAAATGAAAACAGTGATTACATACTGTTGCATGCATATCGGCCCTCAGCAGTGGTGACATGATACAATGTGCTGCATACATGTAACATTGGCACTAAAGTTTTACATGTGAACAGTGTAAAAATAGGCCCCATTCACATTTCGCGTTTTGGAATCGCACTGTCTTTGGGGTACTCTTAAAATTGAATGGTACCCAAACGCGCATAGTGCGTTGTGCAGCCATTGCCATGCAAGTTGGAATTCCAAATCACATGCGCAATGCGTGTCTTTGGGTGCTATTCATGCTTAATGGTACCCCTAAGGCAATTATTATTTCAGGTACTTATATAGCGCCGTCAATTTACGCAGTGCTTTACATTTAAATGTAATGCAGTGTAGATCACACTGCATTACATTCTTTACCGGCTATGATGGCTGAGGAAACTGTCAATGGGGACCGGGAAGTGACATTATACACATTAGTTCTGTGTCAGGGACAAGATGGGGAGGAGACTATACGTGTGTCCGCTCTCCCCCCTATCCCTATACCCCTTGACGCCTGCTGTGCTGGTCCCATTCCCGCAGATGGGCATGCAGAGCCCAGGATACATATCGGTGGGCGCGGAGGATGGGCACTTTACCCACATATGTGAAAGCAATTGGGTGGCAGAGAAGCCGACCGAATGCTTCCACCTGACAAGGGTGTGCATCCCTGCAACCATGAATGGGCTAACGAAAGCCCAGGTACCAGGAAGCAATTTTTAGTCACAATGGCAACCTAGTGCCTGGGATTTATTGAACCCTGGCATAGATGATGGTGTCTGTGGTGGCATTAACACAGCAATTTTGTTGACCTCAGGATGACAGCACTGTTTGTACGGCAGTGAAATTGCACAAAAGTGACGTCATCCTGTAGACAGGATAATCTTGAATGGCAATATAGTATTAATTGGGCTTTACACCCCGGTCACATGGGTGCGATTTGCATGCCCTGCGAATTGCAAATCGCATGCCAATTTGAACCCTAGTGTCCGCAATTGGAGCGGTTATATCGGTGCGGTTCCAACTTGATTTCTAAAGTAGTACATGCACTACTTTTGGTGTGACTTGTATAGACATCTGTATCAGATGTCTTGCCAATCGCACCTGAAATCGGTGGTTCACCCGACTATGAAATCGTGCGACTTCACTGTAAGTCGCCCGATTTCAAAGTCAGGCTTGTTTACAAGATTTTCTTATTACAGTGATCTGTCCTCCAGAGGTACATGTAAAAAATTGTCCCATCTTCCTGTGTGTCGTGGAAGGCTGGCTACTTGGTCAGACAAAGTCAGATCAATGCAGCTCTGTAATCATTTATACATTACTACATGCAGTTTAACCTCTTGGCGCCGGCCGAACGCAAATGTGCGGCCTCCTGGTGTCTGGGCCTAGATGCAGAGCGGCCGCACATTTGCGTCTATTAAAAAAAAAAAACGCACTGAGAGCACTCGTCCTGCGCGCTCCCAGCACACATGTCCGGTACTCACGGAAAGGTCCCGATCTCCTCTTTCGATCAGGACCTTTCCCGATCAATGACTGCCGTGACGGTGTGTCACATGACCCTAAGCCCCGCCGCGCCTCCCGGCTTCTGAGACCCTTAAAGGACCGGGAGGTGTTGGCGCAAAGGGGTTAAAAAATCAACGAAAGCAGTGTAAGTACCTGAATGTGACCCAGTATCACCCTCTTTCAGTTCCTGTACAGAGCAGCTGGAGTATGATAGGAAGAAGCAGCACAAGAAACCAATACGTTTGCTTACCAGAAGCATTCTGATAGGAGGAGAGAGTAGAATGATAGATGACCTGATGTGCAGCTTCTCCTTTCACAGGCTGGGGGTCAGTTCAAAACAGAGGGCGCACTGACCTTGTGTATTACCTTTAAAAGTATGTTTATTAAATATAAAAAAAAGGTATTCTACTTACAAAAGTACATAAATGCAAGGCACATCATAAGGGACCGCTCTGTCCAATTTACACTTTCTGAATGGTAATGAGAATGATGGACATCCAATATGGCTGACGCGTTTCGAGGACTAGCCTCTTCCTCAGAGCCTGAGTAGAATACCTTTTTTTTTTTTTATATTTAATAAACATACTTTTAAAGGTAATGCGCAAGTCCGGTGCGCCCTCTGTTTTGTTTTTCTCTACTAGTACTTTTGGACTCCCTGGTTCTTTGATGGCAGCAAGGTGTGCATATTCCAAGATTTTCGTTGTGTGGTCCCTATGACATCCCTAAGTGCAGGAGTATCTGGGTTTTCCACTATCACATGGGAATCAGTTCTTGATGACTTGGGTTCAAAGGACGTGGGCTGAATGATGCTGGCCATCAGACTGAGGACATCTAGTGTCATAAAAGGTACAGAAGGCAAAATCTCTGCATTGAAGGTGAATATTACAGCAAAAAGCTGGCTTTGTTATTTTATCTTTTAACCTCCATCGCGGTCTGATTATGTCAGTATTTCTGTGCTGAAAGCGGTACATTCTTGGAAATATGTTGTTTTTTTATTGTAGGCCTGTAATTTTTAGGAATAACTCACTGAAATCTGTCCGAACACGAGTCTAGTAAACATCCCGGGTAGGATAAAATTTGAAACCCAAAATTATAAATTATAATATAATAAATAATCATAAAAAATAAATAAAATAATAATAAATGTAATTCAATAATATAATCAAACCAAAAACACTGAAATTTGAAATATAGCGCCAAGTTCGCACATCGCTGAGCAAAGTCGCAGAATCGTTTTCAGTGTCTGATGACGAATTTCCCCCACAAATCATTATCACTCAATTCTGCAAGTGGTTCTGATTTACTATCGCTGTTCTCTAGCCGGTCTAAAACCACTTTTGACGTAAAGGGACACTTTTTGGACGCCATGGACGTTTCTCAGTTTCCAGGCAGAAAGAACAGTAAAAATGCAGGCAGGGCGCCGGACAAAGCACTCGGGACAAAATGTATGTGAAATGGTTTGATACAGGAATGTTATACTATGTGATTTTAGTTTATTTGAAAATGTCAGTTTTTAAAAATTTTTTAATTTCCTGCCGGTTCCGGCCCCCATACGTCCCGATGTCGCAGGGACCGGAAGACGGATGCCGGCATCAGCCTGAGGAGATGGCCGGGGATGCTGCAGGGGGGACATCACGGGAGCGCAGGACAAGGTAAGTGAAGAAGAGATCCTGGAGCAACACTGCAGAGTATTCCTGAGTGTAGCTCGGGGTTACCGCTTGTGGTGCTGAAACTTTACCCCGAGCTACACTCGGGAATACCGCCAGGGGGGTTAAGGCTCCATTCACACTAATTCAATTTCAGATGCGACTTGAGTCACACAGAATCACGACAATAGAAATCTCATTGTTTTCAATGGTGTCCTTTCACATCAGTGCATCCCAGCACAGCGTGACTTCAGAAAAGGTTCCTGTACTTCTTTGGTGCCATTCCAGCACGATTTGGCCCCATAGAATATGCAGACCACATCCAAGTTGCACTACATAATAGCACTGAAAATGGAATCAAAATTGGATGGCAGCAGTGTGAACCTAGCCTAAAGGGCTATTCATTTTATATTGTTTTTGGCTATTGTTAGCTTTACATTGGTGACTTTCAACACTTCCTATAACAATTATGAGAATGTCAATGACTGGTTGCATTCTGTCTCTGTAGGCAAAGAAAAAACAAGCTATCCCAGACTTAAGACCAGAGAAGACTTTGGCACTGGAGGAAGAGAATGATGTCTTTGTTACAGTCTCCACCCCTGATTCATCCTCCCAAAAACTGAAAACAGACTGTGAGCCCCCTGATAACTTTATAGAAATTCAGCTCAATGACGACACAGGGACATCTGAAATAAATCAGATAAGTCAGTTGTCCTTGGCAGACTCCTCTGGCGTTGAAGATGCCAAGCAATCATCCACGGCAAAGGACAAAGATGAGTCAAAGGAGCTGTCTGCTCCAGAGGATCAGGATCTCGACTCTACTAGAGAGAAAACCGATTCCAGTATTAGTTATCCTGCACAGGACCTTGAATTGTCTACTAATGTGGCTCAGTGCGTGGAAAGGACAAGCCCTCCTTTGGACAAGGAGAACGTAGAGGTCCCCGATATCAGACCTGCAGTGCTTTCTATTAGAGAACAGGATGGCCTCAACACTCAGCATTTTGTGGAAGCCAAAGAGATTCTGGATTTGTCCAAGGTGAAGTCTTTGTACCCAGAGCTACCTGAGCCGATCTTTGACCACACAAGAGCTGTGGCCACCATTAAGCCCCTTGTCCCAAATGAGAGGCTCTATCCAGAGCTCCCACAGCAGCCCAGGCCTGTCCCATTCACTCGGGAACAGCTGAAGATCTTTGAGCCATGCTCTTGGGTAGAGAACGTGGACTCTTTCACCGAGGAGTTTGAGAGAATTGCACATCAGGACCGCCATGAGTTCCATGAGCTGCTGATGAACTATGGCCGATGCAGGAAGCAGCTTCTGCTGGCCGATTCCAAGCTTCAGATCATGATCTCTGATTGGAAGAACATCAAGAGCAAAGTGTGGGATTTTAAGGAAGAGCACATGACTGTACAGGTAAATTCCTGGAAGTTCTATGAATTATTGGTCTAAACCAGTGGTCTCCAAACTTTCTAATCAAAGGGTCCGTTTACTATCCTTCAGACTTTAGGGGGACCGAGCCTTGGCCAATGGGAGTAAAAAATATACCGGTGTCGGTAGCAATGCCCCATCATAAGTGACATTGGGAGGAATAGTGCCCCACTGTTGGTGTCAGCAGGAAGAATAGTGCCCCACTGTTGGTGTCAGCAGGAGGAATAGTGCCCCACTGTTGGTGTCAGCAGGAGGAATAGTGCCCCACTGTTGGTGTCAGTAGGAGGAATAGTGCCCCACTGTTGGTGTCAGCAGGAGGAATAGTGCCCCACTGTTGGTGTCAGCAGGAGGAATAGTGCCCCACTGTTGGTGTCAGTAGGAGGAATAGTGCCCCACTGTTGGTGTCAGTAGGAGGAATAGCGCCCCACTGTTGGTGTCAGTAGGAGGAATAGTGCCCCGTAGGAGGAATAGTGCCCCACTGTTTGTGTCAGTAGGAGGAATAGTGCCCCGTAGGAGGAATAGCGCCCCACTGTTGGTGTCAGTAGGAGGAATAGTGCCCCGTAGGAGGAATAGCGCCCCACTGTTGGTGTCAGTAGGAGGAATAGTGCCCCGTAGGAGGAATAGTGCCCCACTGTTGGTGTCAGTAGGTGGAATAGCGCCCCACTGTTGGTGTCAGTAGGCAGAATAGTGCCCCACTGTTGGTGTCAGTAGGTGGAATAGTGCCCCACTGTTGGTGTCAGTAAGAGGAATAGTGCCCCACTGTTGGTGTCAGTAGGTGGAATAGTGCCCCACTGTTGGTGTAAGTAGGCGGAATAGTGCCCCACTATTGGTGTCAGTAGGCGGAATAGTGCCCCGTAGGAGGAATAGTGCCCCACTGTTGGTGTCAGTAGGTGGAATAGTGCCCCACTATTGGTGTCAGTAGGCGGAATAGTGCCCCACTGTTGTGGCATAAGGATAAAGCGAGCGCTCATAGTTCAGCTGCTGGAACACTCTAAGGAATCACTGGACCTTTAAGCAAGAATAATAATATATAGTGCAGCGCTGGTGTATTAATTAAAAAACCCCCACTGTGCCCCACTGTTGGTGTCAGTAGGTGGAATAGTGCCTCTTTGTTCATGTCAGTAGGAGGAATAGTGCCCCACAGTAGGCAGAATAGTGCTCCACTGTTGGTGTCCGTAGGAGAAATAGTGCCCCACTGTGTGGTACACTTTTTTTACACTTAAAAACTCCTCAAAAACGTCTCTGAGAAGCATTTTTGGTGCAGTTTTTAAGTCACGTGTCCTTTAAAAACACCCAGAAAGCGTGGCAAAAGCGCAGTAAAAACGTCTCTGAGAAGCGGTTTTGGTGCAGTTTTTAACCACTTTAAGTCTGGCCACTTTCACCCCCTTCCTGTCCAGGCCAATTTTCAGCTTTCAGCGCTGTCACACTTTAAATGAAAATTGCGCGGTCATGCAATACTGTACCCATTTTTTGAGACAGATAAAACTTTATTTTGGTGGTATTTATTCACCACTGGGATTTTTATTTTTTTTTGCTATATAAATGAAAAAGTCCAAAAATTTTGAAAAAAAGTGTTTTTCTTATTACATTTTGCAAATAGATAATCTTTCTTCATAAATCTTGGCCAAAATGTATTCAGCTATCTTTTTAGTAAAAAAAAAAAAATAACCCCAATCAGTTTATAACCAAAAATTATAATTTTTTAAAAATATTTTTAAAATTTTTATTTTTTTATATTATTATTTATGGTTTTTTTTTCTACATACTGTCACCCTAGCAGTACAGTGTCACCACAGTGACACTGTACTACTTGTGGGGGGGGATGAAGATTTTTTTTTTTTACACTGATTGCTTTTACACCCATAACGGCTGTAAACGCAATAATTTATCCTCTCTGACTGCATTTCTTGCAGCCATTGAGAAATACTGAGTGAGCTGTGATTGGTCACAGCTTGTCACATGGTACAAGGCAGTTGTGAATAGCTGTGTACCATGTGACCTCTGTGATCATTCACAGATTTCACACGTAGTAAGCAATGATGTCAGGAAGTGACATCTTGCTTACTACTATTCATGTGATCACTGATTGGCCAGTCAGTGATCACATGATCGGGACCTCACACAGAGGTCCTGTACAGCGATCGGTGTTCACAGTGACGTGTGCTCCCAGGGAGCGCGCACAGGCTGAAAATGCAGGCGCTACTTATGAACGGCAACCTGCTCCTGCCCGGCCGTTTATATACGTGGGCCGGATGGGAAGTGGTTAAGTCACGTGTCCTTTAACCACCTGCCGCCCGCCATATAGTCCAATGACGGACGCAAGGTGGTTCTCTCGTTCTGGGACGACGTCATATGACGTCGTCCCATTCTAACCGCGCATGCGTGGCTCCGGGAGCGTGCGGCGATCGGCAGTGCGCTGTGTCCCTCGGACACAGCGGATCACCGATCAACAGAAAGAGCCAAAGATGTCGGCTCGGTCATGTGATCTGCTGTGCCCAATCACAGCTGATCACATGTAAACAGGGAAATGCCGGTTATCTGCATTTCTCTCCTCTCGAGCTGTCACGCTGACAGAGGAGAGGAGAGCCGGTAATCGGCATTCCTCGGAGGGGACATGTACACTGATCATCAGAGCACTGATGATCAGTGTGCCCTGATGATCTGTGTAGCCCCAGCAATGCCACCTATCAGTGTCCATCAGTGCCAGCTGTCAGTGTTCATCCATGCCACCTGCCAGTGCCCATCAGTGCCAAATATCAGTACCCATCTGAGCTGCTTTTCAGTGTCACCCATCAGTGCCACCTATCAATGCCAATCAGTGCTGCCAATCAGTGCCACCTATCAGTGCCCATCAGTGCTGCTTATCAGTGCTGCCTAACAGTGCCAGTCAATGCCGCCTATCAGTGCCATATATGAGTGCTGCCTTTCAGTGCCCATCAGTGATGCCTGTCAATGTCCATCAGTGCCACCTACCAGTGCCTCCTCATCAGTGCAGCCTATCAGTGCAGCCTATCAGTGCCCATCACTGCAGCCTCATTAGCGCACATCAGAGAAGGAGAAAATTCACTTATTTCCAAAATTTTATAACAAAAACTAAGAAAAAACATTTTTTTCCCAAATTTTCAGTGGTTTTTGGTTTGTTTAAGAAAAAATAAAAAACCCCGAGGTGATTAAATACCACCAAAATAAAGCTATATCTGTCACAAAAAAATGATAAAAATGTCATATGGGTACAATATTGCATGACCGCGCAATTGTCAATCAAAGTGTGATCGCACTGAAAGCTGGAAATTGGCCTGGGCAGGAAGGGGGTATAAGTGCCCTGTAGGCGAGGGGTTAAACAAGCCCAGAAAGCACGATAAAACGCCTATGCTTTTTGCTGTGTTTTTGTGGTGGATCAGTGTGAAAGTAGCCTTAGACACAGTTTCATTAGCACTGGGTCTCCTGATGTAATCATACCATCCAATATGCCAGCAAATAAATGTACAGGATAAGAGAAAGGAGAATGCAATAGTGTATGTTTAAAACCAGGCACTCACAAGTATAGATTAAAACGTCACTCCACTCCGATCCTCTGGCATGCATGATGACGTCACCACTATTGCTGTACCCTATGCATCCGCATAGACGTCTGCAGTGACATTTGTATGTTTTGGTGGAAACACAGTCTGGTGCATGATGTACACAATGGGATGATACATTTATTGAGGACACAATGGGATGTCTTGGGATACATTTATTGAGGACACAATGGGATGTCTTGGGATACATTTATTGAGGACACAATGGGATGATACATTTATTGAGGACACAATGGGATGATACATTTATTGAGGACACAATGGGATGTCTTGGGATACATTTATTGAGGACACAATGGGATGTCTTTTGCAGCTATATTGTTAATTCAGTGGCAGTGTGCTGATGTATATTTTATCTTTTACTTACTGCACTGGTTATTTGTTGGCATGGTCACTTTTAGGGCATTTTCACACTGCCCTGCCGTAAAAACGCCTATACATTTTTTGCAGCGTTTGTGGTGCTTTTTTTTTAAAGGACATGTGACTCAAAAACTGCACCAATAACAATTCTTGGGTGCTTTTTTGAGGCATTTTCCATTGATTTCAATGGAAAGAAGCGTTTTTGGTGCTGTTTTTTTACAACCATGCTCCAAAAATGCTGCCAGCAGGATTTTTTACCCCGTAACGGAAGCGCAATGCCCCAGTGTGAAAACATTCATAGACATACATTTGGAAGCATTTTTCTTGAGTTTTTCAGGTTCTTTTTCTTTTTTTAATTTCGCACAAAAGCGCTTCAAAAACCCCCAATGGCATGGTTCTCACCAGTGCTTGCATTTCCAGTGCGTTCCGGTTTCAGAAAAAAAAGTAGAACATGTTGAATTTTTCCTGCACAGAACTGTACTGGAACGTGGTAAAACGCATTGAAAATGCATAAAAAACTCCCTGGACCCCAAATGACCCCAAAAAAGGAGGAAAAAAAGCATCTGGAACGCATCAAAAACACGCCTGCAGAAACGCTTACTGATATTTGTTCACATTATTATTAGTATTTAAAGGTATAGCACAACCCATTTATTTATTTATTTCAGGTACTTATATAGCGCCATCAATTTCCGCAGCGCTTTACATATATATTGTACATTCACATCAGTCCCTAACCCTCAAGGGGTGTACAATCTAAGGTCCCTAACTCACATTCATACATACACATACTAGGGACAATTTAGACAGGAGCCAATTCACCTACCAGCATGTCTTTGGAGTGTGGGAAGAAACTGGAGTACCCGGAGGAAACCCACGCAGGCACAGGGAGAACATGCAAACTCTAGGCAGGTGGTGCTGTGGCTGTGATTCGAACCAACTACCCGAGTACTGCCAGGCGGAAGTGCTAACCATTTAGCCACTGTGCTGCCCATATTTAGTTTACTGAAAGATGGTACAGTGAGCGCTCCAAAATATCAGCAGCTGAACATCCAAAGAAAAGCGCATATAAAATCCTCATAGAAATGTCAATAAATATAGATGCAGCGCTGTATTAGCAATATGATAAAATCACAGATAAAATCACAAAATAAATCACAGATAAAATGCAGTCCTGTAATGGTGCTCGCTGTTTTCCCAGTGCAAACGATAGAAATGCGCACTAACCTAGGTGGAGCCCAGGATGTCGTTGACACCACGCCGCCAGTGCCACGTGGAGGCCCGGCGGCCATCTTTGTTCTTGGAGTGGTCAGTCATTCATTAGTATCTGGCACCATTGTGATTTTACCCACACATCTTTGAATTAATAAAGTAACTTTGCATACTACACTATGAGTTTCTCCCTGTGTGTCCTGTGAGGAGCTTCTCAACCTTTGCAGCCCTGAAGTGACCCTTTTACCAGCTCTAGAGAGGGGGAACCTTCTACTCCACACATCCCTACAAGGATACTTCTGGCCTGTGGGACCTCATCCTTACCACACAAGGGCGCTTCATCTCCACATTTCTCCAGTTTCTATCCATGTTCTGACCAGAAAGAGAGGGGAATCTTCAGGATATTTACATTCATGCGTATTACCAATACGCTTCTGGTTAGTGCGCATTTCTATCATTTGCACTGGGAAAACAGCGAGCACCATTACAGGACTGCATTTTATCTGTGATTTATTTTGTGATTTTATCTGTGATTTTATCATATTGCTAATACAGTGCTGCATCTATATTTATTTACATATTTAGTTTACTACCCGTGGCATTGTATTTGGGTACCAGAGAGTGCTGCTATATTTAAAACAAATTTTGGCACTTGAAAGTTCTAACATTGAGCGCAGGACATACTGACAACATTTTTCAACAGATGATTGTGGCAGTAAAATTTGATGTTCTCCTCCACAGGGTCTCTGTGACGATCAAGCCAAGGTAGTCGGGTATCACCATTATCAGAAGGCAGAGGTCAATACATCGGCACAGGGAGACCTGAAACGACTGTTTGAGCTCAAGTTGGATCACTTGTATCAGACGTTCGCTCTGCACTCTTATACATCGGTGTTATCTCGGCTGCAGGTTGAGTCTTACGTCTATGGGATGGTCAACAATTCTCCCTTCCTCCGGTCAGTGGCTGTTTACCATCCAGACCATGGTGAGTGTCCGAAATCTGTCCGAATCACAAATGTATTCTTTTCCTTTCTTTCTGTAGTTACATGCTGTGAATGTACAGTGCATGTATATGTAGTGCTGTGTTTAAGGGGGTACCACCAGTTCTCCAGTACGGGGCCCAGGCCATCCCACATGGAAGAAAAATATATTTATTTATTTCAGGTACTTATATAGCGCCGTCAATTTACGCAGTGCTTTACACATATATATTGTACATTCACATCAGTCCCTAACCCTCAAGGGGTGTACAATCTAAGGTCCCTAACTCACATTCATACATACACATACTAGTGACAATTTAGACAGGAGCCAATTCACCTACCAGCATGTCTTTGGAGTGTGGGAGGAAACCGGAGGACCCAGAGGAAACCCATACAGGCACAGGGAGAACATGCAAACTCCATGCAGGAGGTGCCATGGTCGGGAATCAAACCTATGACCCATTTACTGCAAGGCAGACGTGCTAACCACTAAGCCACTGTGCCGCCCCATATTTGAAATATATTTTAAAAATATTCTTCCCAAATATATTGAGATATATTTGAAATACTACAATTTTGGCCATATTCAATATATTTATATATTGTATGTTGAAATGCGTTTATATTACAAAATATCTGAAAAATATTTTTAAAAATACATTTCAAATATACTGTATGTCTTTAATAATACAAAGCTACATTTTTGGAATGCATTTACAAATACATATAAAATATATGTTAAAGTGACTTTTTATGTTAAAAAAAATCTGAAGAATATATTTTAAAAATATACCAAATTCAACACGCAGTATAACATTAAAAAAAAGTCACTTTAACATATATTTATATATATATATATATAAGTCACATTAACATATATTTTTATATATATATATATATATATATATATACATATATATGTGAATAAGGGGGGATATCCTCCTGCGCTTGGTATGGGTAAGTCCCTATCTACTAGCTGCAATCACTCAACCTCAACCAATAAGTCATAAATACCGTGCATTAAATAGTGAAGCGCTCCCAAATTATCTAAAAAAATACCCTCTGTGCGTACCATAAATACCCACTAAACTTAAAAATAATTGATACTATAAGGTGATAAAAAACATTATAAACTAAATCAATTAGTGGAAAAATAAAAATGCATAAACACCTCTCATATATACCAATATATTATTGCCTCTTAATAGATCTGTGATAGAAAATAACAAATATAAAATCCTTGATAAATACTCAGATATCAGTGATAGAAACGATTATGAAAAATGTGACAAATCGTGATAATTGTGACAAACCTAAAAATCAAAATATAGTGGTTCTGCAATAAATTATATAATACATATAACTTGTGATAAACCCTATAACAAAATAAAATTAGAATAAAATAAAATAAATCGCTTCTTAATTCAGTGAAAAAAATGAATGAACTCAGTGTTTCAGAATAAACTCAAATAGTCCATGCAAAAATGTGAAAACACTCTGTGATCTTCACTTCTAGTGCTTAAAAAGGAATCCTCCAACGGCAGCAATGCCTGCTCACCTCCCCTCCTCGACCCACACAGGGCCACAAGGCAAAAGACTCTCCTTAAAGGCAATCCTTTCCTCCAGACAACTCAGCCAGGGACCTCAGGACTTCCACTCCACCTCCTCTCACCACGTCATATAGGACACAAACAAAAGCTTCCCATAGTATAATACCGTTTATTAGAAGTAATATGGCATAACAAACTTTCCCACTCACATGTAATCTTTGAATACAGCGCTTTTCCACCTCACATCATGGGTGTATTCTCATACAGGGAGGGGAACAAATATGGCCGCTGTGTCCGGACAAAACGTCCCCACGTGACCGGAAGTGACGTAATATCGTACTGGGAATGGCGTTCCGACGCGTTGCGTCACGTGCGTCGTGACTTCATCAGGGTCCCTGATGAAGTCACGACGCACGTGACGCAACGCGTCGGAACGCCATTCCCAGTACGATATTACGTCACTTCCGGTCACGTGGGGACGTTTTGTCCGGACGCAGCGGCCATATTTGTTCCCCTCCCTGTATGAGAATACACCCATGATGTGAGGTGGAAAAGCGCTGTATTCAAAGATTACATGTGAGTGGGAAAGTTTGTTATGCCATATTACTTCTAATAAACGGTATTATACTATGGGAAGCTTTTGTTTGTGTCCTATATGACGTGGTGAGAGGAGGTGGAGTGGAAGTCCTGAGGTCCCTGGCTGAGTTGTCTGGAAGAAAGGATTGCCTTTAAGGAGAGTCTTTTGCCTTGTGGCCCTGTGTGGGTCGAGGAGGGGAGGTGAGCAGGCATTGCTGCCGTTGGAGGATTCCTTTTTAAGCACTAGAAGTGAAGATCACAGAGTGTTTTCACATTTTTGCATGGACTATTTGAGTTTATTCTGAAACACTGAGTTCATTCATTTTTTTCACTGAATTAAGAAGCGATTTATTTTATTTTATTCTAATTTTATTTTGTTATAGGGTTTATCACAAGTTATACAGTTGTGACCAAAATTATTCAACCCCCAATGCTGTAAAGGGGTTTAGGGACTATAGTGTACATTTGGAATTGTATTCAGAATCAAATCCTACAAGGACGTTGTAACTACCCAAATGCAACTAAAATGACATCAATTGTTTATGTAATACAGTAGTAAATGGTTCTTATGTGGTTTCTTCATTGCCACAATTATTCAACCCCTTAAAGACTACCACTCTGAAGAACAGAGGTTCATACAGGTGCTTTCCATCAGGTATTGAAAACACCTGTGGATGTCACCGAGCAGCAATCAAGCATAATAAGCACCAATTAGGCAGCTTTAAAATGACTGTGATACTCAGCTCCTTCTAGACATTTACTGGTGTGGTTACAAACATGGTGAAGGCAAGAGAATGGTCCAGGAAGACAAGAGAAGAGGTGATTTCTCTTCACAGGAAGGGCAATGGCTATAAGAAGATTGCAAAGATGTTAAACATACCAAGAGACACCTTAGGAAGCATCATTCGCAAATTCAAGGCAAAGGGCACTGTTGAAACGCTACCTGGTCGTGGCAGAAAGAAGATGCTGACTTCGACTGCTGTGCGCTACCTGAAGCGTAGAGTGGAGAGAAGTCCCCGTGTGACTGCTGAGGAACTGAGAAAAGATTTGTCAGATGTGGGTACAGAAGTTTCAGCCCAGACAATAAGACGCACACTGCGTAATGAAGGCCTCCGTGCCAGAACTCCCAGGCGTACCCCCTTGCTGTCTCCAAAGAATAAGAAGAGTCGACTGCAGTATGCCAAAAGCCATGTGGACAAACCACAAAAGTTGTGGGATAGTGTTCTGTGGACTGATGAAACAAAATTAGAACTGTTTGGGCCCATGGATCAACGCTATGTTTGGAGGAGGAAGAACAAGGCCTATGATGAAAAGAACACCTTGCCTACTGTGAAGCATGGTGGAGGGTCAATCATGCTTTGGGGCTGTTTTGCTTCTGCAGGTACAGGGAAGCTTCAGCGTGTGCAAGGTACCATGAATTCTCTTCAGTACCAGGAGATATTGGATGGAAACGTGATGCAGTCCGTCACACACCTGAGGCTTGGGAGACGTTGGACCTTTCAACAGGACAATGATCCCAAGCATACCTCCAAGTCCACTAGAGCATGGTTGCAGAGGAAAGGCTGGAACATTTTGGAGTGGCCATCGCAGTCACCAGACTTAAATCCGATTGAGAACCTCTGGTGGGACTTAAAGAAAGCAGTTGCAGTGCGCAAGCCTAAGAATGTGACTGAACTGGAGGCCTTTGCCCATGAAGAATGGGCGAAGATACCCGTAGATCGCTGCAAGACACTTGTGTCAAGCTATGCTTCACGTTTAAAAGCTGTTATAACTGTAAAAGGATGCTGTACTAAGTACTAAGATTGAATGTCACTTGGGGGTTGAATAAAACTGATAATGCTGTGAGCACAGAAAAGACATTTGTGGTTATTTCATTATAACTGTTATGTTATATTTGTCTGACCTACAAGTGCCTCTTTAATGTAAATGTAAGCAAGATGACTGAATGATCAAAAGCAATGTCAAACTGGCCAAAACACTCAATTTCAGTGGGGGTTGAATAATTTTGGTCACAACTGTATGTATTATATAATTTATTGCAGAACCACTATTTTTTGATTTTTAGGTTTGTCACAATTATCACGATTTGTCACATTTTTCATAATCGTTTCTATCACTGATATCTGAGTATTTATCAAGGATTATATATTTGTTATTTTCTATCACATATCTATTAAGAGGCAATAATATATTGGTATATATGAGAGGTGTTTATGCATTTTTATTTTTCCACTAATTGATTTAGTTTATAATGTTTTTTATCACCTTATAGTATCAATTATTTTTAAGTTTAGTGGGTATTTATGGTACGCACAGAGGGTATTTTTTTAGATAATTTGGGAGCGCTTCACTATTTAATGCACGATATATATGTGAATACATTCCAAAAATGTAGATTTGTATTTTTAAATATATGTAAAAATATATGTTAAAGTGACTTTTTTATATGTTATACTACGTGTTGAAATGTGTTTTTTTATATATTACAAAATATATGAAAAATATTTTTAAAAATGTATTTGTTTTAAATATAGTCTTCAGATTTTTTTTTAACATGCAAAAAAGTCATTTTAACATATATTTTTACATATATTTGTAAATGCATTCCAAAAATGTAGATTTGTATTTTTAAAGACATACAGTATATTTGAAATGTATTTTTAAAAATATTTTTCAGATATTTTGTAATAAAAATGCATTTCAACAGTTTGTGTGTGTATGTATGTATGGGGGTGTGTGTGTGTATATATATATATATATATGTGTGTATATATATATATATATATATATATATATATATATATATATATATATATATATATATATATATTGAGGCCTCTATTTAGACACTCAGCCTGGCTTGGCTCCACTCTCTGCTCACAGGTTTTGGCTAAGGGCTCCATTCACACTGGTGCAGAGACATCAATTTTCTGCACATGCTCTGCAAGCACACAACAACGTGAATTGTTCTCTGTGCCCTGTTCACACCACAACACTAGTATCACGTGCAATTTTTTTTTCTGTGCAGAAATCTGCAATGTGTATAAATCTCATGGAGGCGCGCATGAAAACTGATGTAAACTGATGTCTCTGCAAGTGAAATGTGTGCATCAGTTTCCATCAGTCTTCATGCACGTATGGTGTGAATGAGTCCTGACAGCTGCAGGAGCCAATGGCCACCACGGCTCTCAGCCAAGCCTGTAAGACAGGAGAGAAGGGAGAAGAGCTGCTGCAGTCAGGCACAGCGTTGGATCCAGATCAGCCTCAGGTAACTATTGAGGGGGCTGTAAGGGAGCTGCTATTAAAAGTTTTTTTTATATCTTAAAGTGTTACTAAACCCACAACAGTACAATCAGTCTGTAGATGCAGTAAAGCATGCTTGTTATACTCACTGTGGAAACTATAGGATTAATACTCTGCATTGTGTAAAAAGCAAGCTGGACATGCTCAGTTTTGTGTGTATTGCTAGAGAGTTTTTTTTTTGGGAGGGTGATTGTGATCAGCACAGGGCCAATCAGCACTGTCCAGACAGAGGGTCAGGGGTTATGCAGCCTCATAGGACAATCAGGAGAGAATGAAAACTCCTCCTACAAGCTTTACTGGTGCTCTGCTGGACACTGATAGAAGTCACAAGACTGCTATATACCTCTGGTGAAAAAAGGTGTTTAGCAGTTTATATTTACTAAAATAGTTGAATTTCCTTGTTGTGTGTACTGTGGGAGACCAGATATAGTGAATGCAGGGTCCGGGGAGACCGGATATAGTGAATGCAGGGTCCGGGGAGACCGGATATAGTGAATGCAGGGTCCGGGGAGACCAGATATAGTGAATGCAGGGACCCGGAGAGCGGATGTAGTGAATGCAGGGTCCGGGGAGAGCGGATATAGTGAATGCAAGGTCCGGGGAGAGCGGATATAGTGAATGCAGGGTCCGGGGATACCAGATATAGTGAATGCAGGGTCCGGGGAGACCGGATATAGTGAATGCAGGGTCCGGGGAGACCGGATATAGTGAATGTAGGGTCCGGGGAGACCACATATAGTGAATGCAGGGTCCGGGGAGACCGGATATAGTGAATGCAGGGTCCGGGGAGACCGGATATAGTGATTGCAGGGTCCGGGGAGACCGGATATAGTGAATGCAGGGTCCGGGGAGACCGGATATAGTGAATGCAGGGTCCGGGGAGAGCGGATATAGTGAATGCAGGGTCCGGGGAGAGCGGATATAGTGAATGCAGGGTCCGGGGAGAGCGGATATAGTGAATGCAGGGTCCGGGGAGAGCGGCTATAGTGAATGCGGGGTCCGGGGAGACCGGATATAGTGAATGCAGGGTCCGGGGAGAGCGGCTATAGTGAATGCAGGGTCCGGGGAGAGCGGCTATAGTGAATGCAGGGTCCGGGGAGAGCGGCTATAGTGAATGCAGGGTCCGGGGAGAGCGGATATAGTGAATGCAAGGTCCGGGGAGAGCGGATATAGTGAATGCAGGGTCCGGGGAGAGCGGATATAGTGAATGCGGGGTCCGGGGAGAGCGGATATAGTGAATGCAGGGTCCGGGGAGAGCAGATATAGTGAATGCGGGGTCCGGGGAGAGCGGATATAGTGAATGCAGGGTCCGGGGAGACCGGATATAGTGAATGTAGGGTCCGGGGAGACCACATATAGTGAATGCAGGGTCCGGGGAGACCGGATATAGTGATTGCAGGGTCCGGGGAGACCGGATATAGTGAATGCAGGGTCCGGGGAGAGCGGATATAGTGAATGCAGGGTCCGGGGAGAGCGGATATAGTGAATGCAGGGTCCGGGGAGAGCGGATATAGTGAATGCAGGGTCCGGGGAGAGCGGATATAGTGAATGCAGGGTCCGGGGAGAGCGGATATAGTGAATGCATTGTCCGGGGAGAGCGGATATAGTGAATGCAGGGTCCGGGGAGAGCGGCTATAGTGAATGCGGGGTCCGGGGAGACCGGATATAGTGAATGCGGGGTCCGGGGAGAGCGGCTATAGTGAATGCAGGGTCCGGGGAGAGCGGCTATAGTGAATGCAGGGTCCGGGGAGAGCAGATATAGTGAATGCAGGGTCCGGGGAGACCGGATATAGTGAATGCAGAGTCCGGGGAGACCGGATATAGTGAATGCAGGGTCCGGGGAGACCGGATATAGTGAATGTAGGGTCCGGGGAGACCACATATAGTGAATGCAGGGTCCGGGGAGACCGGATATAGTGAATGCAGGGTCCGGGGAGACCGGATATAGTGATTGCAGGGTCCGGGGAGACCGGATATAGTGAATGCAGGGTCCGGGGAGACCGGATATAGTGAATGCAGGGTCCGGGGAGAGCGGATATAGTGAATGCAGGGTCCGGGGAGAGCGGATATAGTGAATGCAGGGTCCGGGGAGAGCGGATATAGTGAATGCAGGGTCCGGGGAGAGCGGCTATAGTGAATGCGGGGTCCGGGGAGACCGGATATAGTGAATGCAGGGTCCGGGGAGAGCGGCTATAGTGAATGCAGGGTCCGGGGAGAGCGGCTATAGTGAATGCAGGGTCCGGGGAGAGCGGCTATAGTGAATGCAGGGTCCGGGGAGAGCGGATATAGTGAATGCAAGGTCCGGGGAGAGCGGATATAGTGAATGCAGGGTCCGGGGAGAGCGGATATAGTGAATGCGGGGTCCGGGGAGAGCGGATATAGTGAATGCGGGGTCCGGGGAGAGCGGCTATAGTGAATGCAGGGTCCGGGGAGAGCGGCTATAGTGAATGCAGGGTCCTGGGAGAGCGGCTATAGTGAATGCAGGGTCCGGGGAGAGCGGATATAGTGAATGCAAGGTCCGGGGAGAGCGGATATAGTGAATGCAGGGTCCGGGGAGAGCGGATATAGTGAATGCGGGGTCCGGGGAGAGCGGATATAGTGAATGCAGGGTCCGGGGAGAGCAGATATAGTGAATGCGGGGTCCGGGGAGAGCGGATATAGTGAATGCAGGGTCCGGGGAGACCGGATATAGTGAATGTAGGGTCCGGGGAGACCACATATAGTGAATGCAGGGTCCGGGGAGACCGGATATAGTGAATGCAGGGTCCGGGGAGACCGGATATAGTGATTGCAGGGTCCGGGGAGACCGGATATAGTGAATGCAGGGTCCGGGGAGACCGGATATAGTGAATGCAGGGTCCGGGGAGAGCGGATATAGTGAATGCAGGGTCCGGGGAGAGCGGATATAGTGAATGCGGGGTCCGGGGAGAGCGGCTATAGTGAATGCGGGGTCCGGGGAGACCGGATATAGTGAATGCGGGGTCCGGGGAGAGCGGCTATAGTGAATGCGGGGTCCGGGGAGAGCGGCTATAGTGAATGCAGGGTCCGGGGAGAGCGGCTATAGTGAATGCAGGGTCCGGGGAGAGCGGATATAGTGAATGCAAGGTCCGGGGAGAGCGGATATAGTGAATGCAGGGTCCGGGGAGAGCGGATATAGTGAATGCGGGGTCCGGGGAGAGCGGATATAGTGAATGCGGGGTCCGGGGACAGCAGATATAGTGAATGCGGGGTCCGGGGACAGCAGATATAGTGAATGCGGGGTCCGGGGAGAGCGGATATAGTGAATGCAGGGTCCGGGGAGACCGGATATAGTGAATGCGGGGTCCGGGGAGAGCGGATATAGTGAATGCGGGGTCCGGGGAGAGCGGATATAGTGAATGCAGGGTCCGGGGACAGCAGATATAGTGAATGCGGGGTCCGGGGACAGCAGATATAGTGAATGCGGGGTCCGGGGAGAGCGGATATAGTGAATGCAGGGTCCGGGGAGAGCGGATATAGTGAATGCAGGGTCCGGGGAGACCGGATATAGTGAATTCAGGGTCTGGGGTTTAATAACACTTTAATGCAGAGAATGCATTAGGTAGAAATCCTTTTACCTTTCTAACCACTTTATTGCAGACAGCAAGGCCTTATTCACACAGGAATACCAATCTGCACACCTATGTGAAGGGCCAAATTTACCTGGCATGGGATGGACAGGCGCTCCATGTAGGCAGCCTGTTCAAATCAATGACAGGTGGTTGGCTGCATGGATCTCCAAGTTGAATCCCCGACTGTACATCCTTGTATTGGACCCACACAGATGTACACGCTCTGGGATGCACTTAGACATCCGTGCAGCTGGCCACCTGTCATTCATTTTCACTGGCTGGCTACACACAGCTACACGGAACACCTATGCATCCTGCGTGGGTGAGTTGGTCTTTCTCCCAAGTGTATGGATCGGTATGCCTATGTGAATAAGGTCTAAAACAAACCTTAACACCTGAACCCAGTGTTGGAACTTGTGACACGTGTCAGTAAAACTGTACCTTTCTGTTCAAAACGTTCTCATGTCTCCCTTAGGAAAATGGCCCTCCACAACCAAATGTTCCTTTTTAAATACAAAGAAGAACTCTATTCTAATAAGAAGTATTTTTTTCTCTAAATCTGACAATAATAACATAAATCTCAAACACTTTGTTGTTTTTTTTTTTTAATATCCTTGGAGCTTTCTTTTTCTTTTTTGCTCCTTATCTGTGCCACTTTCCACTTGACAACCAGTGACATACCAGTACGTCGCTGGACTTCAAGTGGTTATAGCGGGATGATGTCTGCAGCTGCGTACACCATCCTGGTTTTGTTTTCTTTCAGCCAGCGGTCGGCTTTCTTGTAAAAGCAATCCTAGTGGCTACTAAGCTGCTGGAGGAGCTGCTTGTAAAACTCACACCCCCCACTCCCACCAAATTCCATGGCTCTCCCGAGCTATCCCAACCCACCTGGAGACCCAAGCGTTCGGTGGTTCCGCTGGCTGACCATTATTATTATTATTATTATTATTATTATTATAATACAGTATTTATAAAGCGCCAATAGTTCGCTCAGCGCTGTACATTACAAACGGGGACAGAACATGTGACAGAACAATAACAATACAATGCAAAACATGAGGGGATCGAGGGCCCTGCTCTTTGGAGCTTACAATCTAGGAGGGAGGGGATGGTGGCACAGGAGGAGATAGCTGAGGGGGATGGAGTGGTAGGAAGAGTGGAGGAGGTCGGTCAAGTTAGCAGGGGGTAGGGTAGGCTTCCCTGAAGAGATGGGTTTTCAGGGTGCGCCTAAAGGAGAGGAGAGTAGGTGATAATCTGATGGGTTGGGGCAGGGAGTTCCAGAGGATGGGTGACACCCTGGAGAAGTCCTGGAGGCGGGCATGGGAGGAGGAGACCAGGGAACTAGAGAGAAGAAGGTCTTGTGAGGAGCAGAGTGTGCGTGCTGGGTGGTACTTGGATATTAGGTCGGTGATGTGACCATAGAAGTAATCAGAGACTGGAACGGCACCAATCATCTTTATGGTATAGGAAACCAGAAGCGGTGGGCATGTGTTCACTATTGGTTTTGTGGTTGTAAACAGACCCTTAGGGGTTTGAAAAAAACAGATCATACCGACAGTGTAAAAATAAAAATTTCCCCATAAAATTTAAAGCGCCCACGTCCCTCCCATGCTCGCGCAAAGGTGAACGCACACGTCTGTCCCACATGTGCACAAAGGATGATCGGCCCACATGTGAGGTGTCACCGCAAACGTCAGATTATTATTATTTTTACAAGCACTTATATAGCGCTGTCAATTTACGCAATGCTTTACATATATATTATACATTAACATCAGTCAGACTGAGGGCAGGAATTCTAGCTCCAGACCTCCTGTGTAAATCTAAAGTGGTGACCTGCAAAGGCTTTTAAAGCGTTGTCTATGGATAATAAAATTTATGTCATTTGTCACCATTGCACGGGCATGCGCGAGTTTAAAGCATGACATGTTTCTTATGTATTTATTCGGCATAATATCAGTTTTATATTTTGCATTGCATTTTTCTGCATTAAAATTAAAGTGTATTTTTTCCAAAAAAAGTTCTTTTGAAAAACCACTGCATTGACCTCTTCCCTACTGCGCTATAGCTGAAAGACGGCTACAGCGCGGTTGTCTAGTTCTGGGACGATGTCCATGAACGTTATTCCAGAACACGCCCCCTGCTCACCCCTAGCGGCACGCTGCTGGTGATCGCTGTGTTCTACGGACACAGCTGATTACATGATACGGTAAACGGCCAATCACAGCGGCCTTTTACCACGTGATCAGCTGTGTCCAATGACACAGCAGATCACCGGGAAAATACAGCTGCCAGTTATCGGCTGCACTTTCCTCACTCTGTCACAACATGAGGAAAGTACTGCCGATAACTGGCAATTGTCAGAGAAGTGACTGGCACTGATAATCGGTGCCCTGATGATCAGTGCCCAGCAGTGCTGCCCACCTGTGCCACCCACCTGTACCCATCAGTGTTGCCCACCTGTACCCATCAGTGCTGCCCACCTGTGCCACCCACCTGTACCCATCAGTGTTGCCCACCTGTGCCCTGCAGTGCCACCCACCTGTGCCCTGCAGTGCCACCGTTTAGTGCCACCCAGCAGTGCCGTCCATCAGTGCTGCCCAGCAGTGCCGCCTATCAGTGCAGCATCATCAGTGCCAGCCCATCAGTGCCTCCTATCAGTGCCCATAAGTGCTGCCTATTCGTGCCACCTCATCAGTGCCCATCAGTGCTGCCTATCAGTGCCTCCTATCAGTGCCTCCTATCAGTGCCCATCAGTGCTGCCTATCATTGCCTCCTATCAGTGCCCATCAGTGCTGCCTATCAGTGCCTCCTATCAGTGCCCTTCAGTGCTGCCTATCCATGCCACCTCATCAGTGCTCATCAGTGCCGCCTATCAGTGCACCCTCATCAACGCACATCACTGAAGGAGAAAAATTACCTGTTTGCTAAATTTTATAATAGAAACAAAGAAAAACTTATTTTTTTCAAATGTTTTGCTCTTTTTGTTTATAGCGCAAAAAATAAGTCACCCAGCGGTGATTAAATACCTCCAAAAGAAAGCTTTGTTTGTGTGAAAAAAATGATAAAAATTTCATATGGGTACAGTGTTGCATGACCGAGCAATTGTCATTCAATGTGCGACAGTGCTGAAAGCTGAAAATTGGCCTGGACAGGAAGTGGGTATAAGTGCCCAGTAGGCAAGGGGTTAATATCGTGTGACATAAAAAATTGCAACACCCATCATTTTATTCTCTAGGGCCTCTGCTTTAAAAATATATAATGTTTGGGGGTTCTTTCTAGAAAGTAACTTTCTAGAAAAGATGTTGATTTTTACAAGTAAACAAAAAGCTTCAGAAAAGACCTGGTCTTCAAGTGGACACTCCAGGTCTTTCTGTGCCTCTGGGACCTATGGTGTCTTGTGTTAGTCTCTGCAGGGGGGGGCACTTCGGCTCTGTATTACAACTCTTCATGCTGCCAATCAGAGTGCTGAACACACAGCCAGCATGACAGGGACAAAATTATTATTATTTAGGATTTATGGCGCCAACAGTTTGCTCAGCACTTTACAATGTAAAGGGAGACAATACAGCAACAATACAAGAGGGATAGGAGGGCCTGATCCTTGGAGCTTACAATCTAAAATTCCTGCAAAGTGAAGGAAATCCCTGGTTGTCACCAAAACTAGTGTTCCCATTGGAATATTTCCCTTCTATTAATGTTCTGGTGACAGCCCAAAATTTGTGAGTTCTCTTTCACTCTCGGTGATAATGATAATAGGAAAAATAAGTTAACGCTTCCTAACGGGGGTACTGACAGCAGTAAAAACCTGACAGGGGTTTTACGGTATGCCTTTAGTGCTACTTGAATTTGTTAAAAGCTGTAATGGGACTTTGCCCAGAATACATGAATTAGCACATCTGATGAAGGGATGATGACTATGTTACGGATCCGCCAGGTGGTACCTCTGGCAGCCCACTAGGCGGAATCACCCGGAGCGTGGAGTCTAAGTCCCGGTCTGAGTTTTCACCAGGGCCCCTGATGGTGGGGATGGACTTGGAGCAGAACCAGGACCAGGTCACGACCTCCGAGCAATACCACCAGTGGCAGAGGGAGCCTCCGGGGATGAGAGTAAGACAGAATAGAGCCAGATGTGAGGAGGCCGGCAGACCAGGCAGGATAAACAGGCGGTTGTCACCGTGGGGGACGGCGAGGTACAGAGACGGCAGGCAGAGAGTGGTCAGGTCACACGCAGGGTCAGTACCGGAGTCAGTCCACAGAATGGTCAAACGAGCCGGGGGTCGGGATAGGAGAAGGCAGCGTAGTCAGGGGCAATCCGGGTCAAACACAGGAGAAGGCAGCGTAGTCAGATAATCCGGGTCAGGGCTGGAGCAGGCAGAAGGTCAAACAATCCGGGTCTTTAATCACAGGGCACAGGTAACAGGTCAGACCTTGCGGCGATTTGTGACAGTGCAGGGCATCTTTAAATATCGCGCCCTGCAATGTCATTGGCCGCCCAGGACGCGCCCCCGGGCTGTCATTGGCCGCCCGAGGCGCGCCCGCGGCTCCTACTGCGCATGCGCAGCCTCCTGTCAGCCGCGGCCCGCCGGGACCTGGTGCTTGTGTCCCGGCGTGAGCTGCCGCTAGTGCGCATGCGCCAGGGACGGAGCCGCGGTGCTCCCTGACAGACTATATGGACTGTTTGGTCCAGGGGCGGACTGACCATTTGGAAACTCGGGCACTGCCCGAGGGCCCGGGGTCAGTAGGGGGCCCCATGAGATGACCCTAGTACCTTTTTCATAGGCTTTTTTGAGTTTGGGCAAGGACACAGGGGCCCCATGAGTTGTCAGTCCGCCCCTGGTCTGGTCCTTTCCATACGGCTCTACTAAATACTGTTCCTGGTGTTCCCGTTGCGAAGTTCTTCCCATCATTCTCTCCTTTGTGTTTCCTGTAGCTCCTCAGAAGCTGGAGGGATCTCACTCCGATCTCATCTTATTGAAGGAATGTATCAGTGTTTTGTTTAGCTTCACCCGGCGGCTGATTGAGGACACCCAGTTCCAGAACGACATTCTGCTGTGGCTTCAGAAGCTGGTAAGTGCTTTTTAGGTCCTCATAAATCACAGTGCAGCGCTAAAAACTCTCCGTATGAATGACTCAATAATAACTGGTTAAAAATAACCGTAGAAACCACTCAGTAATAAATGATAGGAAGTTCAAAAAATGACAATGAATATATAATAAAAGTTCGTAAAATGACAATATGTGCTCTTAAGGTGCAAACTCCAACGATACTTCAGTGCTGGTGTAAATGGGTGTAGTAAGATTACGCACTCACCAGATGCGCAATAGAAATGTGCATATAAATATATAACCAGAGGTCCTCTTAAGGGAAACAGGGTAAGCCGGGTGATGGATTATCCTCCCTCTGAGTGGCAAGCGGCACAGCAGAAAACTCCAGGGCACTTCGTCAATCCAAACAGCCAGAGGTCCCCCTTTAAGGGATGGATGGGTGTTGCGGCCTGAGTTTATAGGGAATCCCCTCTCTGATTACTGGGATGGATCTTTAAGCTTTGATGGGCTCTGAAATTCAATTAGTCCACAAGGGAGCCAAACAAAAAAGTGCCCATAGTGTAGTAAAGGTAATTAAAGTATTTATTCCAGGATTAGATTTCCCACAAGTAAGAATAAAATTGGATTAAAAATGATGCATCGATGTACACATAATACACAGGACTAACCGTCCAAAATTAAAGATGGCCGCCGGACCTTAACAAGGCACCGGCGGCGTGACGTCACGGCGTAATTGGCTCCTCCTGGATGCTCACTATTCTAAAATTCATTATATAGAAAACCTTTCAAAACTTGACAATGTATGACCAGAATTTTGGAGACTGGGTAGTCATGGATGTTAAAATCCAGATTCTATAAATCTGTCAAATACCCGCTGCATTTTCAGCAAGTGTTTTCTAAGCTTTATCAGTGAATTCAGACTTTTTTTCATGCAACTCAAAGATCTTACAAGGCAGTTGTGTATTTATCAGAAATTCTGTCCATTATACCTATATGAGCTTTTTTGGACCTCCTATTCCAAATTCATTACTATTCAGGGGCGGACTGACCATTTGGAGACTCAGGCACCGCCCGAGGGCCTGGGGTCAGTAGGGGGCCCATGAGATGCCCCTGGTACCTTTTTCATAGGCTTTTTTGAGTTTGGGCAAGGACACGGGTCCCATGATCCCCTATTGCCCAGGGGCCCCATGAGTTGTCAGTCCGCCCCTGTTACCATTAATATGAGGCTGGCCCCCTTTATTGACTGTAAAGGCCTACACTCATCTGGGAAGGCTTTCCACCAGATTTTGCAGTGTGTCTGTGTTCCTATTCAGCTAAAAGACCATTTGTGAGGTCAGGCACTGATGTTGGAAGAGAAGACCTGGCTTGAAGTCAGTATTCCAAATCATCTCAAAGGTGCTCAGTAGGGTTGAGGTCAGGTCTCATTGTAGGTCACTGGTGTTTCTCCACACCAAACTGGTCAAAAATATTATTTATTTATTTGACATTCTTTATTTATACTAAAATTACACTCAATGGCCACTTTATTTAGGACACCTTGCTAGTGCCAAGAAAATATCCCCCACACCATTACACCATCACCACCAGCCTAAACCATTTCTACTAGGCAGGATGGATCCATGCTTTCATGTTGTTTACGCCAAATTCTGACCCGACCATCTGAATGTCGCAGAGACCAGTCTGCCCATTCTCCTCCTGACCTCTGACATCAACAAGGCATTTTTGTCCACACAATTGCCGTTCACTGGATATTTTCTCTTTTTCGGACCATTCTCTGTAAACCCTAGAGATGGTTGTGCGTGAAAATCCCAGTAGATCAGCAGTTTTTGAAATACTCAGACCAGCCCGTCTGGCACCAACAACCATGCCACGTTCAAAGCCACCTAAATCCCCTTTCATCCCCATTCTGATGCTCGGTTTCGTCTTCGATGCAAGTCATCTTCACCATGTCTAGATGCCTAAATGCATTGAGTTGCTGCCATGTGATTGGCTGATCAGCAATTCGTGTTACCAAGCAATTGAACGGGTGTCCCTAATAGAGTGGCCAGTAAGTGAATATACAGCAGGTATAGTCAAGCAGTCCAACATGTATGCCATTTAGTATACAAAGAAACCAGCATGGAAAACATATTACATGCACCTCCAGGGTTACTCCTGCTAATGTTCCTAATCATTACATAACAGCATAGAAAATTAGTTTTGAAAGGCCAGTTGCTGCTGCATGCTGTGATTTAGAGGTTATAAGGAATAAAGTGGGTGATAAAGCAATAGTAGGAAAGTCAAAAAAAAAAAGAGGTAAAAAAGCCAAAGAAAAGAGACTCAAGCCAGAGAGCAGGGAAAACTCTCCCCTCTACCCCCACCCAGACATTCCACCTCTATTCAAAAAAACATAATGTCATCATTCCTGGGAGTCAACATACAAGGGATTGTCTATGCTCTTGGGTAGTTGAGAACTCATCCCAATAGAACTATGTTGTTCCGCCATTTGTCTAATAGTTTCATTGATTTTGATGAACCACATCGAGATGGTAGTTGGAATTGTGGCCACTGATCCAAGATACCGCACCTGGGTCATGGGACAGTAGGTAATCAGTAAAGTTTTGTGAAATACAACATACTTCCAACCAAAACAGTTTGAATGATGGGCAAGGCCAGAAAATATTTACAATGTCTCCTGAGGCCTCATCAAATTAGGTTTTTATGGATCTGGCTTGTGCACAGGGGCACGCAGTCATACCTGGAGCACAAAAGGGTCTTCCTTTGGGTTGGAAGGGCACAATCATCTAAAATGTCTTTGTATGGTGTAGTATTACCAATACCTTACACTGGAAACATCTTACATGTGCCTATGAGAATAAACCTCTGTACCACAAGGGAGGACTTTTTGGTAAATACAAGGAACTTGTTAGTGTCATATCCTTTTGGATTCTTTTAGCAATCACTAGATTCTTGCTGAACCAGAACATTGGTCTGTAGAGGTTACTCTGGTCTCATTTAATGGTTCTGTTCATTAGGCGAATCTCCAGGGGTCTGTTGAGGTTATTCTGGTCTCATTTAGTGGTTGTGGTCATTAGGTGAATCTCGAGGGATCTGTAGAGGTTATACTGGTTTCATTTAGTGGTTCTGATTATTAGATGAATTTCCTGGGCTCTGTAGGGGTTATTCTGGTCTAATTTAGTGGTTCTAATTATTAGGTGAATCTCCAGGGCTCTGTAGGGGTTACTCCAGTCTCATCTAGGGGTTCTGATCATTAGGTGAATCTCAAGAGCTCTGTAGAGGTTATTCAGGTGTGTTTTAGCTGTTGTGGTCATTAGGCGAATCTCCAGGGGTCTGTTGAGGTTATTCTGGTCTCATTTAGTGGTTGTGGTCATTAGGTAAATCTCCAGGGGTCTGTAGAGGTTATTCTGGTCTCATTTAGTGGTTCTGATTATTAAGTGAATCTCTAGGGCTCTGTAGGGAGTTACTCTGGTCTCATCTAGCAGTTCTGATCATTAGGTAATTTCCAGGGGTCGATAGAGGTTATTCTGGTGTCATTGAGTGGTTCTGATTATTAGATGAATCTCCAGGCCTCTGTAGGGGTTACTCTGGTCTCATCTAGGGGTTATGATCATTAGGCGAATCTCCAGGTCTCTGTAGAGGTTTTTCTCGTCTATTTTAGCCGTTGAGGTCATTAGGTGAATCTCCAGGGGTCTGTAGAGGTTAGTCCGGTCTCATTTAGTGGTTGTAGTCATTAGATGAATCTCCAGGGGTCTTTAGGGGTTACTCTGGTCTCATTTAATGGTTCTAATCATTAGGGGAATCTCCAGGGGTCTGTAGAGGTTACTCTGGTCTCATCCAGTGGTTCTGATCATTCGGTGAATCTCCAGATGTTGGCAGTAGTTACTTTGATCTCGTTTAGCAGTTCTGGTCATTAGGTGGATCTCCAGGGGAGTGATTTCACTAACGTACAAAGAACATGTAAGGGGTGTTCTGGCAATGAATGCAAACAACCTTCTCCAATATAATGCGTCCGACAATGAAGACGCTGAAGAGCTGTTGTTCCCATAGAAACTTCTTCATCTAATGTAGGACAGCAGCCACTTGACATATCTTGTCTTGTAATCTGAATGGTCCATTCTCCCCTTATCCCTCATTATAATATTCAGAATCTTCTACACGGAGGGCTTAGAGAATGACTAGGCTGCTTTATGTGGTGCGCTTAGTACTTCTGTAAAATGGTCATCCATTAGGTACTTAAACCTGAAGTTTAATCCGCTTATACATTACCTTCCCTGGTTCCTCTTTTCCCCCCTCACCACCATTCTAACAAATTTAATAAATAAATCCTTTCTATTGTTATTTGTCTTATTATTGGCCTACATTTGTATTCATTCTCTTGTTGTTTAGGTTTCTGTTCTGCTGAAGGTTGGATGTTTGGGGGACCACCTCTTTCTCCTAAACCATGTGCTGCGCTGTCCTGCTGGCATTAATAAATGGGGTATTCCCTTCATACAGGTGAGTGGTGGTAGAAGTAGGTGTAAGGCTTTAGACCCCTTTCAGACGGGGTGGACTCCGTTCCAATCAGCAGAGCATCTGTGAGCTGATCCCCACTGATCAGACTAGAGCAGGATGGAAGACACTTCCGTGTCCACTCTCTAAGAGAGACCCCACTCAATGGGTAACTGGATTCCGCTATCTAATTACACCCGGCTACCTCCAATCCGGTCTGCCAGAATGGGTGACGATGCAGTCCTCA
Organism: Staurois parvus; assembly: GCF_062004578.1. Taxonomy (NCBI): domain Eukaryota; kingdom Metazoa; phylum Chordata; class Amphibia; order Anura; family Ranidae; genus Staurois; species Staurois parvus. Next base: position 1,414,308 of record NW_028318742.1, on the reverse strand, counting down.
ACATTTTTTTTGCGGACCCGATCAGGCCCAGAGGTAGATGGGCATAAACAGACACAAGTTTACTTCCATACCTATACCAGACTATCACACTTATGTGCAGGAGTAATTTTATTTATTATGACATCACCATGTACCTGTGTCCTTATTCTGACCCTTTTATGCTTCCTAAATAAGCAACCTTGATTGGTGTCAGACAAGTGACTGAAATAAAATAAAATACACCTCCAATATGTGAATCCCCAACAGCATAGTCACACTTTCTCCCTAGAAAGTAGAATTACTATAATATAACCTTTCTATCACCATACCATATCTAAATACAGACTACCCAAATATTCACAAACTAAATGAATAAAATAAATAAATAAGATCAATAATATGTCCAAATAAAGTCCAAAAAGGTCCACCAAAACAAATAAATAAGTCCAGTAGTCCAATCCTATTTTAATCCTTGTGATACCTCACAAGTGCATTATCTTTCAAATACTCCATAACAATATAAAGTGCAACTTTAAATCCGTGCAAAATCCAAACCACTCCAACTGTGATTACTAGTGATAGTGCAAGAAAAAAAAATTAATATATATGTATATAAATAAATGTATATCCAAAATATACTGAAAAATGTGAGCCAAAATCCAATCTTAAAGTGAGCTTTACTAATCTATTGAAGTGCTCACTTTAAGATTGGATTTTGGCTCATATGTTTCAGTATATTTTGGATATACATTTATTTATATACATATATATATTTATTAATTAATTTATTTTTTTGCATTATCACTAGTAATCACAGTTGGAGTGGTTTGGATTTTGCACAGATTTAAAGCTGCACTTTATATTGTTATGGAGTATTTGAAAGATAATTCACTATATAAGTATTCTTTTTTTCGAAGTATCACGAGGTTTAAAATAGGATTGGACTACTGGACTTATTTATTTGTTTTGGTGGACCTTTTTGGACTTTATTTGGACATCTTATTGATTTTATTTATTTTATTCATTTATTTTGAGAATATTTGGGTAGTCTGTATTTAGAATATTCACGTGGTATGGTGATAGGTTATATTATAGACAAGTGACTGAATTCCCTTCTTTGGTGGAAACCAGCTTGTCCAGAGCTGTTTCCAACAGTCAGTTTCTTACTCTGCACATGTGTTTACTCCTCTGATTCTAAGTCTCCAGTGAAGGATCTCTCCTTCCTTTTAAGAAGGGTCAGGGGAGCCTAGGGAAGGCTATCAAGGCTCCTGGTATACTTTGTTACAGTACAGTCCTTGGGGATCATTCACACCATGGTGCAGAGTCATCAGCTTTTCTGCACGCATTCTGCAAGCGCGCAAGGAAATCAATTGTTCTCTATGTGGGTTTTCACACCACAACACTAGTATCACGTGCAGTTTTTTTTTTTATGCGCAGGAATCTGCAACCTGTATAAAACTCAATGGGGCTCGCATGAAAACTGATGTAAACTGTTGTCTCTGCAAGTGAAATCTCTGCATCAGTTTTCATCAGTTTTTCTGCATGTATGGTGTGAACGAGGCCTTGAAGTGGTTGTAAACCCTTACAAATGCCTAGTGAAGTGATTGGCCTCAGGTGAAACACAGAAATGAAACAAATCCTCCTACATAAGTTGTACATGTTTATTTACAGCCTTGTAAAACAGACAGATCAAAGGCTAGTTCTCAACTACAGAAAGCAGGGGTGCAGGGATCTGAAGTCACACACTGCACAGGATAGAGCTGGGAGCTGAGTGTGATCTGAGACCTGAGTGGAGGAAATGGACACACTCCCTTCTAAAAACTTTCATAGGGAACCCTGTACAGCTAAGGCTTCTATGTCCTGGACAAGGGTGAGGCCATCTCCTTGAATTGTCTGGTGACTGCATCACCGGCAGTGCTGGGGGAGCGCAAGGGAGCATGTTCTTGAATGACGTCCATGGACGTTGTCCCAGAATCAGACAACCACGCTGTAGCAGTCCTTCGGCTATCAAGGCTCCTGGTATACTTAGTTACAGTACAGTCCTTGGGGATCATTCACACCATGGTGCAGAGTCATCAGCTTTTCTGCACGCATTCTGCAAGCGCGCAAGGAAATCAATTGTTCTCTATGTGATTTTTCACACCACAACACTAGTATCACGTGCAGGTTTTTTTTCTGCGCAGGAATCTGCAACCTGTATAAAACTCAATGGGGCTCGCATGAAAACTGATGTAAACTGTTGTCTCTGCAAGTGAAATCTCTGCATCAGTTTTCATCAGTTTTTCTGCATGTATGGTGTGAACGAGGCCTTGAAGTGGTTGTAAACCCTTACAAATGCCTAGTGAAGTGATTGGCCTCAGGTGAAACACAGAAATGAAACAAATCCTCCTACATAAGTTGTACATGTTTATTTACAGCCTTGTAAAACAGACAGATCAAAGGCTAGTTCTCAACTACAGAAAGCAGGGGTGCAGGGATCTGAAGTCACACACTGCACAGGATAGAGCTGGGAGCTGAGTGTGATCTGAGACCTGAGTGGAGGAAATGGACACACTCCCTTCTAAAAACTTTCATAGGGAACCCTGTACAGCTAAGGCTTCTATGTCCTGGACAAGGGTGAGGCCATCTCCTGGAATTGTCTGGTGACTGCATAGACCAGAAATGACTTAGCAGATAGCAGAGGATTGACAGAGCAGACAGAAATCGCACTAGGTGCTTTGGCCTTACGGTTAGCACACACTATAGAGGGATATGCTCTTCATTTTTCATTTCAGATGTTTACAAATGTTTTAACTAGTGAAGGTTTCCTGCAGATTTTAGACTGTGTTAGAAAAGCACCCAGTATCTAATAATGTCTTCCCATACTGATGAAAATACAGGATGATATTCACGCAGTTTCTGAAATGCCATTTGTTTTTTACAGGTCCGAGTTTTGCACAATCCAGCCGGCGTATTCCACTTCATGCAGCAGCTTGCCGTGCTTATGTGTCCTGTCAGGTATGATGTCTCCAGATGTCACGAGAACTCCTGAGAGGCTAGTTTAAGGCACTGGCTAGAGAAGCAGTTCCCTAGAATCGTGGTTCGGGTTGGAAGAATTTTGTATTGGTTTCAAATAGGCCTGTTTTACACAGGCTTCAGCTTGTATAAGAGCAGTGTGAACATCAAGCTTTGACAAAGCATTTGCAGAGCTTTTCAGCAAGCTTTGTGAAAGCTTTTAAAGTACCGTTCAGCTCCAATTTGTAAATGTTGAACAGAGATCCTAATAGGAGTGTTGATTGTCACATTAACCAAGCTGCTAGCAGGCTTTGATCAAGCTACAAGAAATTCTGAAGCGTGCCAGCAGCTTGCTTAACCAGTTCCCTGCCACGCTATAGCCGAAGGACGGCTACAGCTCGGTTGTCTGATGGACGATGTCCATGGATGTCATTCCAGAACACGCCCCCAGCGCTGCCAGTGATTGCTGTGTCCTACGGACACAGCTGATCACGGAATACGGTAAAAGGCCAATCACGGTGGCCTTTTAGCACGTGATCAGCTGTGTCCAATGACACAGCAGATAACCGGTAAATGCAGTTGCCGGTTATCAGCTGCACTTTCCTCACGCTGTCACTGTGAGGAAAGTACTGCCGATAACCGGCAATTGTCAGAGGACGGATTGGCAACGATCATCAGGGCACTGATGATCAGTGCCCTGATGATCAGTGCCCAGCAGTTTCACCAACCTGTACCCATCAATGCCGGCCACCTGTGCCCATCAGTGCCACCCATCAGTGCTGCCCAGCAGTGGCACCTATCAGTGCAGCATCATCATTGCTGCCTATCAGTGCTGCCTATCAGTACCCATCAGTGCTGCCTATCAGTGCAAAATTACCTGTTTGCAAAATTTTATAATAGAAACAAAGAAAACCTTTTTTCTTTTGCATTTTTCTGTTTATAGCACAAAAAATAAAACACCCAGCAGTGATTAAATACCACCAAAAGAAAGCTCTATTTGTGAGAAAAAGATTATAAAAATTTCATATGAGTACAGTGTCACATGACCGCGCAATTGTCATTCAAAGTGTGACAGAGCTGAAAATTGGCCTGGGCAGGAAGGGGGTATAAGTGCCTGGTAGGCAAGTGGTTAAAGTGGCAATCAACACTTCGATTAGGTTCTGTGTTCTTAAAGGACAACTTCTTTAAATGTAACGTTGTCCTTTAAGCAGATAAATCGGCTCATGTATTCTATGGATATTTCAGGTTTATATTTACTATAGCTCTTTGCTTGGAGTTTGTATCTTAACGATCAGTAGAACCAGTCATTTTTAGACTGGATTGCTCAATTCTTTTTTTTTTTTGTGAAGCAGGATCTCTACCAGGAGAGTGGATGCTCTCATTATCTAATGTGGGGGTAACGTTACATTCTTGATCTTCGTTGTAGAAACCGTGTTGACTTCCTGTGTCACATGAAACCCAATGAGAAAAAAGGATCCTCAGCTGGAAAAGAGTCCGGAAACTGGACACTGGTGGATGAGGGAGGCGAGGAGGTAAGACGCATCTGCATAGTGCTGGACACATGTTTTTTTGACATGTATTGTGACTTGGAAGAATATTAATGGCAGTAATTAGAAAAAAAGTGTATCTCAGGGCAAAACCTTCTTTTTTTTTTTTAAGTTTTGGGTGGAGTGGGGAAAGGTTAGCCCTTCTGTCAGATTTTTATTGCTGTCTGTGTCCCCATTGCGGAGATTCATCCACTCTTTGTACTGGTCACCATTGTCATCTGGGGATGTGGCTTTTGTACCAAATCACTGAAAACCTTCTGTCATCTCCAGTAATGTAGTTTAGTAAGTTGTGACCAGGTAAAAATTACAACTCTTGGTGAGTGTTTTTTTTTTTTTTTTTTTAGGTTTTACTTAACATAGGCTTTCAACATATTCATAAATAAAAAAAAAATAAATAAAAAAAAATATATATATATATATATAAATAAAATTTACTAAAGCTGTTATTTTGCAAAAACTAGTGGTGACTTCATCTGTGTGCTTTACATAACCTGTGCATGGAGCAGAGCTGTGGGAGGGACCCAATAGGCCCCACCCACAACAGACTGCCTCTAGAAAACTACAGGAGGGGGAGGAGACCAGACCAGTCACCCTGCACAAGGACAGAGAGCAGCAGTGACTGGTCTGTATTACTGGTTACTCCTGCACAAAGACATTTGGCACAAGCTCTTTCATGCTGGATTTCTGCACAAATGTGGAAGATATACACAAAGCACACCAAGATTCGTTTAAGATACGTTTACGAATACACTAGCTGTTGTAGGTAGACAATACTTGTTAAACCCAAATTTCAGCTTTAAATCCCTGAGCACTTCTATCATGAATAAGATAGAGATGTAAATTTCTTGAAATTTTGAAGCCATGGGAAAAAAAAAAAGAAAAAAATTCATTGTGGAGTATTTTTACCAGTTGAAAGTCATTTTGTTACACTGGGAAAGTGAAATGCAGTGTATAAAAAAGTATTATGCTTGAAATTAAAGCAAAGATTATGCAGTGAATAAACTAAACTTGCTTTTTAAATTCTTATTATATATGTTGAGAACATTTCAACTATACATGAGAACCAGTAACCACTCCCTTTCTCTCAAAAGCAACCAAAAAACAAGAAACCATCAACTTTAAAAACAAAAATCTAATTTTCCCCTTATTACCAATAGCAGAGTTTCTGGACTGAGGGAAAAGCTACTTGCACTTTTATTATGGTCCTCATCATTTCATTCCATAAAGTATATGTTAATGTCCTTGGGGCTCCTCTGTCATGCAAGGATGTGTTTTTTTCATCCTTGTAGCATTTGGAAAAGAATATTTCTTACAATATTTGCAAATTGCACCCTTGCTCAGCAGATATTGCACTGTGGAAATGTTTCCAAACTCTAGATGTTGGCTGCACCATTTTACTGAGAGGAGGAAAAGAAAAACCAATTTACTGATCAGACTATAGGGAAACATTATGCCGTGATGGTGGAGAACTTTAATAGGAATCATTTAAAGATTATAAAGATATATAAACTATCATCTACTGTATCCCAACAATCACCCAACTGTAGAAGGTACAAGATGCAGCCCACAAGCAAACTAAACTGGAGCCTTTCCCTTGCAGTGCCCCCAGTGGCAGAAATGCATATTTCTCTTGTTTGAGAACTTCATTGAGGAGTACAATGTTACTTGAATTGTATTCCAGAATTTGCTTGTCTACAGCTGAGAGAACTTGCAATAATTTAAGACTTTTTCATACTATAAACTCTCAGAAATCTTTCAATTAAGTGATATTAGGCCTTCAATTTTTTTTAACACAATAACTAATGTGTCTATACTTACCTGCTCTGTGCAATACTTTTGCACAGAGCAGCCCTGATTCTCTTCTTTTGGGGTCACCTTCTGGCTCTCCTGGCCCCTTCTCTTTGGCGGGTGCCTCCACAGAAGCCACTTTCCATGGGGGCACCTGTGTGGGCTTGCATCCGAGCTGCTCTGTCTGCGTCCATTGACACAGAGTAGGCGGCTCAGCCCTGCCCCCCTCTCTTGTGTCACAATATTTGATTTACAGCAGCAGGAGCCAAAGGCTGCTATCAATCTGCCCATAGAAGACAGAGACTACTACTACTGCTCTCATGCACATCGCTGGATCGGATCGGGCTCAGGTAAGAAAAAGAAGTGGGGGGAGGTGCAGCACAGATGGTTTTTCACCCTAATGCATAGAATGCATTAAGGCGAAAAACCTTAAGGCTTTATAACCACTTTAAAGTTTTTCATGCTATATAGTTTGAATGCCATGTCATAGATATAATTTTTATTATTGTAAAAAAGCATATTCCATAATCCTGTTTTTTTTTTATTTTTTCTGTTTTCTTTTAAATTTTTCACGGAAAAAATCAAAAATGGTTTTGGGAAAAAAAAATATTTTCCCAATTTTTCCTTTTTTTTTCTCCAGGCCTTCCCATCTCTAAGCAAGAGAAAGGCTTTTTATTTCTGTTTTCTGTTTGTTTCTTCATGGGGGAGATTTCACTTTTCTTCTTGTCTAGATGGGTGTCAGTACAACAAAATGAGAAGTTGCCCCAACAGGTTTACATACAGTAGCAAAAGGCTGGCAGAAGTTCTTTCTCACTCTTTCCAAAGTAAAAAAAAAAAAAAATTGGATTGAGTTGGGCTTTAATTTGCTGGAGATCCTTTTTAAATACATTTATTTTCCTGTTGTAATAATGAATGGCATATTCTGAGACATTCTCATTGCCTCCCATGTCTCCTGTGTCATAGGATGAAGACCCCGAGACGAGCTGGATGTTACTTTCCGAAGAAGACCTTATTTGCCTTTTGGGACAGTTCCCATTTCATGAACTTTTCAAGAATGTTCTAGGGTTCAATTCAAGGGGTAAGCTGCTTTCAGTATAAGAAAAAACAAAAACTAAAAAAAAACTTGTATATTCCATGAATTTTGGCCCTATTTGCTTCCGTTGAGAAGATATTCAAAACGTTTTTTTTTTTTTTTTGCTACTATTGGCTGGTCACATTTTTCAGAATGGTAAAACCAAAGGGCTGTTTGTAGAGACAATGAGGTCCATGTAGAGCTTGTCAGTCAGTATAGCAATCCATTCAACTGGTCAGTACTTGATGCATGCAGAGCTCAGTTATATGAGGACTCGACTAATCTCACTGCAGTTTTTTCTGGCACTCGGGCTTTTTTCATTTCTGTCTGTTTGCCTTTTGCTGTACAGTAATTGTTTACTTTACACCTGCACCCTGATTGGGCAGCAAGCCCAATACTTAGATCCCGTAACAAAGGTTTGGGATGTGTGAAATTTGTAAGCCCTGACTTGCTCACACCGTATGACACACTAAATAATATTTAAAAATCGTAACATAATAAATCTGGTATACAGGGAACACATGCCTATCTTTGTGTATAGGTGTTACATATAATACTGTTGTTTGCCTTTTTGTCCAAGTATGGGATGTATTGTTTGAGATCCTCCCGCTGTGTTATTGCTAGGTTTTATTTGGAAGGGCCAAACCGCAATCTGTGGCCTTTATTTGAGAATTCTGTAACATTACATACTTGTTTGATATGACCGGGAATTCTAGGATAGTTACAGAGGGAGTTGCCATGATGGCTTAGTAGTTATGTGACTGTGCAGCACCAACTTCATGTTTTGATAATTGGGTGGGGGGGGGGGTGGGGTGGGGGTAAAGTTTACAACATAGCAGCAAAAACTGTTCAGCAGATTTTGTCCTCAGCAGCTTTAACCACTTGAGCTCCTGAGGATTTAACCCCCTTAATGACCAGGCCTCTTTTTGCTACTTGGCGTTGCACTAATTCAACTGATAATTGCGCGGTCGTGCAATGCTGCACCCAAACAAAATTTACGTCCTTTTTTTCACACAAATAGAGCTTTCTTTCGGTGTAATTTGATCACCTGTGCGCTTTTTATTTTTCACGCTATAAACAAAAAAAGGCCACAAATTTTGAAGAAAAACAATATTTTTTATTTTCAGCTATAAAAAATATATAGTAAACTCAAAGTTGGTTATAAATTTAGGCCAAAATGTATTCTGCTCCATGTTTTTGGTAAAAAAAAATCCCAATAAGTGTATATTGATTGCTTTGTGTGGAAGTTATAGCGTCTACAAACTATGGTATAGATACTGCAATTTACGCCATTTTTCTGCTATACAGCGCTGCGCTAGTTTAACGGACAATTGCGCGGTCATGCAATACGGTACATAAATGAAATTTACATCCTTTTTTTTCCCACAAATTGAGCTTTCTTTTGGTGGTATTTGATCGCCTGTGCGGTTTTTATTTTTTGCGCTATAAAAAAAAAGGCTGACAATTTTGAGGAAAAAAAAACAATATTTTGGACTTTTTGCTATAAAACATGTCCAGTTAAAAAAATGCAAAAATCAAATTTAGTCATAAATTTCTGCCAAAATGCATTCTGCGACATGTCTTTGCTAAAAAAAAAACCCAATACGTGTAAATTAATTGGTTTACGTGAAAGTTATAGCGTTTACAAATGGCGGTATAGATACTGGGGTTTTTAGGTTTTTTTTTATACTAATAATGGCGGCGATCAGCGAACTATGGCGGCGATCAGGGACTTATGGCAGCGACCAGCGACTTATGGCGGGACTGCAGCGGACATTCTGACATTGGGGGGGTACTGACTTGGGGTCACTGACATCCCCAAAAACACTAATACAGTGATCAGTGCAAAAAAAAAACTGACACTGTACTAATGGCAATGGGGAGGAAGGGGTTAACTTTATTTTGCAGGGAAGGGTTATAGGAGTGAGGGGAGTGTTTTACTAGGGGGCGGGGTGTGTGCTGGGCGGGACAAGGCTGATCGAGAAAGAGAATCTGTTCTTTCTCGATCAGCTCATCCTCGAGCTGACAAGGAAGTAACAGACAGCACAGCTACTTCAGCTGTGCTGTCTGTCACTGTTTGCCGCCGATCGCCGGGAAACAGCCGCTAAGGAGCGGCTGTGACCCGGCGACTGACATCTGCGGCGGTGAGCCGCGGGACAAATAGGGCGGCGGCACGCCTCGCGCGTGCCCCCTATTTGTTTACAAAACACACGTTTTAAAACGTGGTTTTGCCTGCGAGTGCCGCCCTGCCGCCGTATATGTACAGTGGCTGGGCGGCAAGTAGTTAAAGTATCCTTTGCATCGTTGTACGGGCAAAGTGCAGGGTCACTTTAAAGTAGTTGTAAACCTCAGGCATGAAATAGGAACAAAGCATATACCTCTATAATGTGTACTTGTCTCAATCCAGAGTACTAAGTTTAATTTCCGTCTACTGCTTCATTCCTCTGCTATCAGCATGGGTCACTTCTGACAAGTTTTCCTGACACCAAGAGAAAAATTGTGACAGGGGAGGGACCTTTAGCAGATTGACAGCCTCAGCTCTGTTCCTGTGTGCTGTGTGACAGGGGGTGTGTCCCTTCCCTCCAATCAGCTCTCAGAACTCTCCCCACTGAACTCTGTAGACTATAGTATCAGATCTCCACCCCCATTTTTTCTGAACTCAGACAAGCTTTATGAATTCAGAACTTTGAATGTAGATGATGTAGAGAAAAGAAGACTGCAGGTAAGCAGGAACAATTTATGTAGGAGGATTTGTCTCATCTCTGTGTATCGCCTGAGGGCAGTCACTTCACTGGGTATATGGAAAGGTTTACAACCACTTTAAGTTACCATATAAGTGTAAGCTAGGCATTCTCAATCACGTTGGCAGAGATTCCCTGTCTTTTGATAGATCTCTTGCAGTGTTTGTTTTAAAATTACTTTCTTTCTTGTCCATTAAGGGACACAGGTAATGTTAAACCTTCGGGTTATACTCCTGCCTACAATTTTGGACACTGGCAAGCAAAATAACTCAAATCCAGCTATTCAACATGAGTGATGGGGAAATTGCATATTACATATTCCTATTAATGTTGGCCTTACAACTATCGAATGACGCCTCTAATATCATGGTTATTCTGGTTACCTTAACCCCTTGACGCCGACGTCACACAAATTTGCAGCCTCACGATACTGGGCTTTTTTTCCGTGGGGCTGCATATTTGTGTACATGTCATTGTGCTGGGAGCCACGGGTCATGTTCTAACGATTGGGACCCGGGACTCCCGATTCCAGGTCACATGATTGTTGTGATAGCCTCTGATTGGCTATCACAGTGATCAGTCACTGTGCAGCCCGGCCCCCTTGTTTTTTGTTCTCTGTGAATGGAGAAGAGAGATACATCGTATCTCTCTAACTCCTGGCAGAGAGAGAAAAAAAAAAAAACGTTTGTAAAAAAAAATAAAATAAAAAATAAAGAAAAAATACCTAGATCAAGGTTTGATCTAGTTCAGTGCTAGGGTTATTGTTTGGGTCAGGGTCAAAGGTCAAGGTCAAAAGGTCAGGGTCAAAGGTCAGGATTAAAAAAAAAATTGGTATCAGTGTCAGTTAGTGTCAGTGTGTTTTAGGTAAAAAAAAAAAAAAAAAGACAAAAACAAAATGCGCACTATTGTTTCTGGGCTGTAGTATGGGTGCAAATAACATACACATATATGGTATCGCTGCGATCATCAAGAGCTGGAGAATTTATTTTGGGTTGTTCTTTGGTAGTAGGTTATGGTAGTAACAAGAAACACACAGCTAAATAAAAAAAAAATTTTTTTACTATTTTGGTCCAGTTTTCCTTTGATAATAAAAATAAATCAGGAGATATCCTTTACCATTTACCACCAAATGAAAGCCAAATTTGTCCTGAAAAAACGCGGTATAATTCACTTGGATGTACAAAGTAGTGATATGTACGGTTTTACTAACACATGTCAACATTGTGAAAATTGTGCTTAGGCATTTAGATTTGTTTTACCCTTAGGTGTGAAGGGGTTAAATAACAACTCATACCAGGAATGTGGCTATATCGACCAGCTAGCCCACTCTTCTTTTAGGAATGTTCTGTTTTCCTTAGAAGGTCATTTTGCTTGCAGTGAGAGTTGACAATTTCCTTACATTCAAGGTCTGTATTACCACAGCCAAAGCTGGTAAGAGCTTGTTTTCTGAGCTTGCAATCATGCATGCGTCTGTGGTCACCTGTGTGCCGCGTCATGTGAAAGCATGGGGGCTCCATGGTGAAACAGCAACTTTAGTTAAGTATCAAATACAACCAATTGAACGGGATGGACTTTTGTCTTTTTTCACCCAGACTAACTATGTACCTATGTAACAACCCCAAAAACATAGCAAAACACACAAGTCTTCAGCCTGAAATTTGGTTCAAACCATATCTGGACCCCGTTGGACTGGATGCTGCAGAGCGAGCCTAGAAGTAACCCTCTGGCACTGGGCTTCTGGGGGTGCTTTCCAGATTGGTTCTGTTTAGGTTACCTGCGGAGTGCTTTCCAAGATCAGAGCTGCTGGTATCGTTTTGGCACTTGTCCTGTCTCTGAAGACTCACTAAGTAAATAGGCTAATTGGGCTGGACATTGGTCACTGGGCACCATTATTTTCCTTGTGTTATGCTAGCTTTGCCATAGAAGTAAACGCAGTTCAGCAGGGCACTGATACTATTCTGCTGGGTGGAGTGTCACACTTATGCACCCTGTCATTATCGGGAACATAATCATTGGAGAAAACTGATCTCCAATCAAGGTCTTGGAACTCTGGACAATCTGGATGTCCATTAAGCGTTGGACTAACCTGTTGGATGACCATTGGCTTCAGATCGAGTTGGTAGCATATATCAACCATCAGGGAGGAAGTCTCGCTGTGACAAGCGAGTTGAAGAGAATGCTGTCTTGGGTGTAACTTCACGCTCTTGCTATGTCCACCATATACACTTTCAGTGATGGCAGTTGTCAGGTGGATTTTTTTTAGCTATCTGGATCTGGGAGAGTGATCTCTGTACCTGGAGAGGTTCTAAGCCTGTGTCACAGGTGAGAAGATGCTGGATGTGGACCTCCAGGTTCTACGACAAATTGGACACATATGTGTCCAGTTCTAGGAATCCACTGGTGGAAGCAGTGGATGCTGCAGTGGCTCAGTTGAAGCGGTGCACCCTGATCTATATCTTTCCTTCTATGAAACTTCTTCCTCGCCTGCTCCTCAGGATCAAGTAGAGTGGTATTCTGATGATTGTCATTTGCCTTGCTTTGGCCAGGGTGAATGTGGTACACCATCCTGGAATAAATTTTTGCAGATTTGTAGCCAGACCATCTAGATCTGCTATGCAAGAACTGATTTCCCACGCTGCTTTTCAGTCACTGACTAATTGCATGGCTGTTGAAACTCAGATTCTAAGGGTCAGGGGCATCTGAGTCTGTCATTCCTATGTTTAAGGCTAGGAAGTCCACTTCTCGCAAGGTCTGTCATCGGATAAGGAAGGTGTACTTTGCTTGATGTGAGTCTTAAGTTCTTTAACCCAAGGCGTTTCACAGTGGAACAGATCCTCTCTTTTCTGCATTTGGGTATCTACCAATGCTTAGCGTTAAGTACCATCAGGGGTCATATCTCTGCTCTTTATATTCTGTTTCAGACACTGTTGGCTTTCTGATTAGGACCTTTTGTGTATGAGGTCTCCTATGGAGTACCCCAAATGCAATCCCCTGTGTCTACTTGGAATTTGAATTTGTTCTTTAAGCATTTCAGAAATCTAAGTTTAAGCCTATAAGAGTTATTCTGCTCTCTGCGGACAGAGAGGCTTATTTCTACATTTATGGTGGGACTGCCCCCTTATCAAACCTTTCTGGACAGAGATCTGAACCCTGATTGCCAAGTCCTGCAACATCAGCTGGAGGATGATTCTCTCCCTGTGCTGTTTCATGTCACTTCCTTATCAGTGGGCAAATATAAAAGATCACTGCCACCCCACCTCCTTAACGCAGGTAAAGTCTCATACCTGTACACTGGAAATGTCTGGTTGTACCAATGGTTAGAGACTGGCTATTGAGGGTGCAAGATATACAGCAAGTGGAGGTAGTAATGTGTACATAATTACAATCCTATGAAATTTGAGCACTATGTAAGTTTCAGATACCTATTCTGCTACAGCTAGCTTGTGTTATGTTTAGACTAGGGAGAGCTACCTCCTGTTTCTTGATACCCCTTCCTTTTTCCCCATGGGAAGGGGGGAGACCGGGGGGGATGTGGCCTATGGTTGTTTTTTGTTGTTTTCTTTCCTGCTTCCTCATATTCACCCCATGTCTCATTTTCATTGCCTGATTACTTCTCTACTGAACATACATCTGGTTATGGGAGGCATACTTAAAGCGGAGCTGCACCCAAAAGGGGAAGTTCCGCTTTAAGGACTGCTCCCCTGTACCCCATTAAGGATTGGCACCTGCAAGGGGGGGGGGGCGGGTACACGAATTTCACAGGTACCCACTCCCATTTCCAGTCCGATCGCCTAGGTGATCGGCAAAGGAAGGTGTCCTCCCTCCCTTCCTGTAGTTTTTTGGGACACGTGACCAGTCCCAGAAGACTACAGGACCATTCATGAAGCGAAGCGCTACTCACAGCTGGGTGCCCACACTGAAGATGCCGGCCTCCTGGAATCCAGGACGGCTGGTGAAACGGGCTGCGGGGGACACACCACAGGACCGAGGGACAGGCAAGTGGCTGTTTTTTAAAAGTCTGCCGCTACAGTTTTTGTAGCTGTTGACTTTTATTTTTTGACAGGTGAGTGGAACTCTGCTTTAAGCCTGGTACACATGATGAGAATATTGCACAAATGATTGTCCTTTTTTTTTTTTTTTTTTTGCATGCTAGTCTCGAATCAAAAACGAATAGGTTACTAGAAAATTCTCGTAAGACAGAATACAACTTCCTGCGATGATGTATGTATTGTATTGTAATGTATTCTTATGTTTCTGATCATGCATGGTCTTGGTCACTCAATTTTTTTTTCGGAGCATTACTGTGCTGAGTAAATGAAAACAGTTTTTTCTGTTATCATATGAGAACATTTTTTTACTTGTCTCTTTGGATAATTTTGCATGGACTGTCATGATAGGCTCTAGAAAACTGTGTACTAATGATCAGAATATTGGACGATCATTCCAAAAGTGGTTTTATTTTTTGTCTGATTTTCTTATCGTATGCACTAGGCATTAGGCTTTAATTCTGGGCTCTATTGCCGATTATTACCATTTATTGTACATTATGACCCTGGTGTTCAATAGACTCGTTTTCTTATTGAAGTTTTTTACCTGGGAGACATGACTATACTGGGGGGTGGGGATTTGCTAGTGCCAGCTGTAGCCTGTTGTTGATGGCCTACCTACAGTATGCTGATTATGTCAAATGTTTTGTCTTTTTATTTATTTTAATTTTTTTTTAAAGTCTAAATAAAAATGTAAAAAAAAAAGAGTTCTTTCTCTCTCTACTTGGACCTGCATGGTTGTTTTTCTTGTTGCCATCAACTTGGCTGGGCCAATGTCTGAGCTGGCGGCTTTTTCCTGTGAGGATCCCTCTTTGGTCTTCCATAGGGACAAGATGTTTCATTTTTTTGTCATTTGGGATTTCCTGTTATGGACAGTGGTATTAATGGTATTTTTCATTTGCCTTTTTTGTATCTCCTGTGTTCCCTAGGGGAATATTTCCCTGAGAAAACCACACCACAAGAAATGATGAAGATCTTTGCCTTTGCTAACTCCCTGGTTGAGCTTCTGGCCCTGGGCTTGGAGACCTTTAACAGGGCGCGGTACCGTCAGTTTGTGAAAAGAATAGGACGCATTATCAGGTAAATGGCGTTGTTTATGTCTTCGAGTCTTCTGAATGTCAGAACCCATTTACCAAAAGCACATTAATATAAAATTTCTCTGCTGTTGTAGATGATCCTAAGGTCCTTTGCAAACCATACCACACTGGGTTGCAAGTCTCGTGTTTTTTTGTATTGAGGTGCATTAGACTGTCTGTACAAAATTAATGGGCTGCAACGCACCTCAACACCAAAAAAAACGCATGAACGCTAAAGTACTGAGATGTTTGGCAATGCTGCCTGAATCTCAGTGCCATGGTATTGTATAATAAAGAGTGGTTCCTCGCCTGTATTATGAACTGGCATGGGAGGGACACAGAATTTCATGTTAAATGAAAAAAAAAAAATTAAGTAGTTAAAATGTTTCCATTAAAGTTATGCTTTACATTTGAAATGATTCTGCAGGATGACACTGTGTTATATCAGTGACCACTGGGCTCTGTACCTGAGAAGTAACTGTGACAAGGAGCACAGCTCTGAGCTGTACTCACTGGGGAAGCTGCAGGCCGTGTATGATGAACTCTTCCTGACTACGGTTCTTCATGTGCTGAAGGCTAAGAGGTATGAAAGTTGGGGCACTTGGCACCCCTTGTTTTCTTGTAACATTCCATGTTAATCTTTTGACTACCAAGGCTGTGTACTCAATGTCCTGGCAATTGAAGAGAGGATTTTTTTTTTTAAAGTATGCAGTATTTTTAAAGGATTAAAACATGGGGAAATTTGCATGGATTACAGAGTTACACATAACATTATGACCTCCACCATAGCATGACCAACAGGGTAATATTTAGTAGGTCCCTTTTACTGTCAAAACATTCCTGACCTATCAAGGCTAGACCTCTAAAGGTATGCTGTAATATCTGGCACCAAGCCGTCAGTAGTAGATCCTTTTAACCCCTTGGCGCCGGCGCCTCCCGGCCCTTTAAGGGTTTCAGAAGTCGGGAGGCGGGGTGGGGTTTTAGGGTCGTATGACCGCCGTGATTTGCTGTCACGGCGGTCACATGATCGGTCCTGATTGAAAGAGGAGATTGGGACCTTTCCATGAGTACCGGACATGTGTGCTGGGAGCGCTCTCAGCACATATGTTTTTCTTAATTGCACGCAAATGTGCGGCCGCTCGGCGTCAAGGCTCAGATGCCAGGAGGCTGCACATTTGCGTGCGGCCAGCACCAAGAGGTTAAGGTCCTGTAAGTTGTGAGGTTCAGCCTCCATGGACTGGACTTTTTTTCCAGCTCATCCCACAGATGTTTGATTTGGATTGAGATCTGGAGAAATTGAAGATCAAGTCAACACCTCGAAGACACCTTCTATTGCTCCGTTGTCCAATTCTGATGCTCACATGCCCATTGTAGATGCTTTTGGCTGTAGACACGGGTCAGCATGGGCATCCTGACCTGTTGGCTTCTACGCAGCAAACTGCGATGCACAGTGTTCTGACACCTCTCTATAGGATCCAGCATGAACCTTTTCAGCAATTTGAGCTACAGTAGCTTTTCTATTGGATCAGGCCAGCCTTCACCCCACACACACATGCATCAGTGAGCCTCGGTCGCCCATGTTGTCAGTTTTCCTCTTCCTTGGGCCACTCTTGGTAGTTCCTGACCACTGCAGACCAGTAACATCCCACAAGAGCTGCAGTTTTGGAGTTGTTCTGACCTAGTCATCTAGCCATTACTCTTTGGCCCTTGTGAAAGTCGCTCAAATCATTACATTTGCTTTTGTTTTTAACATTTCATCTTCAGGGACAACATGTTCTCTTGCTGTCTAGTATAGCCCACCCACTTTCAGATGCCATTGTGGGATAATCATCGTTATTCACTTTACCAGTCAGTGGTCATAATGTTATGACTGATGGGTATATTTTGATTATTTGACATTCCTATTCAGAAATTATTAGCATTAACATGGCGTTACCTCTGCTCCTTTACCGCTATAATCGCTGTCAAATTTTTGGAAAGGGTTTCCACTAGATTTTTAGACAGCAGCTAATTCACCTACCAGCGTCTCTCTGGAGTGTGGGAGGAAACTGGAGTACCAGGAGGAAACCCACGCAGGCACAGAGAGAACATGCAAACTCCAGGCAGGTGGTGCCGTGGTTGGGATTCGAAGCAACAACCCTAGTACTGCCAGGCGGAAATGCTAACCATTTAGCCACTGTGCTGCCCATTTAGCCACTGTGCTGCCCAGGTTGTCAGATGTGGGTGGCCAGAGTTCTCGGCTCATATGTTTGAAGCCGTAGACAGTTGAGCTATGTGAATACAAGGGATGATTCACAAACAGATGTCACATATGTACAGTGAGGCATCATGGCATATTCAGTATATAAACAATGGCCATGTGATGTGTCCTGCCTTCTCTCTTGCTCTGCAGGTTGGGGATTTGGCTCTTCATGTCTGAGATGCCTTATGGAACTTTGTCGAACGGTATGCTCTGGAAGCTCTTCTACCTCATGCACCATGCGGAGAGCGAGAATGTAGAGAGCCTGTACTCTGTGGTTGATGCGGCCACATGCAAGTCTTCTCTCAGCGGTATTTCTCCTTTTCTTTGTCTTATATCTTTCTCTTTCTCTCTCTCTCTCTCCCCCCCTCTCTCTCCCCTCCCTCCCCCCCTCTCTCTCCCCTCCCCTCTCTCTCCCCTCCCCCCCCCCTCTCTCTCCCCTCCCTCCCCCCCCTCTCTCTCCCCTCCCCCCCCCCCCTCTCTCCCCTCCCCCCCTCCCCCCCCTCTCTCTCTCTCTCTTGCTCTCTCTTTTTCTCTCTCCTTTTTTTTTAATTTTCTTAAGATGCTTTTTATTTATTTAAATCCCATCTCCAGGCAAAATAAAATTTGCACTGCAAGGGTTAACTGCTCACTTTTGTCTATAGGATTGGAGATATTCCTACCTAATCCTCTGATCCTCCCTGCACAAGACTTGTCCCTGAGGCTCCTGAACCACCCCCCCCACCGCGGTCTAGCCAGACTGTTTCTACTGTCATCAAGCCCATAGACCTGAAGACGTCAGGAACAGTCCACCACTGGATCATGGGGGAGCGCTGTTTGCTGGTGGAGCAGAGGATTATTATTTTATTATTATACAGGATTTATATAGCGCCAACAGTTTGCTCAGCGCTTTAAAATATATCGGGAGAAAATACAGCAACAATACAGTTCAATACAAGAGGGTTAGGAGGGCCCTGCTCTTTGGAGCTTACAATCTAGGAGGGAGGGGCTAGTGGTACAAAAGGAATAACTGAGGGGGATGGACTGGTAGGAAGAATAGAAGATTCCATTATTGGCCGAGGGCAGGATAGGCTTCCCTGAAGAGATAGGTTTTCAGAGATCGCCTAAAAGTGAGCAGAGTAGGCGATAGTCTGATAAATTGGGGTAGAGAGTTCCAGAGGATGGGGGAAGCTCTGAAGAAGTCCTGGGGACGAGAATGGGAAGAGAAGACGAGGGAGCTAGAGAGCAGGAGGTCGTGCGAGGAACGGAGAGGACGGTTTGGGTGATATTTGGAGACAAGATTGGTGATGTAATTTGGGGCAGAGTTATATTAGGTAAGTATACAGCTCTATCCTCTCCCCTAGACCAGGGGTAGGCAACCTGAGAGCCGCAGGACTACAAGTTCCATCATAGAAGTGCAGGCACAGCCCGACTGCGTGGGAAAAATGTTTCTTTTTTTTGCCCGAAGTTCAGTTTTCCGCATCTAAAAAAAAAAATACATACGATGTAATAAAAACAAACCTGTTGGAGACTGATACAATACATGTC
Source organism: Staurois parvus (assembly GCF_062004578.1). Taxonomy (NCBI): domain Eukaryota; kingdom Metazoa; phylum Chordata; class Amphibia; order Anura; family Ranidae; genus Staurois; species Staurois parvus. The sequence continues at coordinate 1,395,299 of NW_028318742.1, read as the reverse complement.
ATGTACACTAATAGCAGTACATAGTTCATACAGTGACATATAATAAAAGGGGTACAAAGTCCCCATGGTATATCAAAGTGTATATAACCTAAGGACTTGTAGTCTGCACAGAACCCAGTCCGGTCAAGCGGTAAGGGGACACCGAGTCCACAGGCTCCAAATCATATCAAATCTTTCAGGGCAACCCCAAGTTGTGTTTCGTTTTATATCTCGTTTTATATCTCTATGTATGTGTCCCAGGCCAAACCAGAGACCGGAGCTTGTAGATGGCCACAGGCTAGTCCCTCACTATGAACCATGGGTTGTGAGAGGTCTGCCAATCTTCTGAATGACAGGCAATTCTTATGGATAAAGCTCTGACACTTTAAGGTACCATCAAGACTTACCTGCCTCTTCCTTTCTCCCACATTCCTATTGGCCAGTGAAGCAGCCCTTTATAAAGATGAGGCCAATAGGAATGTATGGGAGTCAGGAAGCAGTGGGTAAGCTTGGGACACTACCAGATTTTAGTGTCTGAACTTTATATCTTGCAGATTTTTTTCCTTTTTTTGGGGGGGGTGTGACAGAGTTGCTTTAGAGCAGACTTTGCCAAAAATTTGCAAAGTAAACGTATCAGATTTGGGCCCCCTCCTCATGTAAAAAAATCACTTCATGATAGTAGTTTAAGTATTTATTCTACCTTTTCACTTACCGATATATTTTTAAAGTGTAAGTTCACCTTCAGCAAGATTTTCCAAAAAGCATCCCATGCAATTCCATATAGTGTGAGTAGTACAGGTGAAACTCGAAAAATTGGAATATCGTGCAAATGTTAATTTATTTCAGTAATGCAACTTAAAAGGTGAAACTAATATATGAGATAGACTCATTACATGCAAAGCAAGATAGTTCAAGCCGTGATTTGTCATCATTGTGATGATTATGGCTTACAGCTCATGAAACTTATAGCCTTACCCTTTAAACTCTTTGTTTTATTTTACTCATAGATCTGATAAATCATGAAAAATTTGAGGCCTATTTCTCCACCATGAACAGTTCAGAGGGCATCTGTCTTCTTACCACGTTCGCCCAGATGGCTCAAACTAAGCAGCACGATGTAGATAAAGAGCTGGTCAAGACCATCGCCTTGGAAATCTATGAAGTATGTTGTGGGAATGTGTTTAACTGCTTCTAGTATAAGTAGGTAAAACGCTCTTTCACAGAGGCAAAGGAAGAGAAAGGGGCACTAGGGCTTTCTGCTTCTTGTACAATGAAGCCTCATGCAAACAGGACATTGTTTTCCTTCCCTGGATGCTTTGTTCCTGTCAGGAAAAACACAGCTTGAAAACCATTACTAAAGCCGCATTTTGCACATGTGTTTTGGCACGTTTAGATGCTTCAAGCGTTTTGGGAGTTCATTAATTCCATTGGCCAGAATATTAATTTATTCTGGCCATTGGTATGACAGAACTCTCAATTGCTAAACGTGCCTAGCGTTTAGGTGCGTTCAGTGTTTTCTGTGGCTAAACTGTTTTCTCGTGAACATACTGGTGGCCTCTAAACGCTAATACACAATTAAACAGCTATTTGTGCATAGGCACATAGGGTAACGTAGAGGTGTGTGCTGAAAAAAAAAGCCTGGAAAGGTGGCATTTTTTACGTCCTGTGTGTATGAGGCCTCAAGATGCTTGCATGAGGAGTGAACACAGCCATAACCTCAGTTCTCTGGTTTTGTTCCTTTGTTGTCCAATCAGCAGCCTGGATAAGAAGGGATGACCAGGGAGGCAGAAATTTGGCAGCCTTTGAGTTTTCCAAAGAAGGAAGCTCCTAATACCAGGCATGTGACTTGCTCCCTTCTTCTCATGGGACAGCACTGAAGCTTGGCGATTGGCCCAGCACTTTGAAGCATGATCTGTGTGCTTTTCCTGCTTGTTTGTCAGGAGGGCAAGTAGATTGGAACACACGATTTACTGAACAAGTAGTTTTTAAAAAAAAATGTCCACACCCCTGAAAATTGGTGCATGTACAACCTTGGTTTGATGCTGTGCGATTTGAGCCCATTCAAAATAAATGGGCTCAAATTGCACTACACTGAATCGCATGTGAATTGCAGAGGAATGTGGTTTTGCATTCCTGTGCGATTCATACTGTAAACCTAGGCTAAAAACGGACCTTGCACTTACAATGCAAAATCCGCTTTATTATGCTTTTACTTAGTATTTTAGGAAAGGGACACATTTTATAAACACCTTGGGCAAAACATGTTAGATAATATACTTTTCTTTCCTCCAGTTTCTGCTCGTAGTACACTGGTCCACGTCATCTTCAGTCTGGTGAGATCCTGAGAACTGTTGAGTAGCTCTGATCTTTGTAAGAACAGGCTCCAGTTCCCTTTGCAAATTTTGGAGTATTATTATTATTATACAGGATTTATATAGCGCCAACAGTTTGCTCAGCACTTTACAATATAACGGGAGACAATACAGCAACAATACAGTTCAATACAAGAGGGATAGGAGGGCCTGATCCTTGGAGCTTACAATCTAGGAGTACTCAGCATTTTCCGTGATCTCCATGACAAGATAGTGGCATCACCTCTTGTACCATAGAAGTTGGAGGAAAAGTGAGAATTATTATTATTATAATACAGGATTTATATCGCGCCAACAGTTTGCTCAGCGCTTTACAATATAAGGGAGACAGTACAATTACAATACATTTCAGTACAGAAGGAATAGGAGGGCCCGGCTCGTGGAGCTTACAATCTAAAGGAAGGGGGAGGTGATACAAAAGGTGATAGCTGTGGTGGAGGTGATTCAAGTACAGTTCTTAGGTGGAGGTGGGGTAGGCTTCCCTGAAGAAGTGAGTATTCAAAGATCGCTTAAAGGCAGACAGGGTGGGGGCTGACCGGACATACTGTGGTAGGGATTTCCAGAGGATGGGGGAGGCTCTGGAGAAGTCCTGGAGGTGAGCGTGGGAGGAGGTGATGAGGGAGCTAGCGAGGAGGAGCGGAGTGGGCGATTTGGGCGATATCTGTGGATGAGGTTGGGGCGATGTTGTGAATGGCTTTGTAAGTTGGGTTAGTATTTTGAATTTTATACATTGGGTTAGTGGAAGCCAGTGAAGGGATTGGCAGAGAGGGGCAGCATACAATATACAATCAAACATTTTCAGCACTTCTAGTCAATGTTTCAGCAAGAGGGAGGAGAGTGAGGTACATTCTAAAACGCATGCAGTGCAAGGTCTACTTTAAACACAGTTGTAGCGTTGGCTGGATATCATCACTAGCTCACAGACTCGATCCACTTGTTAACATGTGAGTACAGGTCTAATAAAAAAACCTAGCAAGTCTTGAGAAAGTCTGGCTTCATTCCGTTTTCTCTTCCCAGGTATCGTATGTGAGTCTATCCACAAGAGAGGCTTATTCTAAAGTGGGACGTGAGCTTCTAGCCTCTATTACTGCCGCACATAGCGACATCATATCCATTATCCTGGAACGTGTCCAAGAAACCATCGATAAAGTGGGAATGGTGGGATTTTAATTTTTTTTTTTAACTTGCTTTATAACTTCATGTCGACCCTGTAATAATGTCATCTTTCTGTCATTGGAACCAGTGCTTCAGCACCTGCTTGAATACATTTAGGGCAACCATTATGAAAATGTATAAACCAGTTTGCCTGCTTCTTACAACACTGAGATGCAAGTTTTTGCTGGACTGAGCCTTAAAGGATAAGTTCACCTTTTGGACAAAAATAATAAATGGTAATTTTTTTGTAGGTAAAAAAATGTACTTTTTAAATTTTTGTCCAAAGTAGCCTGGAAAGCATTGCATCAGCGATCAGTAGATCGTTGATGCCATGCAGGGCTCCTGCAGACCTGTCAGAATATCTGCTTGCCATAAGGGATGTATGAGCAAGCAGACATCTGACAGGAAGCTTCAATAAACTACCACAGTGCTCCACAGCGCCGTGGTAATTCATTGAAAACTACAAGCCCACAGCCGCTAAGGCTGTCGACACTTGCAGTTCATTCACGGACGTTCGTGAATGAATGACGCAGCTGTGTGGGCGAAGCCCCGCACGGCCACACTGTTTCCAAATCTGAAGGATAGTATGGGGGAACTTCTCATTCTATTTGTCAGAGGGAGGGGGGGCGGCGGGCGCAGCTGCAACTATGGGAACATGTTGCATGTTCCACCCTAAAAATGGGTGGAACATGTAACATGTTCCCAAAGGTGAAAATATCCTTTAACCACTTCCTGTCCGGCCCATGTATATAAAAGGCTGGAAGGAAGCATTGCAGAAGCGGGTGGCCGTTTATAAACGTCCTCCCGCTTCTCTGCCTGTGCGTGCTCCCTGGGAGCGCGGCACCGCGATCCGGTGCCCGCCGGAGGACACAGTGGAACACCGATCGCTGTACGGGACCTCTGTGTAAGGTCCCGATCAAGTAATCATTGATTGGCCAAACAGTGATCACATGAGTAGTAGTTCGCAAGATGTCACTTCTGAAATCATTGCTTACTACGTGTGAAATATGCGAATGATCACAGAGGTCACATGGTACAAGGCTATTCACAACAGCCTTGTACCATGTGACAAGCTGTGACCAACCACAGCTCACACAGTATTTCTCAATGGCTGCAAGAATGCAGCCAGAGAGAAGGAGAAATGATTGCTTTTACATTCTTTATGGGTGTAACAGCAATCCGTGTAAAAACAAAAAAAAAAAAAATCATCAGCCCCCCACAAGTAAGTACAGTGTCACAATGGTGACACTGTACTGCTAGGGTGACAGCATGTTAAAAGAAAAAAACATAAATAATAATCTAATAAAATTAAATAAATATGTCCAAAAAATGTTTGAAAAATTATAATTTTAGGTTATAAACTAATTTGGGTTATTTTTTTTTTTTTACTAAAAAGATAGATGAATAAATTTTGTCCACGATTTATGAAAAAAGATTATTTATTTGCAAAATTTTATAAGAAAAACACTTTTTTTTCAAAATGTTTGGACTTTTTCATTTATATAGCAAAAAAATTAAAATCCCAGTGGTGAATAAATACCACCTAAATAAAGTTTTATCTGTCTCAAAAAAATGCTAAAAAATTCATATGGGTACAGTGTCGCATGACTGCTCAAGTGTCATTCAAAGTGTGATAGTGTCTTGGATGTAATGTCAGCAGCACCAGCAGACTCCGGGCTATTGCTCAAGCGACCCTATAGCAAGGATGTCAAACTCCACTTCATCAAAGGCTGTATCAGCATTATGGTTGCCCTCAAAGGGCCGGTTGTATCTGTAAGACTAGATCCAGAGCACCCCACCCTCCCATTATATCAGATATGAAGAATCTCACACCCTTCCTGCACCCCCTGTGGGGGCAGAGCTGGAAAGCAGAAAGTGCAGGATCTGGAGGAGGACCAGAGGAAGAGTGGAATCCATTACCAGAGTCTGCTTAATGCTGAGACCAGGGGAGGCAGAGATGAGGGGGTGCTTCAGCTGCACTGAGAGGTGCAGGATTAAGGAGGAGTGCTATTTTCCTCTCTGCTGCCAACTGCTGAGCCAAGGTGGGGGCGGAGACAAGGGAGTACCTGCAGGAGAGGTGCAAGGGCCACATGAAATGGCCTGGAGGGCCGGATTTGGCCCACGGGCCTTGTGTTTGATACCTGTGCTCTATAGTATTCCCCTTCCCTCTACCCTGACTGCTGTTTAAAAGGTTACATAGAGAGGTGAGGGGAAGTGCAGAGGATCTGGGTCAGCACAGACAGTAATTAGACACTCCCAAAACAGGAGAGGGCTGTGTCATGCGGGGGGAAGGATTTATTTGTGCTAAGGAAATTGAGTCTTTCTGGGCACATTACAAGAGAATTAAAAATGAAAAAATCTGGAAAGGGAAACACCACAGGTAAGCATTTAAACTTTTTTTGTCTGTGTTTTACCAATGGTGTCCTCTGTATTTGTCTCAGTACAAGTTTCTAAAAAGGATTTTAAAACGTCACCTGTGTTGCTGTTCCTTTTATTAGGTCTCCCTGTACTTGTTTAAAGAATTGCCCTTACACTGCTGGAAGCCGAGCGCCACAGAAATCAGCGTCATCAGGGATTGGCTGATCAACCACAACCTCTCGGAAGTGGAGAACAAACTGGCTTGTATCATCCTGGAGGGCCTCAACTGGGGCACTGGTGACTCGGTATGAAGACAATAACCAATACATTTTTAATGAGAGCATTTGTATTATAACACAATTTCAGACAATTGACTAAAAAAAAACTGTCCCCCCCCCATTTATTCCGTAACCTGCAGCTTTTTGAATAATTACTTTAATCTGTGGTTCTGGGACAGTCAGTGTTCTAGTCCTCCACTGCTGGCCCTGCACTGATGAGCATGCATAGGGGATGATGCCTGCAAGGGGGTGGGGTGAGAAGACCCGTTGCTGACCAGCAAGATAAGTGGCTTTTTCAGTTTGGTCATCACAATTGGACTGGTGGGGTGAAAAATCGCAGGACCATAGGTTAAGGTAAGCATTCTTTTGTGTGTGTGTGTGCGTGCGTGTGTGCGCGTGTGCGCGCGCCAGCCATTGGTTAGTTTGGAGGCATTTTTTTTTCCGGATCACATGATCAGAGTTCCACTTTAAACTAATCTCCCATATGTGTTTTCTAGTAAAACAAAACCCCAAATAAATGTGTTAAAATGGAACTCCAGTCATTTTTTAAACTTTGTTTTTTATAACCCCACAGCGTTAAAAAAATAAAAATTCCCAAGTATTTCTTATCTTTTTCATGCTCTATTGCTGTCCCTGGCTTCCTCCTCAGTCCATTGCCAGCAGCTCTCTTCAGGCAGAATGACAGTCATGTCATTCTGCCCATTTCCTCTGGGCCCAGCCTGTCCCCCTAGGGGGCACTTTATTACACAGGCTGAGCTGCGCTCACTTGTCATTAGGTGAGCCCTGGTCAGTCTTGGTAGAATGCCCGCCCTCCGCCACCTGAGGAAAATGTGATGATGTCACCAGACTGGCTAAATGACTGCAGGATGTGTGTTTTTTTTTTTTCTAATTACAAATACTAACACTGGAATTTAAAGGGGTAGGGGCACTTTGAAAATGCACCATGAATAATGTTCTTTGAGATGGCATACTGATATTTGATGATATTATGATATTGTGACTGTTTCCCACACAGAAAATCCTGCACCTGGATCACACTGTACATGTAGAGGTGTCTCTAATGGTTCTAGAGGCTTACCAGAAGTATATCTCAGACAAACCTTACACAGGGATCATATCCGAGAGTATTAAACAGGTTAGTTCATCTAAAATAAGAATTTCACTCTTATTTCTGGATGTGTCTCCTGCCATGAGCATGATTGTCATCTTTTTTTAAAATCTTTTTATTAAATACAAAACCACTTTAATAAATACATTAAACTTAATAGTCAAACATTTTTTTACAATTTTTCCATCATACCCCCGCAGCCCACCCCACCCCTTCATACCCCCGCAGCCCACCCCAACCCTTCATACCCCCCTCATCCCACCCCTTCATACCCCTCCCATCCCACCCCTTCATACCCCCCCATCCCACCCCTTCTTACCCCCCATCCCACCCATTCATACCCCCCCATCCCACCTCTTCATACCCCCCATCCCACCCATTCATACCCCCCCATCCCACCTCTTCATACCCCCCCTTCATTACCCCCCAGGCCCACCCCACCGCACCCCTTCATACCCCTCCATCCCACCCCTTCATACCCCTTCTTCATATCCCACCCCTTCCCACCCCTTCCTATCCCACCCCTTCCCACCCCTTCCTATCCCACCCCTTCCTATACCACCCCTTCCTATCCCATCCCTTCCTATCTCACCCCTTCCCACCCCTTCCTATCCCAACCCTTCCCACCCCTTCATATCCCACCCCTTCATATCCCACCTTATCCCACCTCTTCATATCCCACCCCTTCCTATCCCACCCCTTCCTATCCCACCCCTTCCTATCCCACCCCTTCCTATCCCATCTCCTTCCTATCCCATCCCCTTCCTATCCCATCCCTTCCTATCCCATCCCCTTCCTATCCCAACCCTTCCCACCCCTTCATATCCCAACCCTTCCCACCCCTTCATATCCAAACCCTTCCCACCCCTTCATATCCAAACCCTTCCCACCCCTTCCTATCCCACCCCTTCCTATCCCACCCCTTCCTATCCCACCCTTTCCTATCCCACCCTTTCCTATCCCACCCTTTCCTATCCCACCCTTTCCTATCCCACCCCTCCCTATCCCACCTCTTCCTATCCCACCCCTTCCTATCCCACCCCTTCCTATCCCACCCCTTCCTATCCCACCCCTTCCTATCCCACCCCTTCATATCCCACCCCTTCATATCCCACCCCTTCATATCCCACCCCTTCATATCCCACCCCTTCATATCCCACCCCTTTATATCCCACCCCTTCATAGCCCACTTCTTCATATCCCACTTCTTCATATCCCACCCCTTCATATCCCACCCCTTCATATCCCACCCCTTCATATCCCACCCCTTTATATCCCACCCCTTCATATCCCACCCCTTCATATCCCACCCCTTCATATCCCACCCCTTCATATCCCACCCCTTGCCACTCCTTCATATCTCACCCCTTCCCACCCCTTCATATCCCACCCCTTCACACCCATTCATATCCCACCCCTTCATACCCCTCACATTTCAATTTCTATTTATTTATTTTTTTTTCTTTTCTAGTAGTTTCTTCTCACCTGTACGATTGTCCTCTATCTCCAAAACTATCCTCTGCTCATTATATCCACTTGTTACTCTTACTTCTTTATTGTATATCTTCCCTTTCCCTTCTATTCCATCAATTCTACAAATCTCTGTGAAGTTTTAAATTCTCCCCACTTTTCCCAGATCTTTCTAAATATACCCATTTAATCTTTTGCAAAAAAACTATAGTTCTTCGTTCCTATATATAAATTCTACTCGTTTTATCCAATCTTTTATTCTTGGGTTCTCTTGGGCCTTTCAGAATTTAGGGATCAACCCTTTTGCGGTTTTGGGTGTCATTGTGTTTCTATACTGTTTCGTTGTTAAATCGGTATTCTGAAATACACATCTATGGATCTCTCCGTATGCTTTCCCCTATAATCTCACCTATTTGTTGTATTACCTCCTGTCAGAATTCCTGGATTTTCGGACATTCCCACCATATATATGTTATTGTACCCACCCTCCCACATTTCCTCCAGCAATACATAGAATTCTCTGGGTGTTGTTTGTGCTCTACTAGGAGTTATGTACCATCTTGATAGTAATTTATAGTTCATCTCTACAATATTCATATCTACTGCCTCATGTACCATTCTAAGCACTTTCCTTCTCTGTTTCTCACTCAGCTGCATTCTCAACTCCTTTTCCCATTTCCCTATGAATACTTGAATAGCCGGTTCAGATATCATAGTCAATATCTTATACATACATGAGGTACCATGTTTTTGTGTTCCATTTGAGTTTAACAGTTGCTCAAATGGATACATATTTCTAACCCCCCTCAGTGGTTGTGGGAGAGATGTGACAAAATGCTTTAATTGAATATACGGCCAATCATCAAATACATAAACCATGTCCCTTTTTTGTTTCAACTCGTGAAATGTGCATATTTCTCCATTACTCATAATATCCTTTAATTATACATTCCTATCTTTCATCCAGGTTTCTGCTATAGTAGTTTTACCCAGCAAAAAAAAATGTGTTCCTTCCAGTGGTATTAATAGTGAATTAGACCAGTATTTCTCAACCTTTTGTTAGTCAAAGCACCCATTAAAAGTATGGACAGTCTTGAGGCACCCCATTCTAAAATGTGAAAAACTAATAGTTTTATATAACACAGCAACATCCACACATGTAGGACACCCAACATTAGAGGTGACTTACTTTTCCAAAGCAAATACACTTTTGCACACTGGTACTGAATGGTATTCCAGTGTTTCTCTTCTCCCTCAGTTTTTCTCCATCACTGAGCTAATGTGACCCCAGCACTGATAGAGGGGGGCAGGGGAGGGTCAAACTAGGATGTTGTGCAGGCAGCTGACATCCACCTTACCAACTGATGATGTCATTGGTTGTCAGGATGCCGATGGCTAGAAGGTTGTAATGGTGCACAATGAAGACCTGTGGCTTTGTGTAACTAAAAGGCAGGCTTGTTCCACCCACTGGCTTGTATTCACATTTTGGTCAATTTTTAGACATTTTGCAAAGGCACCCCTGAAGAAACCTCAAATCCCCCCAGGGTGCCTGGGCACCTTGGTTTAGAAAGGCTGAATTAGATCCCCATCCATTTTGTTTGTGAATTAAATCCCATACCTTAAATACATTTTTTGTTAACGTGCTAGTGTTTTCTGACAACAATCAATATTGTTGTGGAACCCAAATAATCTTATTTTACTTGAGCTTCACTTAACATTTGTTCAATCCCCACCCAACTTTTCCCTTGTGCATTGTGTACCCAATCCATTACTCATGATAATAGGACTGCAATATAATATCTTTTAAGATCCGGCACATTTAATCCCCCACTTATTTTATCTTTACATAATACTTCGTATTTCACCCTTGATTTTTTATTTGCCCATATATATCTCATTATCATTCTTTTTAGAACCCTAAAATAAGTTTTTTCAGCAAATATATTGGCAACATTTGGAATTTATACAGGATCTTAGGCATTATCACCATCTTTACCATATTTATTTGTCCTATCCAAGATGGTGATCTTTTTGAAATCTTCCTCAGCTCATCCTTAACCTCATTCAATAATGGGATGTAGTTTGTCTGGTATATATTCTTAAGTGACGGAGTCAACTTAACTCCTAAATAATTAAGTTCTTTATCCCTCCAGGTAAATGCGAACTTTTCTTGTAGAGACTGTCTTTCTACTTTCGATAGATTAATATCCAATATCTCTGATTTGGAGAGGTTAATTTTAAAATTTGATAAATCTCCATAATGTTTTAATATTCTCATAAGATTTGGTAATGGGGTTCCCTACATATCATCTGCATACGCTGCCACTTTATGTTCTATTTCACCAATTTGTAACCCCTTTATAGTTACACTCTGCTGTACCGTTGCTAACAAGGGTTCTAAGGATAATATAAATAGGAGCAGTGAAAGTGGGCATCCTTGTCTTGTTCCATTACACATGTCAAAGGGGTCTGACAATGATCCATTAACCTTCACCACTGCAGAAGGATAGCTATATAAAGCTTTTATCCACTTAATCATTTTTGGCCTCAGTCCTATCACTCCTAGAGTACTCATCATAAATTTCCAGTCCACCTTGTCGAATGTTTTTTCAGCGTCTATTGACAGATATAATACTGGGAATTTCTCCTTCTTACTCAGACCATTGTCTCTACCTTCTCTTCCCGGTATAAACCCCACTTGGTCTATATAAATCCGTTCAGGCATTAAATCTTTCATCCTGTTGGCAATCACTTTTGCATACAGTTTTATATCTATATTCAATAATGCTATTGGTCTATAGCTGGCACATTGAGACGGATCTTTACCTTCTTTAGGAATGATTGTTATGTGTGCCAGCAAAGATTCTTTCCTTATTTGCGTTCCCTCTCCAAACGCATTCGGGACTAGTTGCTCTTTAAACCTCCTATAGTATCTTACAGTGTATCCATCTGGCCCCTGGCTTTTGTTTGTGTGCTCCTAGGGGCTTCAAATATGTCTTCTTGTATTATTGGTCTATCTAACATTGCCAATCATTCTTCTTCTATTTTAGGTAACGCCTCTTTCTCTAAATATGTTTGAATTTTTTTTATTTCTATTCTCCTCCCATTCTCAAGTTCTTTGAGGTTACTGCGTAAAGGGAGCTATAATATATTTGAAATACACTCTCGATTGATTTAGTTAAATGTACTGGTTCTCCTGTTTTATCTTTAATGTTTTCTATATAATTTACTGATTTCTTTTTCCTCACCAGCCTTGCCAAATATTTCCCGGATTTATTTCCCCATTGATATCTTTCTCTCAGCACCATATTAAAGGCCCTATTTGTCTCCTGTTCAAATAAACGACTTAATTCTTCTCTTTTTAATATTATTTTTTGTTGTATTACAGTCTCCATTCTTTTTTATGTGTTTGCTCCAATTCTTGTAATTCCTTTATTATTATTTTGATCTTCTCCTGTAGTTTTTTCAGTTTTTCCGCCCCTATGGAAGTCAGGACACCTCTTATATACGCCTTATGGGCTTCCCAAATCATCACACTTGATACCTCTTCTGTTTCATTTGTTTGAAAGTATTGCTCTATTTCTTTTTGTATTCTTATTTCCGTCTCCTGATCTTGTATATGTGTTTCATTTAATTTCCATGCATACATTTTATTATATTCCTTCCCCACTTTCAGTCTCATTGTAACTGGTGCATGATCTGATAATGATGTAACCTCGATATTGGATTTAATCAATGATTCCAATAATCTCTCTTCTATCATTATATAGTCCCGTTTAGAGTATGTTGCATGTACAGAGGAATAGAACGTATAGTCCTTTATCCCGAAGTGTTTTATTCTCCATGCTTCTACCAGTTGATATTGGTGTAATTTCTTTTTTATTTATCTTAAACGTCTTCCTCCATCCCTCTGTACATTCGATGATGTATCCACCTTAGGATCCATACAGAAGTTAAGCTCCCCTGCTACAATCAATTTACTTTTCTTAAAATCCATCAATTTCCTTAACATCTCCTCTAAAAACATGATTGGGTTCTTATTTGTGCTGTAAATATTTGCGAGTCTGTATCCCATTTCATATAATTTCCCCCTCAAAAACAAAAATCGTCCATCTGGGTCCACCAATCTATCTTCTATAGTGAATCTCGTGTTTTTTTGCCATTCCAATAGCTTACCCACATTGCTTTTCTTACTGGTGAGTCAGCATAATACCAAACTGGGTAGTTTTTAGATTGTAACTTAATTCTTGTATCATAAGTTAGATGTGCCTCTTGTAGGATCACTACGTCCATCGAACGTTGATGTATTTCCCTTAGTATACCTGGGAATAGTTTACCTGGGAATTTAATCCTTTTACATTGTAAATTATAAAATTAACTACCTGCCCATCCTCCATCCTCTTTTTTTTTTTTCTTCTCCTTTTCTTCCACTCTACCTAGGTATAAATCTTAGGGCTCATGTACACTTCAGCTGATAAACTCAGGTTTAGGAGCTGTTCAGCGGTTTTTTTTCAGCAGCCCCTGAACTCTCCCTAATGTTTTCCTATGTGTCCATGTACACATCGTCCTTTACAGTCGTTTACAGGCATTTGAGTTTACAGTTGTTTTTTTGAACGCAGAAAACTTGCATTCAGCAGTAGATTTTATCAGCGTTTCCATTGCTTGTAAATGCGTCAAATTGCGTTAATAAGCGTTTGCATTTTTTTAATTCTTCCAGTTCCCGATGCTGTCCAGAGTCTTTTTTCATCATGAAAAATGCATGCAAAGCATTTTCAAGGTACTCAGATGGACAAAACACTGAACACAGGATGTTCCTACCAAGCTTGTCACACATTGTAATGACCAATTCACACCTCAGACCTCTCCCACCCTTGGAAACAAGATATGTTAATGACCATTCACACCTCAAATTCCTCATGAAGACCCCCTGCCAGGTGGCCTTAATGACTCCCCCCACCAGACACCTTTCCCACCCTTGGAAACAAAAGAAATGTTAATGAGCAACTTACACCTAAACTAATCTCAACACTTACTGCTGTCTCTGCTTCTACTCTCTGTATTTCTCTGAAACAGTCTGAAATAGTTTATAATTTACCACTTTTCAGTGCATTCTGGGCATTTGGAAGGTTCTCCTGTGCTTATCTTTAAAAAACGCTTCTAAACGCAAACGCGCATAAACACGTTATGCAAAAACTGCTAAACAGACTTTTTTAACCTACGTTTTCCACAGTTTCCATCGTTCAGTAGTGTCCTATGTACATGGGGCCTTAGTATGACACTTCTAACCCAGCAAAAAACTACTAGACAAATTCTACTACTTTCTCTCCCCCTTTCCCCCCAACCCTTCCCTCCCCACTCTCCTCCCATCCCCACTCTCCTCCCATCCCTTCCCTCCCCACTCTCCTCCCATCCCTTCCCTCCCCACTCTCCTCCCATCCCCTCCCTCCCCACTCTCCTCCCATCCCCTCCCTCCCCACTCTCCTCCCATCCCCTCCCTCCCCACTCTCCTCCCATCCCCTCCCATCCCCACTCTCCTCCCATCTCCCACCCCCCCCCATACAATTGTCCAACCTTTCTTCAGCCCACACAACTTCAACGTGACTGTATGCAGTGCCACTTCGATTTTGGGGTGACCAGGGGTATTAGCCGACCTTCCTCACGCCGCTCCAAACTCCCTCCTCCAGGGTGCACCTGTCAGCTCCCACAGGACCTCCCGTAGTATCTTGAGCAGAGATGTCTGGCTCCTCCACGACCTATCCTCTCTCTCGCAGAGTGCACAGTGGGCCCCGATCCCAGCTCTGTCCATCTCTCTCAATTGCGGCTGCCCGACTCTTCCTCTGTCGGCTAGGCAGCCAGGCAATGCCGCCTGCAAGCCGCCCTCGCAGCCGCCCCTGCCTTCACTGCCGGGCTCCGCCTCTGCCCCGCTCCACTGAGCGGTATCCATTCTCCACTGTCTCCTCTCCAGCCGAACACGGGGGCCTTTACAGTAACGGGTCTCTTCAGCATGGTTCCGCGGCCCGGGCAGCACCAATCGCAAGGATTTTTACCGCTCCACTCTCTCTAGCATCCTCGGCGGTGACCGGAGCTCCTAACACGTACCACCGGCCGGCACCATATTCAGGCCCCTCCCCCTCTAACTTTCATGCCCCTGTCATATAACCTCTTTTGACATTGTGAGTTTCTTTTAATGCCGCCAGGGGCTTTGTACAGAGTTGGAAAGGGTTTGACCTTCTGTCAGGTTTAAACTGCTGCTTGTATCCCAGCTGGGGAGATTTACCCATTCTATTAGTCCTGGCGACCTCTGTCACTGGGACTGAATTTGATACAAAATGCAAAACTTTATAAATGTCAGGAGGTGAAGGGAGACCTTTTAATGGGGACACCTTTTATACATTTATACGTAAAGTTGATCCAGGAAATATCTAATGGCCTCTCAGGGGATCAGGAAGGATTTTTTTCCCTTCAGGAACAAATTGGATCATGCTTTGCTGAGTTTTGTTGCCTTCCTCTGAATCAACTGTGGGTACAGGATTATAACTTTTTTTTTTTTCTTTAATGGTTGAACTGGATGGACTTTTGTCTTTTTTCAGCCAGACTAACTATGTAACTATATATGTAACTTTGTAACCTTGAAAAAAATGTGTGTGACTTGCGAGCCAAACTATATACTCAATAAAGTGTTTCTATGGATCGCCAACATTTAACACATAACTCAAACTGTGCAACCTAATAATATATTTATAAATGTAGCGCTCCCTAAAAATTATATTAATACATACTTATAATTTGTGATGAACACATAATATAATAAAACCATACTTTTATAGATAAAACAATTATAGTGACATGATTTAAATGAATAAAAAATAAAAATACAAAAAAATTTGTGATTATTACTTTACTCTAAAAATTATATAGTCCCATCACTCAATAAGTGATCCAAAAATCGTGATGTGGTGACTTATTAATCATGAAATAGTGACTTTCCGTGATCCTCCAACCAGTAAGATTGTGCGCTCACCTCCTTCTATGCCTAAAAAATAGGTTACACACGCTTGTGGTTCACACAACCTGGAACCTGCTGGAACAGCTGTAGCATATCATGGATATGTGATCTTTCCTGTGGATACCTCGGTAAGCCCCTTATTAGCTGGATATCCCTGCAGGGATTAAGCCCTCCTTGATCTGCCAGAAATCACCTGCTTATCTCCTCCTGATTATCTCCTCCTCATTCGTTCCTCAGCAATAAATGAAAATAGGAGACATAGTGCTTTATCCTTAAAACAATATGTTTTATTCCAATACCAATCTCTATTGCACTCACATTTAAAATAATGGGGTGGGGCTACGACGTCACTCGGCACCAGAAGAGATTAGACGGCAAGTACATACATCTATAAAAGTATGGTTTGATTATATTATGTGTTCATCACAAATTATAAGTATGTATTAATATATTTTTTAGGGAGCGCTACATTTATAAATATATAACTTTGTAACCTTGCTGGTAACAATAAAGAAGGGTTTACTGCTCACTTTAGGGAGATTTTTTTCCTTTCTGTTGTGTTTCTGGGGCAGGAAATGAAGAGAAAACTAGACACAGATAACCGTACAGGGGTTCCAACTATTCCCATTCAGTTCTTTTTATTTTACATAAATGTGAGGTTCCACAGATATGTATTCAAACTTAAAGTGGAAGTTACCAACAGGCAGGCATGTTATTGGGGAATAAACAAACTTTTTTGCGAAAGAATTTTCTAAACTGCCTATTTGCAAGCTTCTGTAGAATGTATTCCCAGTATGCCTTAGGTTCAGGATGAATGCATGTTCATCCTGGCGAGGACTATTGTGGGAGTGGTAGGGAAGAGGTGTCATAACAGGCTTTCAGAATATATAACATCTTTTATTAAAAAAAAAAAAAAAGATACTGTCTTTCCTTGATATTTTGGAATGCTAACAGCAGTTGAATACCACAGCCAGTTTAATCCTGTCATTGTATGCTTTCCATTAGGTTTCTTACCTGGCCAGCATTGTCCGGACAGGACAGACCCCGGAAGCCTCCTTTAACCAGTGGGCCTGGGATTTGGTCTTGAGACTTAAGTTACACAGGAACGACCGTCCCGAGCAGCTGTGCGATGCTGTGCCAGATCTGACGGAAGCGAACGTACTACATCCCGTTCTGAAGGCCGTGAAATCCAGTGTCCCAATTGGTTGTTACATTGCTCTGGCCTCGGCCTCGGTTGGGCACACGTGAGTTAGCTTTGTCCGGTGTTCTCTTTGATGCCTGTTCCTTTTTGTATCCTTTGACCTCCATCCCCTGCCATAGAAAACCAAACTTCTGACATACAATGCAGTAGGAGACAAGTTGTATCAAATAACAGAAATAAACCTATATATGTCTAACACGGGCGGCACAGTGGCTTAGTGGTTAGCACGTCTGCCTTGCAGTAAATGGGTCATGGGTTCGATTCCCAACCATGGCGCCTCCTGCATGGAGTTTGCATGTTCTCCCTGTGCTCACGTGGGTTTCCTCCGGGAGCTCCGGTTTCCTCCCACACTCCAAAGACATGTTGGTAGGTTAATTGGCTCCTGTCTAAATTGTCCTAGTTTCATCCCTGGCCATGCGGGATCTCCTGCATGGTAGGGGTTGGGGAAAGACCTGGCAACCTACCCTTTAAAATAATTGCTAAGAGAATTCATGGAAAAAGTCGCTTACGAGTGACGGTCCATGCAATCGCCAAGGGTCGGATACAACTGAATGGATAGATAGAGATGTCTAACACATAACTTGCTGTAAAAAAAGCTAATCACTACAGCTAAGTAAGAAACCGTATGGCTCAGTCTTTAACCTCCTTAGCGGTTTTCCCGAGTGTAGCTCGGGGTAGAATTTCTATACCAAGAACGGTAACCCCGAGCTACACTCGGGCTTACCATGCGGCGTTGCTCAGGGGGTCCCTGCAGCACTTACCTTGTCCTTCGCTCCCACGATGTGTCCCCTGCAGCGTCCCCGTCCATCTCCTCCGGCGGATGCCGGCATCTGACTTCTGTGTTCCGGTCCCCGTGACGTCGGAACGTTCGGGCGGCGGAACCGGCGGGAAATTTGAAATTTTTAAAAAATGACATTTTTGCTGTCATTGCTTTTTCACTGCATTTCACATACATTTTGTCCCCATTGCTTTGTCCTGTGCCCTGCCTGCATTTTGACTGTTCTTTCTGCCTGGAAACTTAGAAAAGTCCATGGCGGCCAAAAAGCGTCCCTTTACATCAAAAGCGGTTTTAGAACAGCGATAGTAAATCAGAACCACTTGCAGAATTGAGTGATAATGATTTGTGGGGAAATTCGTCATCAGACACTGAAAACGATTTTGCGACTTTGCTCAGCGATGTGCGAATTTGCCTCTGTATTTCAAATTTCAGTGTTTTTGGTTTGATTATATTATTGAATTAAATTGATTATTATTATATTATTATTTTTTATGATTATTAATTAAATTATAATTTATGATTTTGTGTTTCAAGTTTTATCATATCCGGAATGTTTAATAGACTCTTGTTCGGACAGATTTCAGTGAGTTATTCCTAAAAATTACAGCCTACAATTAAAAACTACATATTTCCATGCAAAAAAATGGTACCGCTTTCAGCACAAAATTCCTGACATGATCATACCGCCAGGGAGGTTAAGGGCACAGTCACATCAGAATGGACCGTTGTGGTGCATTTATGCATGCACAATATTGTGCGTTGCAAATAGTCACCCCGTTTAGTTAAATGGGCTGCTTAACGTACCAGGGTGATGATCCAAGAAGCAGAACTGCTGCATTTTGCTTGCGCAGTACATTGCAACACATGTTAGTATGGTACTCTCCATTGCGGTGTGTTGGGGTTTCATTCACAATGATCAGCACCACAGTGCACCAATGTACATACCATGTTTTACCGCAGCACAGTGTTGTAAATGGGCCTTAATTTTTTTAATTGCCCAGGTTTATTTGTGAAAGATTTGTTTATTATTATTATACAGTATTTATAAAGCGCCAATAGTTCGCTCAGCGCTGTACATTACAAAGGGGGACAGAACATGTGACAGAACAATAACAATACAATGCAGAACATGAGGGGATCGAGGGCCCTGCTCTTTGGAGCTTACAATCTAGGAGGGAGGGGATGGTGGTACAGGTGGAGATAGCTGTGGGGGATGGAGTGGTAGGAAGAGTGGAGGAGGTCGGCAAGTTAGCAGGGGGTGGGGTAGGCTTCCCTGAAGAGATGGGTTTTCAGGGTGCGCCTAAAGGAGAGGAGAGTAGGTGATAATCTGATGGGTTGGGGCAGGGATTTCCAGAGGATGGGTGACACCCTGGAGAAGTCCTGGAGGCGGGCATGGGAGGAGGAGACCAGGGAACTAGAGAGAAGGAGGTCTTGTGAGGAGCGGAGTGTGCGTGCTGGGCGGTACTTGGATATTAGGTCAATGATGTAGTTCGGGGCAGTATGGTGGACGGCTTTGTACATCAGTGTTAGGATTTTTAATTTGATCCGTTGTGCAATCGGAAGCCAGTGGAGGGATTGGCAGAGGGGGGTGGCGGAAACGGAGCGGTTGGAAAGGTGAATGAGTCTGGCAGCCGTATTCAGGATGGACTGAAGCGGGGATAGCCAGTGGCGAGGCAGGCCAGTGAGGAGGGAGTTGCAGTAGTCGAGTCGTGATATGATGAGGGAGTGGATGAGCTGTTTAGTGGTTTCTGGGGTTAGGAACGTGCGGATTTTGGCGATGTTGCGGAGGTGGAGTCTGCATGAGTTTGGTAAAGATTGGACTTGGGGCTGGAAGGATAGGTTGGAGTCCAGAATGACACCAAGTACTCTGGCCTGCAGGGCGGGTTTGATGGTGGCGTTGTTGGACGTGATGGAGAAGTCAATGATCTTAGAGCAGCTTGAGGCACAAAAGTCAGACATGTAGTCAGGGTTTTCCTCTGTGTCTTTGTTCATATCTAGGCTTTGGCTTCCATCTTGTTTGACTTCTTTTGTCTCCACAGTGTGGACAAGTTCTGTGCGGAAGGTGTGATGATGGTGGGAGAGCTGGTGCAAGCAAGACATCTGCGTGCCGTGGTCCATATCCTAGATAAAATCCTGCCCATGTTTTATCCATGTCCCAGCTATCTACTGAAAAATGAGCTGTGAGTCCTCTTCTCTATTCTAACCCTAAACAAGCAAGTGTTTAAATGGACTGTGTAAACTCTCTTAAAGGTTGCTCTCCTGAGTAGTATTTTTCAAATTTATAAATGGAGCCTGGTGGGCTTGGTCCAACAGTTGGACCCCCTACAATAATTCCTTACCCTGTTCCTGGCCACTGGGCACGCGACAGGTGTTCAGAGTTTAAAGGTAATCTTTCATAAAATAAATAATTCAGCGCTTAATTATTGAAAGTGACAAATGTATATAAGGTGAAGCGCAAAATTAATGAGTGCTAAAGTGACCACAACACATATAGTGTATCGGCAGATGTTGACGAAATAATTCGTGACTGGAATTTCCAATGGTGACAATGTTGAATAATTTCAAACAAATGATTGCAGTGATACACTTGTAAATAATGATGAATAAATTTAAAGATGAATAAATATAAAGATGAATAAATATAAGTCCAAAGTGTTCTGTAAAATCTCCGTGCACGTGACTCCGTGATAAGGGTTTGCTGTGGGATTGCACTCATCAGAAGCACAATGATATTGCACATAGAATCATATCCAATATAAAGGAACTCCGCTGGCTCACTGACAGCTTACAGGGAAAAGCTCCAGACCTAACTCACTGGACCCTCACAGCACATAGGGACAGCTCCGCTAGTACCTCTCCACCAAGGATATAGGTTGCCAAAAAGGATATGTTCCACCTTGAAATGTAATGGCTCGCAAATATTATTATTATTATTATTAATACAAGCCACAACGGGAGTACTGATAGTGTAGTATTTTATTATAAGAGAAGAAACATCCAAGTGGATACATCAGTATTGGCAGCACACTTACAAAGATGGCCGTCAGCCTTCCAAGTCTTTCATAGAGTGCTAGTGTGCGATGCATATTAGCACATTATACCTTCACCTTGCAAGGAGAAAGGTTGTTTTTTTTTTTTTTTTTTTATAATATTCCCCACTGCTTTAGGCCAGATACACACTGTTAGTTTTTGATTTCATTCAACCACACAAGGTGGATGCAGGAATTCCCATGCTGTTCTAATGTATTCTGGCAGTGTGCACTCCCTTGCTGTCAGAATACACTGACCAGCCATTGGCTGCAAGCCGCTGATTGAAAAAGGTTTTCCATCGGGACTGTTGGACAGAAGCTAAGCTAATGCTCTGCTTTATTGAACAGAGAGGGCTACACACAGAATATAATTCGACTGGTCCCTGCTGACCCAGCTGAATTTTGATGCCAGCTTTACTGTTTAGGCTGCACCGGTGCACTAGTGCCCCATAGACTTCTATGGACATATATCCAGTGCATCCAGAAAGTATTCACTGTGCTTAACTTTTGCCACATTGTGTTATGTTACAGGCTTATTCCAAGCCTAAACAGTAAAGCTGTGCATCATAATTCATTTTTTTCCTCAACATTCTACAAACAATACTCCATAATGACAACTTCAAAGAAGTTCGTTTTGAAATCTTTGCAATTTATCAAAAATAAAAAACATAAAAAAAAACATTTACATAAGTATTCATTGCCTTTGCCATGACACTCAAAATTGAGCTCTAGTGCATACTGTTGGCACTGAGCATCCTTGAGATGTTTCCACGACTTGATTGGAGTCCATCTGTTTGAAATTTAGTTGATTGGACATGATTAGGAAAGGCATAAACCTGTCTATAGAAGGTCCCACAGGTAACAGTGCATGTCAGAGCACAAACCGAGCCATGAAGTCCAAGGAATTGTCCGTAGACCTCCGAGACAGGATTGTATCAAGGCACAGATCTGGGGAAGGGTACAGAAAATTTTCTGCAGCATTGAAGGTCCCAATGAGCACAGTGGCCTCCATCACCTGTAAATGGAAGAAGTTTGGAAACAACAGGAATCTTCTTAGAGCAGGCCACCCGGCTAAATTGAGCGATTGAGGGAGAAGGACCTTAGCCAGGGAGGTAACCAAGAGAGAGGAGAACCTTCCAGAAGAACAACCATCTCTGCAGCACTCCACCAATCAGGCCTGTATGGTAGAGTGGCCAGATGGAAGCCACTCCTTAGTGAAAGGCAAATAGCAGCCCACCTGGAGTTTGCCAAAAGGCACCTGAGGGACTCAGACCATGAGAAACAAAACTCTCTGGTCTGATGAAACAAAGATTGAACTCTTTGGCCTGAATGCCAAGCGCCATATCTGAAGGAAACCTGGCACTGATCACCACCTGGCCAATACCATCCCTACAGTGAAGCATGGTGGTGGCAGCATCATGCTGTGGTGATGTTTTTCATCAGCAGGAACTTGGAGACTAGTCAGGATTGAAGGAAAGATGAATGCAACAATGTACAGAGCTATCCTTGATGAAAACTTGTTCCAGAGCACTCTGGACCTTAGACTGGGGCAGTGGTTCATCTTTTAACAGGACAATGACCCTAAGCACACAGCCCACATAACAAAGGAGTGGCTATGGGCCAACTCTGTGAATGTCCTGGAGTGGTCCAGCCAGAGCCCAGACTTGAACTCGATTGAACATCTCTGGAGAGATCTGAAAATGGCTGTGCACCGACGCTCCCCATCCAACCTAATGGAGCTTGAGAGGTACTGCAAAGAAGAATGGGAGAAATTGCCCAAAAATAGGTGTGCCAAGCTTGTAGCATCATACTCCAAACGACTTGAGGCTGTAATTGGTGCTAAAGGAGCTTCAACAAAGTATTGAGGAAAGGCTGTGAATACTTATGTACATGGGTTTTTTTTTTCATTTTTTTTATTTTTAATAAATTGCAAAGATTTCAAAACGAACTTCTTTCACATTGTCATTATGCGGTATTCTTTGTAGAATGTTGAGGAAAACAATGAATTTAATTCATTTTGAAAAAAGGCTGTAACATAACAAAATGTGGCAAAAGTTAAGCACTGTGAAAACTTTCTGGAAACACTGTAGATCCCTTCATCTCTGGCCTCAGGACGGGCGGTAATGCCCCAGGTGTGGTGAGGAAGGTGATGCTTGCGGCGTTGGATGTAAAAAAACACCAAAAACCATGGCTAGTGGATGGAGGTACGTACGTATCTGTGAAGTATGGTGAGTTAGGTCAAGTCAGGGCAAAAAGGCTAAATGCAATTTGTCCTAAAGGATAAGTGCACTTTAAAATGAAGTACACTTATCCTTTTTGCCTCTTTGCCTTGACTACCCGATCCCACCCTCCCTCACCACAGATGCATGCTTACCTCGATCTGACGACTGTGGCCTCTGGAGATTGTTTACATTCAGTACCGTGAGCTCCCTATGCCCTGAATGTGCATTTGCATTACAGCTTTGTAGACTTCTCTGGGGCTCCTCTACCTTTGTCTCTAGACTTAGCCCAAAATTTTCAGGTCGGTCACATGATGCACTGGGTTCTCTTCTTGTTCTGATCTGCTACTGGCTGTCAGCAGTACTTGATGATGAAAAGAGCAGTGTTGCCCATAGTGTCAGCCTGCAGTCACCGTATCTCACCATATTGAGTGATGGTGGATGTCCTTGAGTCACCGCATTGAATGACGATGGGTGTCCTTCAACTCAGGAGACTGAGGACATCTAAGGCAACCGCCCTGGAATAAATGTAAGAATTGCAGCCTGAGCTGCTTTTCTTATTTTTACCCCTCTGTGGTCTTTTTTTTTTATCTTTTAAACCTTTTTGCTTGGAGTTGTTTTTAAATTGCCTGCATGTATAGTGGTTGGTTCTTCTCTGTGTGATGGAATAACATTTAGCTGTATTGGTATTATAGATATGAAAACGATGGCTCTAAAGTTTATGTAGGTCCTCTGAGTTTTCTCATCTTGTCCTCTCCTGTTCAGGTTTTTGTCCTATATACAGCTCTTCCTGCAGCTGGACAGTGGAGTTCCTCAGGGGATGACTATGCAGATGACTCACAAGGTCACCCAGCACCTGACTTCCATCAACTATGGGGAGAATGTGAAGCTACTCACTAACATGATCCAGGTGAGTAAGGGATTGTCGGAGGAGAGGATTGAAGGCCATACCAGTTATTATTATTATTATTATTATTATACAGGATTTATGGCACCAATAGTTTGCTCAGCGCTTTACAATATAATGGGAGACAATACAGCAACAATACAGTTTAATACAAGAGGGTGAGGAGGGCTCTGCTCCTCAGAGCTTACAATCTAGGAGGGAGGGACTAGTGGTACAAAAAGTAGTAACTCTGGGGGATGGATTGGTAGGAAGAGTAGGCCAATGAGGAGTTATTATTATTATTATTATTATACAGGCTTTATATGGTGCCAACAATTTGCTCAGCGCTTTACAATATAAAGGGAAACGATACAGTTCAATACAAGAGGGATAGGAGGGCCCTGCTCCTTGGAGCTTACAATCTAAGAGGGAGGGGTTGGTGGTACAAAAGGTAGTAACTGTGGGGGATGAACTGATAGGAAAAATAGAAGATTTGGTTATTAGCTGAAGATGGGACAGGCTTCCCTGAAGAGAGAGGTTTTCGGAGATCGCCTAAAAGTGGACAGAGTAGGTGATAGTTGGATAGATTGGGGTAGAGAGTTCCAGAGGATGGAGGAGGCTCTGGAGAAGTCCTGGAGACTAGCATGGGAGGAGGAGACCAGGGAGCTAGAGAGCAGGAGGTCGTGGGAGGAGCGGAGAGGACGGTTTGGGTGATATTTAGAGACAAGATTGGTGATGTAATTTGGGGCAGAGTTATAAATGGCTTTATATGTTACTGTTAATGTTTTGAATTTTATTTGTTGGGCAATGGGAAGCCAGTGGAGGGATTGGCAGAGAGGGATTGCAGATATGGAACGGTTGGTACGGTGGATGAGTCTGGAAGCAGCATTCATGATAGACTGAAGAGGGGATAGCCTGCAATGAGGTCGGCCAATGAGGAGGGAGTTACAATAGTCAAGGCGAGAGATAACCAGGAAGTGAAGTTGCTTAGTGGTTTCAGAGGTTAAAAATGGACGTATGTTGGAGATACTGAAATGATTGAGGCCATCACCTCCCAGAACAGGATTTTAGGCAGATGCAGTACTTAGTTTAGTGGTTCTAAAGCTGGACTTTATTCAAATGGCTAAATACACAGATACAATTCATTTATGAGAGGAAAGGATTGTATTGAATTTATTTAAAGCAGAACTCCAGGCACTGCATGGGTCAACTTCTCGTTTTTCGAGGGGTAATCAAAAAGCTTATATTCACCTGACCTGCCGATCCTCCAGAAAAATGTGCTCCCCCAAGGTCCATTGGTGGACTGTTCCTGTCTATGGAGCATGCTGACGTCAGGAACAATCCATTTACAAGACTTCTGGACCGTGGGGGAGGCAGGAGCTGAAGGGACCGGTCTTGTGTGGGGAGGATTGGTGAGTGAGGTAAGTATATCTCCTCTGTCCTCTATCCTAGAGCAAAACAAGCAATAACCCTTGCAGTGCGGACTCAGCCCCACTGCACGGGCAGCAAAACATTCTGAGTTCTGCTTTACGAGACAATAGATTTCTTTTTCTGTCCATCCATTTCTGAGTTTTGCACAGCTCTGTGCCCCAGCACAACCCTGTCTTGCAGGGATGGAGATCTGACTTTTTTTTTTTTTTTCTACTACAGTTTAGTAATACAGGTTTGTCCCTTTCCCAGCCAGTGAAAGGAGAAGCAACAGATTCATCTCTCTGTCACTTTGCTCTCTCCTACCATAAGTTTGTCTATTGTTCGTATACAGTATGAGCACTACAGCAAAACCTACTGCCTTTTTCGCTTGCTTCTCCCTCTTCCGGTTCTGCTGTAGAGGGGATTTTTGCTTAAATTCAGATGGTTTAACTTTCTTATAATATTTTTGGTTGGTTCTACTCATTTCGGCACTAGTGGTCAGCAGACGGACTCAAATAGTGACTATCTTATAGATTTCTCCTTAGTTGTTATAACATATTAACAATCTACTGGATGGTCTTCGGGAGGATGTTATGTAGAAGATGGTATGTTCCAACGGCTTCTTCTGCAAATGCAATGGAACAGTCTAGAGAGGGAGTAGCACAACCTTTGGAGTAATGACATGTCCTCTTTTTCCATAGACCCACATTATTACTAGCACTAATCCTAATGAAGTGGGCCCGGTGGCAGTGCTGGAGTTCTGGATTCAGGTTCTCATAAGCCAGCAGCTGTGGCACAGAGATAAAGGCAGCCTACACCTCATGGACCAGCTCTGTAAAGCGGCATTCAGATACATGGAGGAGGACTGCGTGCAGAAGCTGCTCTATCAACAGCACAAGGTAACATGGAGTACTTTCTGGGCACCAACCATCACAGAAGACCATTTTACATGCACCCAGTTCGATGCTTCATTTCATTCTCCCAGGATTGACAATGAAAGGGGAAAATTTGCTAAAACTGGAGCACTCAGAATCTGGTGCAGCTGCGCATGGTAGCTGAAAGGATCTAGATAACCTCCATTTTGTTTATGTATGCCAATTTAAGTATTAAGTTAGCTTTATGCAGATATATTGGAAGTTTAATGAAACTGTTTCAGCTTGCTATGTATAAACAAAGATAAGATGACCCCGAGCTTTCTGTGTCCAGCCGATTCTAAGAAAGTTAGCAGAAACAGTTTATACCAAGAAATGTATATGTCATGTTTCATGTAGTTAGGTCATGATGGAAACTTACAAGTTGCAGTTTTGAAACTCGCTCCCCCCTCCCTTATTTTTCTGTATCCTATATAATCTTCGTAATGTCTAATAAACTTTGAACATCTCTGAACATAAGCTGCCGTTATTTCCATGTTCATAGGGTGTTCCCAGAATTCTGCTGATTAACCAGGAATCTCTCCACAGAGCGGGGATCTCTGAGGGGATAAAGAAAATCGATCCTTTCAGTAGCCAATCAACTTCCAACTTCAGCTTTGACAATAAAACCTGGAAGCTGATTGGTTTCTGTGCAGAGACGCACTAGATTTTGCACTCTCCATTTTTTGTACATCTCCCCCAAAGTATCTGACTGGTTATCATGTGCAGCACAGATTTCTCTTATGCCTGGGACAAGGATTGCTGTGTTCATTTGTTTGTGTGTGTTTTTTTTCTGTTGTTCCCTTAGAGATTCTTTTAGATCTGATTCACACATGTGCAGTGCAGATTGAAGCTCAGGTTTCACAGCTGATTGCTACAGTAGTTGTTCACAGGTTCAGGTCAGGTTTATATCAGGTTCAGGACAGGATTAGCTCAAGATCTTATCTTGTTCACACATGTGCGGTTTAGGAACTGTTCCTATAGAAGTCAATAGACTGTAATCTGCACCTGAACCTGAAGCCACTGCTTTGGACATGACTTTTCTTAAAACCACACTGAATCCGCACCCCCAGTGCACCGGACATAGGTGAACAGGCACCATAAGAAGTGTCATGCAGATTGGATGCGGTTCAAACTGCATCCAATCCGTACATATGTATATATAACACACGCACACACATACATACATACATATATATATATACACACACACATATATATAACACACACACACATATATATATAACACACACACACACACACACACACACATATATATATATATATATATATATATATATATACACACATATATATATACACACATATATACACACACATATATATATATATACACACATATATACACACACACATATATATACACACACACACACACATATATATACACACACATATATACACACACACACACATATATAACACACACACACATATCTATACACACACACACACATATATATACACACACACACATATATATATATAACACACACGCGCGCGCACACACATATACTTATATATATAAAACACACACATATATATACACACATATATATACACACACACACATATATATACACACATATATATACACACACATATATATACACACACACACACATATATATACACACATATATATACACACACATATATACACACACACACACACGAACCATTGCGGGAGTTTATTTTAAGTTAACAACACCCCGAAATCAGTTTGCAAAACGTGGTGCGATGTGCAGAATCAGATTGCATGGGTGTGAACACCTATCTGGCCCGATTCTAGTGCGGACCAAAAAAAAGAGTCCTACACCTTTTTGCTGTGTATGTGGTGCGATTTGAGCCATACAAAATGTATGGCTCAAATCGCACCACACAGATTTTGCATGTGATTTGCACAGGAATGCGGTGCGGTTCCTGTGCAAATCACATGCGGTATGCTGCACCGGATAAGCGTGAACCGAGGCTGAAGAAGGGGACATACACCAAAAGCTTGTCCTGAACTTTGTATGTTAGTGCAAATAAGAAGTATCACGGACAGTATTCAATTGTTTCTTATGCCTGGGGCAAGTGAAGTGACTGATCTGGTTCTCGAAATTCTGTCTTCCCCATTTTTAGGATGCTCTAGGATATCACTGTGACCGCGGGATTCTCTCCTCCTTCGTCGGATGGATTGTGGCCGGCAATGTTACTCCTTCATTTATTGATGCCAACTACAACCCTTCCCAGGTACTGAGAGTTCTTCCTAATGGAAACACCGGCCCATTTTTCATTATCAACATTGTTTTCTGCCAGTTTATAAAATTACTCTGGCTAGATCTTGCCTTCGTTTTTATAATCATTTTGGGAACACCTAGCAGAATCTGTTTTGCTGCATATTTAATGTTTTTTTTAATTGTTTTATTTTATTTTAGTTATTAACAATTTAAACCACGCTAAAGAGGTATAAACCTATATTTTTAATGGTAAGGAATTCATGAAGGATTTTTTTTTTTTTTTTTAAGATGTCGTTACATTTTTTTTTTTGCTACAGTCACATAACTGTAAAGCAGTATGTCCTGCAGGCTGGTGGTTCCTGTAGAATTCTTTTCTTCAGTTATGCCTGGTCCCCTTCTCAGCTCTGAACTTCCAGCGTTGCAGGGGTTTATATTTTTGTGTCTACTATTAGAGCACACTGAAGAAGGCCCAATGGGCACCCGCTTCTTTCTGTCCTCTCTTACAGTGACAAAAGTCCTTGCATCGTTTTAACGATGTGTAACACGTTATGTTAACCACTTCCAATCCGGACACTTTCACCCTCTTCCTGTCCAGGCCAATTTTCAGCTTTCAGGGCTATCACACTTTGAATGACAATTGCGCGGTCATGCAACACTGTACCCATATGAATTTTGTAGCATTTTTTTGAGGCAAAGCTTTATTTTGGGGTATTTATTCACCACTGGGATTTTTATTTTTTTTGCTATGTAAATGAAAAAGTACAAAAATTTTGAAAAAACATGTTTTTCTTATAAAATTTTGCAAATAAATAATATTTCATCAGAAATCTTGGCCAAAATGTATTCTGTTAGTTCTTTTTAGTAAAAAAAAAATGACCCAAATTAGTTTATAACCAAAAACTATAATTTTTCAAAAAAAGTTTTTACTTTTTTTTTTTTTTTGTTTTATATTATTATTTATGGTTTTTTTTTTACATACTGTCAACCTAGCAGTACAGTTTCACCATGTGTCACCACTACTTGGGGGGGGGGTGATGAAGATTTTTTTCTTTTTTTTTTTACACTGATTGCTTTTACACCCATAAAGGCTGTAAGAGCAATCATTTTCTCCTTCTCTCTGGCTGCATTCTTGCAGCCATTGAGAGCTACTGTGTGAGAGTGATTTGGTCACAGCTTGTCACATGGTACAATGCTGTTGTGAATAGTTGTGATCATTCACAGATTTCACACATAGTAAGCAATGATGCCAGAAGTGACATCTTGCTTACTTCTCTGCATGTGATCACTGATTGGCCAAACATGATCAGGACCTCTCACAGAGGTCCCGTCCGACGATTGGTGTTCCACTGTGTCCGGAGGACACAGCAAGCACCGGATTGCGGTGCTGGTTGCTCCCAGGGAGCGCGTACAAGCAGGGATCGGGCAGGCCGTTTATAAACAGCCACCCGCCTCTGCACTGCCACCGTCCAGCCGTTTATATACAACGGCCGGGCAGGAAGTGGTTAATGGCGGAGGGGATCCTCTCATTCATCTGTTTGTCCCCCATTCACAGAATAGTCTGTGAAAGCAGAGCAACCACTTGTCAGTGGAAGAGAAGACAGAAAGATGCGGATGCCCATTGGGCTGCTTTTAGTGTACTGCAGTGATAGACCCAAATTTAATAACCCTGCAGTGCTGGAAGTTCAGCATTGTGAAAAGAGGAGGGCATCATTGGAGAAAAGGTTTCTACACGAACCATCAGCCTGCGGGGAAGTTATGTGACTGCAGCTGTATATAAAAAAAAAAAAAAGTATTTTTAAAGCTATTGTTTGTAATTTTGAATAGAGTAGGGAATGGATTAAACGCTTGTCAGGTATTTTGCCATGTGTGTCCCATTAGGGAAATTTCCTTCACTTCCTGTTCTGTAGAGGTCCTGGGAAGAAAGCTCTCCTATGGTGAAGGAAATACCCTCCTAGACAGAATGAGCGTCCCAATTGGAAGATTTTGCCTCTATTCCTGTTCTGGTGATCAAAATTTTGAATTTTCCCAAACCTTGCAGTCCCAAGAGCAGTCGCCATGACAAACAGAGAGTGTGAATCTCCTGGCAGGGATCCAGACAGTGATAGAAACCTTATTTGTGAGAAGTAGTAAGGGCACTACACCAAAGGTCGAGTCCAACACAGTCTTCTGTTGATTAATTAGTGAAATTAGAGCCAGCACGTTTGGGGGGTGTAGACACTCCCTCTTTGTCCAGGCTATGGGTGTTTAGAACCCCAAAATACATTCTCTGCTGTTTCACTCACAAATTTATATCTCCCCCAGGACCTTTTTGGACTCTTTCATGAGAACAGCCACTCCGCTTACCAATGAGATGATCATTCACAACATTAGATATGAACAATTTAGAGCATTTTTTAAAATATTAATATATGTGTGTATATATATATGTGTGTATATATATATGTGTGTGTGTATATATATATATATATATATGTGTGTGTGTGTATATATATATATATATATATGTGTGTGTGTATATATATATATATATATATATATGTGTGTGTGTGTGTGTATATATATATATGTGTGTGTGTGTGTGTATATATATATATATGTATGTGTGTATATATATATATATATGTGTGTGTGTGTATATATATATATATATATATATATGTGTGTGTGTGTGTGTGTGTATATATATATATATATATATGTGTATATATGTGTGTATATATATATATAAATAAAACCACTTGCTGACTGACATAAGTATAAAAATGTCCTGTCAGCAAGTGGTTGTTACAAGACCATGACTGCAGCTGCAACCTTGACCTTGGTACCATATTTTTATTTTTTTTTTTGTTAAGCCTGCGATCGGCTATTTTGTAAAAATAAACTAGGCGGCAGTAAAGCCATTTGACAGCACTGTGAATGGCTGCCTGGTGGTTCCCGAGATCCCCTGTTCCTCTGGGATGCCTGGGGCTGCGTTAAGCAGTCAGGACTGCGTCCTACACTGGAGATGAATATCTCCACTGTGACAAATGAAAGCGGAAGCGATGAGGATTTCGTTACTTTTGGTTTCAGAACAATCTGTGTTTGGTTAGCTGCTTTGGAGGGGAGACAATAGAGGTTTAATAAACCCCTGAAGTCTCCATAAGCAGTTAAATTGAAAACAAAAATAAAAAGAATAAAAAAAACCAAACTTTCACACTTGACTGTTTTACCAATGCTTGCCAAACGCCCCTATAGCGTTTGGCAAGCGTTGCTCCGGCGTTTGCTGAGTGGTTTTAGCACTCGGCGGACGCCGCATGCGCAGTTTAGCAGTGGTTGCTAGGCGTTTGCCGAGCGTTAAAAACGCCCCACAAATGCCTATAATGAAGTTTGAATGGTGTTACCGCTCCGCAAACGCCCCACAACCGCGTCGCCACCGCAAACGCCGGCTGGGCGTTTGCGGAGCGGCACCATAGACTAGAATAGGAGGCTTCAACGCCTCCTGACTCGACCAGAGGCGTCCGTTTTGCCGCGACGCTAACGCTCCCGTTAGAACAGCACCATGTGCTGCAATGTGCAGAATTGTCAGAGGCGTTTGGGAAGCGGTAAAAACGCTTCCCAAACGCCTCTCTTCCGCCTGCACACAACGCTAGTGTGAGCGTAGCCTTATACATAAAAACAAACTATCAAAAATGTAAAAGCACCCCCATCCACGAACACATGCAAATGCAAACATGCGTGTAGGTCCAGCATGCATATGTAAACAGTAATTGCACCACACATGTAAGTTATCACCACAATAGTGAGAGCAATAATTCTAGGGCCATAATTCACGATTAATTCTGAACTGATAACCTGCAAAGCACCACTTATGGACAATTTTAGTTACTGATCTTGATGTGTTTGGTATCTAGTTACGTGACATAACATCATATTTTATATTTTACCAAAAATTGGGTATTGTGTTTGTGTGCACCGGGGTTGCCAACACTCAGTAAATTTACGGAGAGTATATAAAAATCTGTGATTTTTACAACTGTCTAGAAATATCAGAGGCTGATCATTTGTCAGGATGTTTTGACTTTTGTGAGTGTCAAATTACTTGCTATGGGTATTGTCAGTGTTTATGCTCTTTAAATATTGATTGTCTTAGTTTTTAATGTCATTTTCAGGTTGTTCGTAAAAAAAAAAAAAAGTGCTCTTTTATTAAATTTTCCATGTTTTGTAAGTAAAAAAATGCTGCGGGAGGTTTGCAACACTGGTGTGCACCACAATTCATTTACGTGTATTTTTTATCCTATAAATTTGCATTTGATAAACGACTATAAATATGTTGTTATGTAAAAAATTGCAACAACCACGATTTTATTCTCCAAGGCTTCTGCTTTCAGAAAAAGTATTTTATAGCAAAAAACTCTGAATGTATGTGAGAAAAATGTAAAAAAAATTGCCCCAAACAGATGGTTAATTTAACGATTGTTTAGCTTTTTACAATTTTTAAAACATTTTGTTTGTTGTCTTTTTTACTCTTCACTTTTATCTTTTCATTTTCTTTGAATTGGAGAAGAGGTTTGCAGTTGATTGGGGCACAGTAGGGCGAAATTGAAAGCAATACATTTGACAATCTTTATAATCGGCCCTAACAGTATTTTCCTAATCTTCAAGGCAGTTTCTTTACTCCAGTATTTAAAACATTTCTAATACTTTCATGCAATTGATATGTCTTTTCAGATTTGGTTCTCATGGACTGTGCTGAACGCAGAATCTTTGTTTGAAGAGGATTCTCAGCTGCGGAGGGTTGTGGAATACGAGTTGCTCAGCAATCCTTCTATAAATCCAGATCACGCTCTTAAGGTATTGCCTTCAGAGACTGAAGAATCCCCTGGAGCCACTTAAATCCAGGCTGTTGTATAATTAATTAATTTATTTATTTCAGGTACTTATATAGCGCCGTCAATTTGGCAGCACTTTACATATATATTGTACATTCACATCAGTCCCTAACCCTCAAGGGGTGTACAATCTAAGGTCCCTAACTCACATTCATACATACACATACTAGGGACAATTTAGACAGGAGCCAATTCACCTACCAGCATGTCTTTGGAGTGTGGCAGAAAACCGGTGTACCCGGAGGAAACCCACGCAGGCACAGGGAGAACATGCAAACTCCAGGCAGGTGGTGCCGTGGCTGGGATTCGAACAAACAACCCTAGTACTGCCAGGCGGAAGTGCTAACCATTTAGCCGCTGTGCTGCCCATGTATATCGTAAATTCTGACCAACTTCTATGCATGCTGGTTTTGTCTTACCTCCTTCCACATCATTTTGTCTTGCTATTGAATAGTGAACACACTATCACAGAGTTAGGCCAAAAGTACCCATGTGAGTTGAGAGGAGATCGGCTACAGCCAGTGACCATGGAAGTTGGTTGCTGTTATTTTGCAAAATACCCTGGATTTCTGTTTCATTATATAGTAGTGAAAACAAGTTTCAGTCATGTGAACCCAAACAGTTCATCATTAAATATATATCACAAGATGCAGCGCTATAAACTATATCATATATGCATGGATCAAAGAATCAGTCATGAATGACTAAACAGTTGAAAGTTCATAAAATAGGTGACTTTAGTGCTCTCTTCTACTTTATATCCTCCTGATGGTCAGGCGTTTGTGCAGAATAGTGCTGAAGGGGTGCACACTCACCAGAACGCACAGATATATGAGCGTTTAGTATAGATTCCCCTTTAGGATCATCGACTGGACACGCTGTGATATTATGACAACCACCTTCCAGACCTCCTAGATGTTCCTGTATATTCCCTGGTTTAGGTGACCTGCGGACTTCTCCTTAGGATCAGCATACGATTCGTACCCCACAAAGAGATGAGTGGCTAAAATGGGTACTCCCCAAGGGAGTCAGAACAAAACGCATCCATAGTGTAGTAGGTCATTTAAAAGGATTTATTAAAACTCAGCAGTCCGTGTACACGGTAATATATAAACAATATGGACTAACCGTCCAGTGATAAAGATGACCGCCGGAGCGCCACGATGCTCCGGCGGTATGACGTCACGGCGTTCTTGGCTCCTCCTACGCGTTTCGTGCACACGCACGTCGTCTGGGGGGATGTGCCACTAGAGTGGCTAGTCCATATTGTTTATATATTACCGTGTACACGGACTGCTGAGTTTTAATAAATCCTTTTAAATGACCTACTACACTATGGATGCGTTTTGTTCTGACTCCCTTGGGGAGTACCCATTTTAGCCACTCATCTCTTTGTGGGGTACGAATCGTATGCTGATCCTAAGGAGAAGTCCGCAGGTCACCTAAACCAGGGAATATACAGGAACATCTAGGAGGTCTGGAAGGTGGTTGTCATAATATCACAGCGTGTCCAGTCGATGATCCTAAAGGGGAATCTATACTAAACGCTCATATATCTGTGCGTTCTGGTGAGTGTGCACCCCTTCAGCACTATTCTGCACAAACGCCTGACCATCAGGAGGATATAAAGTAGAAGAGAGCACTAAAGTCACCTATTTTATGAACTTTCAACTGTTTAGTCATTCATGACTGATTCTTTGATCCATGCATATATGATATAGTTTATAGCGCTGCATCTTGTGATATATATTGTTTTGAGGGTGATTGGTACCTTATGTTCAGCTGCTACTTTATAGATGCGCTCGTATTTATTCTTTTGATTTAGTTCATCATTAAAGAACTAAAAAATGTAACTTCAGTGCACCTCACATATGCTTAACCACTTCCAGTCCGGACACTTTCACTCCCTTCCTGTCCAGGCCAATTTTCAGCTTTCAGCGCTATCACACTTTGAATGACAATTGCGCGGTCATGCAACACTGTACCCATATGAATTGTTTAGCATTTATCTGTGACAGATAAAGCTTTATTTTGGTGGTATTTATTCACCACTGAGGTTTTTATTTTTTTTTGCTATGTAAATGAAAAAGTGCAAAAATTTAGAAAAAAAGCATTTTTCTTATAAAATTTTGCAAATAAATAATATTTCATCATACATCTTGGCCAAAATTTATTCCGTTATCTTTTTAGTAAAAAAAAAAAATAACCCAAATTTTATAACCAAAAATTATAATTTTTTAAAAATTTTTAATATTATTGTTTTTTTTTTTGTTTACATACTGTCACCCTAGCAGTACAGTGTCACCATGGCACTACTTGTGGGGGGTGATGAAGATTTTTTTTTTTTTTTTTTTTTTTACACTGATTGCTTTTACACTAATAAAGGCTGTAAAATCAATCTTTTCTCCTTCTCTCTGGCTGCATTCCTGCAGCCATTGAGAACTACTGTGTGAGCTGTGATTTGTCACAGCTTGTCACATGGTACAAGGCTGTTGTGAATAGCCTTGTACCATGTGACCTCACAGAAAGGTCCCGTCCGACGATCGGTGTTCCACTGTGTCCAGAGGACACAGCGGGCACCTGATCGCGGTGCTGCACGCTCCTAGGTAGCGCGCACAAGCAGGGGGTGGGGAAGCCGTTTATAAATGGCCACCCGACCCTGCACTGCCACCGTCTGGCCGTTTATATGCAACGGCCGGACGGGAGGTGGTTAAAAGATCCTGGCTGTAACAGGCTGAGAAAGCTAAGCCACTACCATGCAAATGGCAACAGCATTGTCAGCCTGTCATAAAGGGTCCTTAAAGTGGAGTTCCACCTGAAAAAAAAGAAAATAAAAGTCAGCAGCTACAAAAACCGAAAAACCGTAGCTACTGACTTTTAAAATACAGACACTTACCTGTTCCTCAGTCCAGCGGTGTCCTCACCACGGCTGGCTTCACCGGCCATCTTGTTTTCCCAGCGTCGGCGTCTTCAATGTGCGTTTCTGGCTGTGACAGCTTGCGGCTTCACAGCCGGGTGCCCACTGCGCATGCGCGAGAAGCGCTGCGCTTTGTGAATGGCCCCATAGTCTTCTAGGACTTGTCACGTGTCCCAGAAGACTACGGGAAGGGAGGGGGATGACAACTTTCTCTTCAGATTGCCTAGGCTATTGCAGAGGAAGTGTGAGTGGGTACCTGTCAAATTTGGGTACCTGCTCCCCAAAGGTTCCAATTGTTAATGGGGAGCGGGGGGACAAAGACTTAAAGCAGAACTTCCTCTTTTGGGTGGAGCTTCGCTTTAACCACTTCAATATCGGACACTTTCACCCCCTTCCTGCCCAGGACAATTTTCAGCTTTCAGCGCTGTTGCACTTTGAATGACAATTGCGCTGTCATGTAACACTGTACCCATATGAAATTTTTTCTTTCTGTTATAAAATTTTGCAAAACAGTAATGTTTCTCATTCACTGATGTGTACTTATGAGGTTGCACTGATGGACACTGATAGGGCTGCACTCATAATCAGGGCACTGATCTGTGTACATGCCACTGTCACACTTGTCGGTTACCAGCTCTCCTCATATTGTGACCACATGTGAGGAAAGTGCTGACGATAACAGGCAAGTGTGTTTACATTGTGATAAGCTGTGATTGGACACAGCTGATCATATGGTAAAGGGCCGCTGTGATTGGCCCTTTTAACTCGATCTTGAGTAGCTGTAGGAGACGTTTTGGGAGGACGTCTATGGATGCCCTCCCCGAACTGGACGACTGTGCTGTAGCCGCCTTTGGTTAAAAAGGAGCTCCCCATCAAAAAAAAAAAAAAAAAAACAGCAGCTACAAATACTGTAGCTGCTGAATTTTAATATAAGGACATTTACCTGTCAAATGACCCAGCGCTGTCCTCGCCCAAGCTGATTCTTCAGTCGCCTTCGGGTTCCTAGCACCAGCATCTTAACTGGCAGCAAAGTCTTGCTGCTGCATAGCCCATTCCCACTGCGCATGTGTGAGCCACTCTGTGCTTTGTTAATGGTCCTGGAAGCCTGTGGGGGAAGGAAGGGTGGGGGCAAACTTATAGTCAAATTGCCAAGGCGATCCGACTGGAAGTGGGAGAGGGTACCTGTCAAAACCAGAGAGAGAGATATAATTTCCCCGGTACAAATCATTAGTAAGACCTCATCTGGAATATGCAGTTCAGTTTTGGGCACCAATTCACAAAAAGAACATTGGGGAACTGGAGAAAGTACTGAATTTATTCTCTCTTGAGAAGAGAAGATTAAGGGGGGATATGATCTCCATGTATAATACATAAGGGGGGGATATGATCCCCATGTATACTACATAAGGGGGGATATGATCTCCATGTATAATACATAAGGGGGGAAATGATCTCCATGTATAATACATAAGGGGGATATGATCTCCATGTATAATACATAAGGGGGGATATGATCTCCATGTATAATACGTAAGGGGGGATATGATCTCCATGTATCCTCCATGGGGGGATATGATCTCCATGTATAATACATAAGGGGGGATATGATCTCCATGTATAATACATAAGGGGGGGATATGATCTCCATGTATAATACATAAGGGGGGGATATGATCTCCATGTATAATACATAAGGGGGATATGATCTCCATGTATAATACATAAGGGGGGGATATGATCTCCATGTATAATACATAAGGGGGATATGATCTCCATGTATAATACATAAGGGGGATATGATCTCCATGTATAATACATAAGGGGGGATATGATCTCCATGTATAATACATAAGGGGGGATATGATCTCCATGTATAATACATAAGGGGGGATATGATCTCCATGTATAATACATAAGGGGGGATATGATCTCCATGTATAATGCATAAGGGGGGGATATGATCTCCATGTATAATACATAAGGGGGGGATATGATCTCCATGTATAATACATAGGGGGGGATATGATCTCCATGTATAATACATAAGGGGGGATATGATCTCCATGTATAATACATAAGGGGGGATATGATCTCCATGTATAATACATAAGGGGGGATATGATCTCCATGTATAAATACATCAGTGGTTCATATACTGAACCCTGAGGTCATCACAGAGGACAAGGGGGCACTCTTTACGTCTGGAGGAAAATAAATTTAATCTCCAAACTCTTCTCTGTGAAAATGTGGAATAGACTCCCTCAAGAGTTGGTTCTGGCCAGCTCAGTGGATTGCTGTAGGAAAGTCCTGGATTCTTTCTTGGATACACAGAATATAACTGGATATAACATTTATAGGTAAAGTTGATCCAGGGAATATCCGATTGCCTCTCGGGGGATCAGGAAGGAATTTTTCCCCTGCAGGAGCAAATTGGATCGTGCTTTGCTGGGTTTTTTTTTGCCTTCCTCTGGATCAACTGTGGGTGTAGGATTATAACTTTTTTGGTTGAACTGGATGGACTTTTGTTTTTTTTCAGTCAGACTAACTATGTAACTATGTGATAGGCAGCCCAACTGCCAACTCAAGGAAAACTCATGGATGAATGACAGTGCTGCCGCTAGTTGCAAGACAATAGCTTAGCTTGTCTTCCTACAACAGAAAGTGCTGTAACTGTCAGGATCTCCAGGTAAAACTGCAACAGATTCCTAAAAAAAAAAAAAAATTGTTTTGGAAAATTGTATACAGTGTGACCTGATGTGACACATACTGGAAAAAAATGAGGGTTTACATACACGCATAAACATTAAAAATGTGGTGCTAAAGGGTATCCTTCCTACCCATCTGGCATCCCAAAAAGTAAACTTGTGTCTATCTGGCTGTTCTATTATAGGGAGATGTTTTATACGCCACTTGTGTGTCTCACGTGTCTTTTCATTGATGCTCCACAGATCCACATCTTCTGTAATGCTTTCTCTTAACTTTTGTATAATGGAGTCTCTCTGTGTTTGCAGA
The DNA here is from genome assembly GCF_062004578.1 of Staurois parvus. Classification (NCBI taxonomy): domain Eukaryota; kingdom Metazoa; phylum Chordata; class Amphibia; order Anura; family Ranidae; genus Staurois; species Staurois parvus. Next base: position 1,356,099 of record NW_028318742.1, on the reverse strand, counting down.
AAGCCCAGCAGCAGCTGAAGTTGCCTATTGTGCCTTCTCTACAAAGATTAATGATTTATCGATGGGCTCACCAAGCCATGGCTACCCCAGCAGATCACCCACTCTTACCATTTTTTTGGCAAAAGTTTTTCCTCCTCTACCTGAGCCGGCCAGGACCACAGTATGGGTAAGATGATTCTAGAAAGGATTTTTTTTTTTTTTTTTCAAATATTGTATTTGTACTGTGTGTGATTTCATGAAAATACCATAAGGTAATGCGGAAACCATGGATTGTAATCTGTGGTTGCTGCTGCTGAATCTTGTGTTTTGGTACAAGAAAAGTTTTGTGGAATATGAGGGGTAGGAATGATGTTTATAGAATCCTTTAATTAACCACCTCCAGTCCGGACACTTTCCCCCCTCCTTCCTGTCCAGGCCAATTTTCAGCTTTCAGTGCAATCACACTTTGAATGACAATTGCGCGGTCATGCAACACTGTACTCATATGAATTTTTTAGCATTTTTTTGAGATAGATAAAGCTTTATTTTGGTGGTATGTATTCACCACTGGGATTTTTTTTTTTTTTTTGCTATGTAAATGAAATGTCCAAAAATTTTGAAAAAAAGTGTTTTTCTTATAAAATTTTGCAAATAAATAGTATTTCATCATAAATCTTGGCCAAAATATATTCTGTTATCTTTTTAGAAAAAAAAAAACCCAAATTAGTTTATAACCAAAAATTATAATTTTTAAACATTTTTTAATTTTTAAATTTTTTTTTATATTATTATTTGTTTTTGTTTTTTTACATACTGTCACCCTAGCAGTACAGTGTCACCATGGTGACACTGTACTACTTGGGGGTGATGAAGATTTTTTTTTTTTTTTTACACTGATTGCTTTTACACCCATAAAGGCTATAAAAGCAATCATTTCTCCTTCTCTCTGGCTGCATTCCTGCAGCCATTGAGAACTACCGTGTGAGCTGTGATTGGTCACAGCTTGTCACATGGTACAAGGCTATTGTGAATAGCCTTGTACCATGTGATCTCTGTGATCATTCACAGATTTCACACGTAGTAAGCAATGATGTCAGAAGTGACATCTTGCTTACTACTTTGCATGTGATCACTGATTGGCCAATCAGTGATCACATGATCGGGACCTCGCACAGAGGTCCCGTCTGACGATTGGTGTTCCACTGTGTCTGGAGGACACAGCGGGCACCGGATCACTGTGCTGCGCGCTCCCAGGGAGCACGCACAAGCTGGGTGCGGGGAGGCCGTTTATAAATGGCCACCCGCCCCTGCACTGCCACCGTCCGGCCGTTTATATACAATGGCCGGACGGGAAGTGGTTAATAATGATTGTTTACCATTCTAAGGCCTCATGCACACTGGGCATTTTAAAAACACCGGTAGCATTAGCTGTTTAAAGTTGTGGTAAAAATGTGAGTTTTTTTCGCGTTTTTGTAGCTTGTAGCCAGGTTTTTCCCCATTAGCATATTTTAGCACAAAAACAAATGATGGCTCAAAAACGCTAGTTTGTGGCATTTTACCATGTTTTACCGCATTAGAGTGTTTTTACATCTATAAACCTCTTCTTGAAACCCACTAGTTCTGGGTTTTTTTTCCAGCCAGAAAACACCCCTGACAAAATGTGCTGATAAAAACCTCTGTGTGCATGGACACATAGGATAACATGCCGGGGATGGACACATAGGATAACATGCCGGGGATGGACACATAGGAGAACATGCTGGGGATGGACACATAGGAGAACATGCCGGGGATGGACACATAGGATAACATGCCGGGGATGGACACATAGGAGAACATGCCGGGGATGGACACATAGGATAACATGCCGGGGATGGACACATAGGATAACATGCCGGGGATGGACACATAGGATAACATGCCGGGGATGGACACATAGGATAACATGCCGGGGATGGACACATAGGAGAACATGCCGGGGATGGACACATAGGAGAACATGCTGGGGATGGACACATAGGAGAACATGCCGGGGATGGACACATAGGATAACATGCCGGGGATGGACACATAGGATAACATGCCGGGGATGGACACATAGGATAACATGCCGGGGATGGACACATAGGATAACATGCTGGGGATGGACACATAGGATAACATGCCGGGGATGGACACATAGGATAACATGCTGGGGATGGACACATAGGAGAACATGCTGGGGATGGACACATGGATAACATGCTGGGGATGGACACATAGGAGAACATGCCGGGGATGGACACATGGATAACATGCCGGGGATGGACACATAGGATAACATGCTGGAGAGTTTATTGGCTGTAGAAAAAAAACACCAATTGCCAAAAACAGCCGCATGAGGCCTAATATATGTATTGAAGGTTGCATTCATTTTAAAGCCCAACTGAACTTTCAGTTTATATCAACTAAACACATTCCAGGAGCATCAGAACAAAAGTGTGCAAAGTGTTAGGTTGGCCATACAGTATACAACTAGAAAAGCTACAATTTCTGGGGAAATTGTGTGAAGTGTTCTTGCCTCCACCAGTAGTCTACAACTCACACTCTAGCTTTTGTCACTCTGCTGCCTGCTCACACGCCTGGGTTCCTATGGCAACTCACTCTACAGCAAGGGCAGAGAAGAGCGGTTAAAAACAAACTGCTCTAACTTGCTCACTTCACTGGCGGTTGCCATTATCAAACGGTTGTAGTTTAAAAATTATAAATCCTACACAGAAGAGCTTTATATTGTGAGAATCACAAGACCCAGACCTACATTTTGATGCATAGTATGTCTCTGAAAATGAAGGCACAGTCGCAGTTTAGAAATTGCCCTTGAGGTGGCTAGAGTGCAGTTTCAATGAATGTCAATGGGCGGCGTGAGTTGCAAACAAATGGTCATATTGTGAAAACTATCAGGACTATGGCTTAGCCGTGGACATTTTTAGTGGCAGCAGGGATAGCTGAACATTTTGATATATGATTTGTGTAGGTGAGCTTGAAAATGAGGGAGTGATGGCAGTTTAGAAATCATGTCCTGATTTTTCAGCTCACACTCTAGCTTTTGTCAGCTCCCACTCTAGTTTTGAACATTCCGCCATTCATTCCTCTGGGACCAATTTCACCACAAAAACGGCAATATTTCGTGAACCATTCGGCGAAACGTTCCACAAAGTAATAGCACACCAATCGGGAACAATCCGCACGTTTCGGTATATTACTGTCTATGTAGTATAAAACTGTGGGAGGAGTTAGGGTGGTAAATTTGGCTATAATAATAAGAATATATATGTGAGATAACAGGAAGTGGTCTGCCATGTAAGAACGCTTAATTATATTTCCAATTTTCCTTTAGATTTACCAAAACCATATAATACGAGGTCAAACGTAAACAATTTGTATGCAATCAAGCAGGCCCTTGTATTACATTGTTTAAGGTCATGGAAATTGAGTAAGAAAATTGTATAGTATATGGCCAGCTTTAAGCTGTCCATAGGTGATAAACAGATTCCTCCATCCACCTCCCTTGTGCATGGAGGAGTACCTTCTGCCAGGACATTCTATTCTGACAGCGGGACTCTCTGCTGTCAGCAACTGATCAAGAAAAGTTTTCCTACATTCCTGTTTGACAGAAGTCGATCTAGCTATTGACTTCTGTCGAACAGGAATGGCTAAAAATGGATCAAAATTCGACTGGTCCTTGATGAACTGGCTGAATTTCAATCCATTTATGGCCAGCTTTGCTGTTAAATTTTTTTTTTTTTTTAGAAAGCAGCCTCAGCCTGAGTAGAAAATAGAAAAAGGAGAGAAGCGCCTCTAAGTGCAATAAGTCTTTTAATTCAAGTCTAAATGTAGAAACACTCACATGTGTGAAGTAATCATAAGCGTAAAAGCTGCGGTTAACAATAGTTAACGGTGGGGTGGTAACCCGGGTGAAGAGCCGTCATCTCTCTGCGATGTGGGGAGGTCAGCTCTCGGCTGGAACAGCGTGGTGGCCGGAGGGGAACAGCGGTGAGGCCGGCCGGCGTGCACGTCTTCCCTCAGAGCCGGATGGAACAGACGCTGTAGCGCAGCGGCGGCGTGGCTGTGATGACGTCAGATCCCAGGGTGCGCTGCGACGCGTTTCGGAGCATGCACTGGCCGTGGAAGGCGGAAGTGCACTCCTTTTTCAAGCAGGGGGAGGTGGATGAACAGGGGTGAATATATAGGGAACGTGAGTCTAATTCAGTGTTTCTCAACTCCAGTCCTCATGGACCCCCAACAGGTCATGTTTTCAGGATTTCCCTCAGATGAAACAGCTGTGGTAATTACTATGGCAGTGAAACTGATCAAATCACCTGTGCAAAATAATGGAAATCCTGAAAACATGACCTGTTGGGGGTCCATGAGGACTGGAGTTGAGAAACACTGGTCTAATTGATCAATTAACCAGTGATTGACCATTGCTGTCAGGTGAATAGTGTAAAGTCATGGATGTTAAATGGGGGGGGGTAAAGGAAACCAAATGAAAAAAAGAGAGGATGTAATAAATAAGAAAACAGAAGACGAAAAAAAAAATGATGAAATGAAAAAAATGATGAAAAAATGAAAAAAAGAAAGAAAAATGAAATGAGTAGAAAAGCCTGTCCCCTGCAAGCATGCTGAAGAGAAGGTCCCTTGCTATCTGTGTGGTAGCAGTGGGTTCTCTGCAGAGTTCTTCCACACCACTGCTGAGTCAGGCCTTTATCTCTGCAGTCAGCAGGAAGCATGAGCCTGGCTTTTTAGAGAGCTCTGAGCCAGCAGGAGGCCTCACCCCCCTATTGGTTCTTCAACTGGTTGGCCTTTATCAGGGTGCAGTAACAAAGTTGATGAAAGTCAATATCTGGGGTCACGTGACACTCATTATATCATGGTATGGAACATGCAGATACCCAACTTTGCTTGCACTTAATCTATGCTTTGGTTTAGTGGTCTGCTAACACCCGGGATGGTTACTTTACATAGAACATGGATGTGTTTGTTGTAACATTACTATGAGTCTGGCTTTGTAGCTTAAGTGTTTTCTTTGCTCAGGTTACCGGTTGAAGGATGTATTGGAAAGAGGTTCTTCAGCAGCCCGGCCCACCTTCACCTCCTGAAACAGATGAAGCGCCGCCTGATAGAAGTGGCAGATTTTCACCACCTGGCAAGCAAAGCCATCCGAGCCCTCGGCCCCTTGGATGGGTCTCCAGTCTTCTCAGACTCAGGGGGAAGCACACCGGAGTGTATGACATCGCCAGATCTGCACAAGGAGCTGGTCAAGTAAGGAGTCAAGCAATTACAAATGAGTGGTATTGCAAATTTAAAGATTAAGTTCAACTTTGTTACATATTACACATTACACCTGTATTTAGGATGTAACATGTAACCTGTTACAATATAACACATGCCTGCTTCATCCCAGATTCCGCATTATGACAGTGGGTGGGGGATCCTCTTCCCTCACCCACTGTCACAATCCAAAAACAGGGCATTCACAGTTTCCTGTGAATGAATGAATGAATGAATGAATGAACTACAAGAACCATCTGCAATTCCGGCAGACGATGTGTAGTTCTCAATGAACTGCGAGGGCTCTGGTGCACGCTCTTGTAGTTCATTGATCTTTCTTGAAGTTCAGTAACTGTGTGCCCCTATGGGAGGTACAGGCAGGCAGCTGTCTGAGAGTTTGCAGGATCCTGTCACTACAGCCATTATCTGCTAATTGCGGGTGCAATGCTTTACAGGCTGCAGTGTAAATAAATTATAAATGCACATTATTTTAACCAGCAGAAAGATGTGCATTTTATCATTATTATTTTTTACTTATTTTTAGCAAAAGACGAACTTATCCTTTAAAGGGTCGGTCCGCCAAGAAAATATTTACATTTTTGGGAGATATTGCAAGTGTGCAGGGATGGGGGAGCAGCCCCAAAATCAGACAGTGTGTTTCAGGGCCACTCGTCTGCCCCTGCCCGCTTGTGAAATCTGGATGAACGGCCCTGTAGAATAACATGGCAGCCGATTTCATGCTTTATGGGTCACAGCGCCCATGTGAATGAGGCTTTAAATTATGCCAGGGATTATTTCCTACATATAATGCTGAAGCTTGTGAAGGACATCCATGGCATGGTGCTGTGATGTGTTCAGACGCCTGCTGACCTCTCCCACCAAATGTAGATCAAAGGTCAGCATACTGGGTCTCAAGAGAGGTATTTCTTAAACAAAAAAAATTATTTGATTGAAACATTTTGATTACATGTTGATAAGGGGGAGTGAAAGGGGGGAAGGGGGGTAGGTGGGATCAAAGCAAGGTATTATACACTATTTTGCCAAAAGTATTGGTCGGCCTGCCTTTACACGCACATGAACTTTAATGGCCCCCCAGTCTTAGTCTGTAGGGTTCAGTATTGAGTTGGCCCCGGCCTTTGCAGCTATAACAGCTTCAACTCTTCTGGGAAGGCCGTCCACAAGGCTTAGGAGGGTGTCTATGGGAAGGTTGGACCATTCTTCCAGAAGCACATTTGTGAGGTCAGGCACTGATGTCGGGGGAGGAGGCCTGGCTCACAGTCTCCGCTCTAATTCATCCCAAAGGTGTTCTATGGGGTTGAGGTCAGGACTCTGTGCAGGACAGTCAAGTTCCTCCACCCCAAACTGGCTCCTCCATGTCTTTATGGACTTTGCTTTGTACACTGGTGTGCAGTCATGTTGGAACAGGAAGGGGCCATCCCCAAACTCTTCCCACAAAGTTGGGAGCATGAAATTGTCCAAAATGTCTTGGTATGCTGATGCCTTAAGAGTTCCTTTCACTGGAACTAGGGGGCCAAGCCCAACCCCTGAAAAACAACCCGACATCATAAACTCCCCTCCACCAAACTTTACGCTTGGCACAATGCAGTCAGGCAAGTACTGTTCTCCTGGCAACAGCCTCAGCCAGACACGTCCATCGGATTGCCAGACAGAGAAGAGTGATTGGTCACTCCAGAGAACACTTCTCCACTGCTCTAGAGTCCAGTGGCGGCGTGCTTTACACCACTGCATCCATTGCTTTGCATTGCACTTGGTGATGTAAGGCTTGGATGCAGCTGCTTGGCCATGGAAACCCATTCTATGAAGGTCTCTACGCAAGGTTGTTGTGCTCATCTGAAGGCCACATGAAGTTTGGAGGTCTTTAGCTATTGACTCTGCAGACAGTTGTCGACTTCTGTGCACTGTGCGCTTCAGCATGCGCTGACCCCGCTCTGTCATGTGACGTGGCCTACCACTTGGTGGCTGAGTTGCTGGTTGAGGGGATTGGAACACCTGAATTACATGATTTGAAGTGCTGTCCCAATAATTTTGGCAATATAATAAATAATTTGTATGGAATTTCATATTTCACTTTGCACAATATATAACTCCACAAAATGATACCTGGGTAGTGGTCACTCGGAAGAAGGACATACAATGGGGAAATTAATTATTTGATCCCCACATACAAAGAAATGAAGGGTCTATCATTTTCATCATAGGTGTATTTTAAACGATAGAGACAGAATATCAATCAAAAATCCAGAGACGACACATGATGCAAATGTTAAAAATTAAGTTGCAGTTCAGTGAATAAAATAATCCGAAGGCCACACCAAGTTTGGAGGTCTTTAGCTATTGACTCTGCAGACAGTTGGTGACTTCTGCGCACTGTGCGCTTCAGCATGCGCTGACCCCGCTCTGTCATGTGACGTGGCCTACCACTTGGTGGCTGAGTTGCTGGTGTTCCCAGTTGCTTCCACTTTGTTATAATACCACTAACAGTTGAGCGTGGAATATTTAGTAGCCAGGAAATGTCACGGATGGACCTTTTGCCCAGGTGACCACCTATCACGGGACCACGCTTGGAGTCACTGAGCTCCTGAGAGCGACCCATTCTTTCACCAATGTTTGAAAAGAAGTCTGCATGCCTAGGGGCTTGATTATATACACCTGTGACCATGGAGGGGATTGGAACACCTGAATCCAATGATTTGAAGGGGGACCCAATACTTTTGGCAATATAGTGTATGTGTACCTTACTCTTTAGCTTTAAAGCCCAGACAATCTATTCTTTGCCAACAGGTTGTTTAATGTTTTTATTGTGTGGCTGGAGGATGACAAGTTTCAAAAAGGAGATGTCTATATCCCATCCCTGACCAAGCAGTACGACCCGCACCGACTGGCCAAGATCATGCGTGGCGAGCAGGTGAGAAGAAAAATGACTGAAAGACCACCATACAGACAGTCAATATGTGATGAAATTCACATGACAGTGGCATCTGTTATCAGAGACTGCCCAGTCCCGTCATCAAACCTGATGATGCTGGCATTTCCAGCTCTAGTTTTAAAGGCAAATTACAATGGTTTTATGTCAAAGCCCAGCTCTGGGCAAAAGCAGGTTTCAATAGGCATGTGAGTAACTTCTTACCATTTCTGTTCTATGTGTTTGTACTCCACATTTGAACAGCACTTTTGGTTTATCCTTAGATGAAATGAGCATTCAGGGACTATCTCTCTGCCCTTTACGTTCCAGGGGACCAGGCCTGCTCTGTGTGCAGCCAGGTGACTGGTCCCCATGTAGTTTTAAAGGACAACTCTACCGTTTGTACCATGTTACATGGTACGCCTTAAATATCTGTGTAACATGATGCAAATGGGACCCTCACCCCCTTCCTCACTGATCTCTTTACAGAGATCTGTGAATAAATGAACTACAAGACCCATCTTCCACTATGGCAGACAGACTTGTAGTTGTCAGTGGAACACGAGTGTGATGATCACCACCTTGATTCCTTTGGGTTTAATTAATAATTTTCCTTTGGATTAATAAAGTATTCTTAATCTGAAGCCAGGACAGAGAGTTGGAAGCAGAGTCTGTAGGAGACTGGCATCGCACCTACGTTCCACTGATAGCGGTTGCAATGCTTTGCAGGCTCTTGTGCAAAAAAAGAATGCACATTTCCTGCAAATATGTGTGCATTTATTTATTTATTTATTGTTTGCAAAAAGTGAACTTCAAATCCATCTATGAGCAGGCTGGTTGTACCCAAGTGGATCTATCGATCGACTTGGGTATAACCATCCTGTCAGATTTTTACATGCGATTACTGCCTGCGGTAATAGCCGCTAGCAGTAATCGTGTTCTGCAGGCCAGGAAGGCTTCCAGCCGGCAGAACATGACAGAGCTACGGTAGTCATTACCCCACTGTGTTGATGGAGTCGAGCAATTTTCCTTCCTTACACCCCTGGTGGAAAGAAAAAAAAAATTAATCATCTGTGGCTTGCCTTAGCCTTTAACCTCCCTGGCGGTATTCCCGAGTGTAGCTCGGGGTAAAGTTTCAGCACCACAAGCGGTAACCCCGAGCTACACTCGGGAATATCCTGCAGCGTTGTTCCGGGATCTCTTCTTCACCTACCTTGTCCTTCGCTCCCGCGATGTCCCCCCTGCAGTGTCCCTGGCCATCTCCTCCATTCCGATGCCGGCATTCGTCTTCCGGGTTCCGTTCCCTGTGACGTCGGGACGTACGGGGGACGCAACCGGCGGGAAATTCAAACAAAAGTGACATTCACTAAATACACTAAAATCACATAGTATAACATTCCTGTATCAAACCATTTCACATACATTTTGTCCCGAGTGCTTTGTCCGGCGCCCTGCCTGCATTTTTACTGTTCTTTCTGCCTGGAAACTGAGAAACGTCCATGGCGTTTAAAAAGCGTCCCTTTAGGTCAAAAGTGGTTTTAGATCGGCTAGAGAACAGCGATAGTAAATCAGAACCACTTGCAGAATTGAGTGATAATGATTCGTGGGGGAAATTCCTCATCAGACACTGAAAACGATTTTGCGACTGAGCTCGGTGATGTGCGAACTTGGCGCTCTATTTCAAATTTCAGTGTTTTTGGTTTGTTTATATTATTGAATTAAATTTATTATTATCCTATTATTTTTTTATGATTATTTATTAAATTATAATTTATGATTTCGTCTTTCAAATTTTATCATCCCCGGGATGTTTAGTGGACTCTTGTTTGGACAGATTTCAGTGAGTTATTCCTAAAAATTACAGGCCTACAATAAAAAAAAATACATATTTCCATGCAAAAAAAGTACCGCTTTGAGCACAGAAATATGGACATAATCAGACCACTAGGGAGGCTACCTAAGACTGGTCTGACATGATCATGTCAGCATGAACTGAACAATGAGCATGTTAAATAAAATCCTTCTCTTTCTCATGTCAGCCCTGCCCACTCCAACCCAGCTTCCCTCAATCCCAGCCTCGTGTGCTTCTTTCCTGAGTACATTGTCACTAGTCACCACCTACAGCACTGCTCTATTCCCCAATTCCTGGTACACACAATGAGAATATCGGACAAACGATCGGCCATTTTTCTGCATGCTAGTCTCATACTGAAAACGAATTACTACGGTTTTCAATATGAGACGGTTAGTGGAGTTATGAAAATTCTCGTAAGACAGAATACATTGTATCCCTTCGTTTCCAAGCATGCGTGGTCTTGGTCACTCAGTTTTTTTTATGAATACTGTACTGATTAAATGAAAATCGTTTCTTTTGTTATCCGAAAGGACAAGCACAAAACTTCTTCACGTGAGATAATTTTGCATGATTTGTGTTGATCGGCTCGCGAAAGCTCTGTAATATCGATCAGATTATCGGACGATTGCTCCGAAAACATTTTTTTTGGTACGATTTTCTAGTCATGTGTACTAGGCTTCATGTGGAACTGCTCTGCATCTGACCACCACAAACCAAAAATGCTGTTTAATTCATTGTTAACATTCAAAGCAAACCCACCCACCAATTCATTCCTCCATTTTTTATTTTTCTGACAAATCATTTTTAAAAACACCCCCTGGCATTTCTGGCAGTGGCCATCTTGAGTAAGGGCAGATGATTCATGTAGCACTTCCTGGAATCCATCTGCCCTTAGCTTAGGCATTGGGTGAGCTGAGAATCCTCCCTCCCCTCATGAAGACTGCTTTGATATATGACATCATTTGCCCAGGTATGGAAACCAGGAAGTAACTGAAGCAATGCAAAAAACAAAATTATTAAAAATAGTTCAAGTTGATTGAGAGGGTGAAGTTCCACTTTAAGACTCATGGCAGATGTAGTTTTGTGAGCCGAGCCTAGAGCCAGGGGGGGCAGAGTACCTCTTCCTCAAGTATAGACTCCCTCAGGAGTTGGTTGTGGCCAGCTCAGTGGATTGCTGTAGGAAAGTCCTGGATTCTTTCTTAGATACACAGAATATAACTGGATATAACATTTATAGGTAAAGCTGATCCAGGGAATATCCGATTGCCTCTCGGGGGATCAGGAAGGAATTTTTTTCCCTGCAGGAGCAAATTGGATCATGCTTTGCTGTTTTTTTTTTGCCTTCCTCTAGAACAACTGTGGGTGTAGGATTATAACTTTTTTTTTTTCTATGGTTGAACTGGATGGACTTTTGTCTTTTTTTTAGCCAGACTAACTACGTAACTATGTAACTATGTTCCTGACAGCCAGATGTTGTTGCAAGGGCTGACAGTGACATCACTGCAAATGAAATAGCAATTTTCTCAGTAATTATGTGATTTATCAATATTTTTTTTTGGCAGTTGGCCAAAAAAGAATTAAAGTGGCTGTAAACCCTCATATATACCCAGTGCAGTGACTGGCCTCAGGTGACACACAGTGATGAAACAAATCCTCCTACATAAATTGTACCTGTTTATTTGCTTTCATTTGTCCTATACATCCTTGTAAGTTTCAGAGATGAAAAGGAATTTTAACAGACTCACAAAGTAGGGGGCGGGGAGCTGCAATTACACACTGTACAAGAGCTCTGAGTGCTCATTGGAGGGAAGGGACGTGCCCCCTTTCCTTTCACACAGCTCACAGGAACAAAGCTGAGGCTGTCAATCACAGGCTGTGTGCTGGAGGTCCCTCCCTGTCACCTTTTTAGCTCTTGGTGTCAGGAAAACTTGTCAGAAGTGACTCATACTGATAACAGAGGAAAAAGACAGCAGAGGGAGATGACACTTATGCCTAGTGCACACGATGAGAAAATCGGACGAAAAAGAAAAACGTATTCAAAGATATTGTCTGATAATCTATTCATTGGTACACAGCTTTCGAGAACCAATCACGACAGTTCATGCAAAAATATCCAAAGGGACGAGCAAGAAAATTTTTCTCAGAAGACCCCTGTCTGCCAATCCCTCCACTGGCCTCCACTCGGTGTCCTCCACTGGCCTCCACTCGGTGTCCTCCACCTCTCTCTGCCAATCCCTCCACTGGCCTCCACTCAGTGTCCTCCACCCCTCTCTGCCAATCCCTTCACTGGCCTCCACTCAGTGTCCTCCACCCCTCTCTGCCAATCCCTCCACTGGCCTCCACTCAGTGTCCTCCACCCCTCTCTGCCAATCCCTCCACTGGCTTCCACTTAGTGTCCTCCACCCCTCTCTGCCAATCCCTCCACTGGCCTCCACTCGGTGTCCTCCACCCCTCTCTGCCAATCCCTCCACTGGCTTCCCATTGCCCAACGAATAAGATTCAAAACATTAACAATAACATAAAAAGCCATTTATAACTCTGCCCCAAATTACATCACCAATCTTGTCTTCAAATATCACCCAAACCGTACTCTCCGCTCCTCACATGACCTCCTGCTCTCTAGCTCTCTTGTGTCCTCCTCCCATGATTGTCTCCAGGACTTCTCCAGAGCCTCCCCCATCCTCTGGCACTCTCTACCCCAATCTATCAGACTATCGCCTACTCTGCCCACTTTTAGGCGATCTCTGAAAACCTATCTCTTCAGGGAAGCCTATCCTGCCCTCAGCTAATACTGGAATCTTCTACTCTTCCAACCAGTCCATCCCCCACAGTTACTACCTTTTGTACCACTAGCCCCTCCCTCCTAGACTGTAAGCTCCAAGGATCAGGGCCCTCCTATCCCTTTTGTATTGAACTGTATTGTTGCTGTATTGTCTCCCTTTATATTGTAAAGCGCTGAGCAAACTGTTGACGCCATATAAATCCTGTATAATAATAATAATTATATGAAAAAAAATCGCGTACATAGAATAAATTACAATACATTATATCATTTCCGAAGTTGTATTCTGTCTTTGGAGAATTTTTGTAACTTTAGTAACCTATTTGTTTTCAATATGAAACTAGCATGCGAAAAGAAAGCAGGAGAGCTCATTTGTCTGATATTCATCGTGTGTACTCGGCTTTAATGCTTTGGTGAGAGACAAAGATAGAGGGATTTAATGTCTGAGATTTACAACAACTTTAAATTACAAGAAAACCTGTTTATCCTGCAGAGCAGTTGTAAAACCGTACATGTACCCAATGAAGTGACTGGCCTCAGTCGATACACAGATGAAACAAATCCTCCTACATAAGTTGTACCTGTTTATTATCAGCCATCTCTCCCCTACATCCATTCAAAGTGCAGAATTTACACAGGATCTCTCAGCTCTGAAAAGCAGGGGGCGAAGCTGAAGTTACATCAGTGAGGAGAGCTCTGGGAGCTGATTGGAGGAAAGGGACACACCCCCCCTTCACACAGCACACAGGAACAGAGCTGAGGCTGTCAATCACAGGATGTGCCTTCCCCTGTCACCTTTTTCCCCTTTGTGTCAGGAAAACTTGTCATAAATGATTCATGCTGATAGCAGAGGAAGCAGACAGAAATGACACTTAGTGCTCTGGATAGAGACAAGTACACACTATAGAGGGATATGCTTTGTTCATATTTCATGTCTGAGGTTTACAATCAGTTTAATGTTGCTGGGCATACTTGCACATTATGGTAATACCCCATGCAGCCCACAGCGGTTTAGTTCAGTGTTGAGTTTTTAGGTCTGCTTTATATATTTCTTTTATCATTTAAAGCCCTATTCCAGGACGTATGTAACAGACTTTTGGTGGTACATGGTCTCATGATATGGTCTGTCTTTAGAGTCTATGGATGGAGTTTATCAACATGGAAAGGATCATGTTTGAAATTCAGGAAACTGTCAATACCTGGAAGCAAATCAAGGTGGAGATGGACACCAGTTTGCTGACTCCGGCTGTTAGTGTGGATGCTCCGCCCTCAGCCTCAGGTACAGTATGAACCGACAACCGCTCTTGTAGGGTTATTGTGGCTCAATAGTTGCAAGCCACATGGCTTATGGTGGCCAGAGCACTTTCAGGCCACATAGTTATTAGAGCTGAACTCCAGCCCAACCTTCAACCTTTGTCAGACAGTTATTCAATTTTTTATTATTTTTTATTTATTTTTTTTTACAAATTTCAGTTTATAAAATATCATCATTCAAAATAATGAATATTCATTTAGATTATCAAACGTTCTCATACATACATATATACATTGATCAGCAATAACATTATGACAACTTACAGGTTAAGTGAATAACATTGATTATCTTGAAAAGGTGGGATATTTTAGGCCGCAAGTGAACATGTTGTCCCTGAAGTTGATGTGTTGAAAGCAGAGGATATGGGCATCGCAGTTGGTTGGGACCGGTCAGGGTGCCCATGATAACCCATATCCACAGCCTGAAGTTCCTACAATGGGCACCCAACCCCAAACACAACCCACCCCACCAGCCCCATCAACCCCCCAATACCCCCACAAGACACCACTCTCCTTCAGATGTAGAATGAGAATCCAATACAACTTAACCACTTCCCGTCCGGCCACTGTATATAAATGGCCGGGCGGTGGCAGTGCAGGGGTAGGTTGCCGTTCATAAAGGGTGCCCACCATTTTGGATTGTGTGCGCTCCTTGGGACACCGATCATTGTACGTGACCTCTGTGTGAGGTCCCCATCATGTGATCACTGATTGGCCAATCAGTAATTACATGAATAGGTGCAAGCAAGATGTCACTTCTGACATCATTGCTTACTACGTGTGAAATCTGTGAATGATCACAGAGATCACGTGGTACAGGGCTATTCACAACAGCCTTGTACCATGTGACAAGGTGTGACCAGTCACAGCTCTCACAGTATTTCTCAATGGCTGCAAGAATACAGCCAAAAAGAAGGAGAAATTATTGCTTTTACAGCCTTTATGGGTGTAAAAGCAATCAGCATAAAAAAAAGAAAAAATCTTCATCATCTCCTACAAGTAGAACAGTGTCACTATGGTGACACTGTACTGCTAGGGTGACAGTATGTAGAAAAAAAACCCCATAAATAATAATATAAAAAAATAAAATAAAAATGTACAGATTTTTTTTTTTTTAATTATATTTTATGGTTATAAACTAATTTGGGTTATTTCTTTTTACTAAAAAGATAACTGAATACATTTTGGCCAAGATTTAGGAAGAAAGATTATTTATTTGCAAAATTTTTATAAGAAAAACACTTTTTTCAAAATGTTTGGACCTTTTCATTTATATAGCAAACAAAATAAAAATCCCAGTGGTGAATAAATACCGTCAAAATAAAACTTTATCTGTCTAAAAAAAAATGCTAAAAAATTCATATGGGTAGTGTTGCATGACCGCGCAATTGTCATTCAAAGTGTGATAGCGCTGAAAGCTGAAAATTGGCCTGGACAGGAAGGGGGTGAAAGTGTCCGGACTGGAAGTGGTTAAGGGATGTAGCCATACATACTGTATATGTAATGAAGATGGAAAGGTTTTTTTAATGAGTGTGTTAATGGGGGAGAGAAAGGGAGGACAAGGAAAGCAAAAGAAATATGTACAGATTCAACTTCAATTCGAAGACATTGCTGAGTGTGAAAATGGTCTGATTTCTCCAATCTTTAACCATTCTTATCATTTTTTTGCATTTTATCTTCTTTATCTAATCTGTCTGATTGTATGTGTTTGATATGTTTGCAGCTGCAAAGGACAGAATCCTGATTAGCCTGAAGAAGCACAGCTCCCCGGTCCCTGGTACAACATTGCAGCTGATGAAGCCACCCGTACCAGTCATTCCGCCATCTTGTTTTCTCAACACCCAGGATGCCATGAAACTTGTGCACAAAGACCTGACAGTCCTGCAGCAGCATGCTAAGTAAGCCACAAACCAATTCCAAAACCTATGAGAGTAGATTGAGTCTTGTTCCAGCTACACAGGAATTCATTCCTGGCAATGATTTGCCTGATGCTGGATGCGAGGAGTGCTTGGATGTGTCCAGCAGTTGCATTGTTGTACATTGTAATTGGGAGATTCTGAGCCTACAGAATGTTTGCTTTATTTTTCTATTAAAGATTAGGTGATCATTAACCTGACATGAGTCTGTTATATAGTGGACAACCCAAGATGACCCTTTTTGAAGATGGGGATCAGTTACTATAGAGTATGGTAGGGTCAGAACCCATGTTGTCATTGGAGAGCTTCCCCTCACTTTCAAAGACTTTAACTTAAAGCTGAATTTGAGGAATTCGGCCACCTTGTAAAAAGTGAAGGCACACTGTGAGTTAAGTCCAAAGAGCAGCATGATATCTCTAGGACTTGTCTCTAATAGTTACATTTGACAGGTTTATTGCTCTGCAAGAGAGACACTTCAGGATCTGAAAGGAGTGATGCACACAGAGCAACTATGTCTGTCCCTCCCCTCTGCTGCCCATTCACAGAAGCCTTTGCATTTTGTGACTATACTCAGATAATACAGAGGCTTCTGTGAATGGGCAGAAGGAAGGGAGGGACGGGCATTGCAGCTGAAGCAACTCTCCTATTCTGAGATGCATTGTTCAGAAGGATCAGCATTGAGCTTCCGGAATTACAGCAATATCTGTCTTCTGGGAGTATTCTAAAACTGTCAGATATATATAACAGAGATAAGCCCAGAGGTGTCATGCACCATGGTGGACTTGACTCATAGTGTGCCTTTATTTTTTTACAAAGCTTTAAGGCCATTGACAGTTGTTACCTGAACAGGGGGTTAGGGGAAATCTCATCTGTCTAAGGAACAAGTGTCAGGGGTTGAGAGAGATCTCCACATTTTTAACTGCTTCTTGTGTCCCTAACACAGAATTGAGAGAAAATTCACACAGACACTCAGCAAATTAAGACAGACTGATTAACCCCTCGCCTACTGGGCGCTTATATCCCCTTCCTGCCCAGGCCAATTTTCAGCTTTCTGCGCTGTCGCACTTTGAATGGCAATTGTGCAGTCATGCGACAGTGTACTCATATGAAATTCTTATCATTTTTTTCACACACGTAGAGCTTTCTTTTGGTAGTATTTAATCGCCGTTGGGTGATTTATGTTTTGCGCTATAAACAAAAAAGTTGCAAAAAATTCGAAAAAAAAGTAGTTCTTTGTTTCTATTATAACATTTTGCAAACAGGTAATTTTTCTCCGTCACTGATGTGCGTTGATGAGGCTGCACTGATGAGCAACACTGATGGGCACTGATAGGCAGCACTGATGAGCATCGATGAAGTGGCACAGATAGGCGGTGCTGATGGGCACTGACAGGCGTCATTGAAATGTGGCACTGATGAGCTGGCACTGATGATGCTGCACTGATGGGTGGCACTGATGGGCAGCATTAATGGGTGGCACTGCAGGGCACAGGTGGGTGGCACTGATGGGCAAAGGTGGGTGGCACTGCTGGACACAGGTGGGTGGTACTGTAGGGCACAGGTGGCTGGCACTTCAGGGCACAGGTGGGCGGCACTGATGGGTACAGGTGGGTGGCACAGGTGGGTGGCACTGCTGGGCATTGATCATAAGTGTCCTGATGATCACTGCCGATCACTTCTCTGAAAATTGCTGGTTATCGGCAGTACTTTCCTCACGCTCCGTAGGACACAATGATCACCATGGGCGCGCAGGGGGCGTGTTCTGGAATGACGTTCACTGATATCGTCCCAGAACCAGACTACCGCACTGTAACCGCATTCGGCTATACCGCAGTAGGGAACTGGTTAAACCCACCTCATTGTTTACAAAAAAAAAGTTGTGGAGACTGGAACTTTGACGTTATCTATGCAACTAAAATGGCCATCTGATTTTGGCTGAATTATTTGCCTCTGTGTGTAGCAGCAAACAAGGTCTTTTGTTTCTGATGAATATTCTATTTGCCAGAGTAGGCTAGGTACAATATATTGCGGCTCTGGATGGTACCCAGTGATAAAATGCAGCATGCTCCGGGCTGTGTTGCAGTGTAAATAGAACCCACAGAAAACAGGTGCTTTCTGTGAGTTCTTGCAGTGACAGGAATATTTCAATGCAGTAAAAATCCTGGAACAACCCTGTGCATGCTGCTATCTGCTCTTTCCAGCAATATAGCAGTGTGGAGAGGGTTCTTCCAGGATTTAATGCGATTACACCCCTTTAGCATCAGATAGATAAATGCATCTTGGGATTTGGCCTTGTTGCTGTTACAATGCAGTAAGCTACCTGTCACCACACTATGTGTGACTTCACCCTAAAAGTAAAAAAAAAAAAAAAAAGTTAACACAAACCACTGCTCCCTCACCAATCCCCAGTAACTCCGGTCTGCCGCTATACATAGAGTTGATGCTATTTACCTGTTCAGTGCATGCATGTTAACACGCATTACAATGCCTTAGGGCAGCCTATTTGAATACACCCCAGTGCCCAAGAAGCTGTACCTGACCCTATTTATGGGAATGCACCATGTGACAAGCGTACAATCCAAATGCACACGTTCCTGCGTTAAAAATGTCTTTGTGTATAAGTGGGTGCTGCAGCGACCGTCAGCTGGAACCCAACAAAATCAGCAAGGAAAAATGTCACCAGCACACCGAGGATCACCAATATGGGTCCAAAGGTTTTAATGAACGATCACATAGTTACAGCAAGGCAACGTTTCGGAGTCTCGCAGGACACCTTCATGAGGCATCAGGGGTGCTACGAGACTCCAAAACATTGCCTTGCTGTAACTATGTGATCGTTCATTAAAACCTTTGGACCCATATTGGTGATCCTTGGTGTGCTGGTGACATTTTTCCTTGCACCATGTGGCAAAGCGCAGTAGTTTGTTGCTGCCCACTGCTTTAGTGTATTGGGATGACATTCAGAATGCATACGTAGGTTCACAATGCATGTGGTCATGGGTGCGTTACCACAGCAGAAAAGGTTTGATCAAAAATGTTGATCATGTTCTCATGTCAGTCTTGCAGTCTAGCCCTGACCCCCAAACGAATGCCTTTGCGTGTGTTTTCCCTTTGGAGCCATTGCTGATTATACAAGTTTCAAGAGTCTGTACGTTGTGCGTTCGCTGTGCAGGATGCATATTCTGTATTATCATTGCTTGATTGACTTAAAAGTGATTTTTGTGTTTTCCAGAACTGCCTCTATGCGAGAGTCCCAACAAGTGGCCTTAGATAGTGAGATGCTTGATACCATTCCCAAACTCTACATCAACAGAGAGGAGCAAATCGAAATGAAAATAGAGTGCCGCAGCAACCTCAACAAGACCTGCAGTGGGCCGGCTGTTGTGATGGTTAAGGTGAGGGGTTCTGCTTAAGCAGTAACATAGGGGTCAATTCACTGAGGGCCAGTTCACACTCCAAGCGTTTCAGTTGCTTTTTTTCTGCTTCCAAAATGCACAGAAAGTAGGTTATATGGTTGTCAATGTCATAGTTCACATCAGTGCTTGCAGATCCAGTGCGTCCCGGCTGCAGAAAAAAAAGTAGAACAGGCTGCATTTTTTCTGCACAGAACTGTGCTGGAATGCAGTAAAATGCATTAAAAACGCACCAGAACACACCAAAATGCACCAAAAAGGGCACTGGAGTGTACATGGCCCTGTTTATATTGAAGAAAAAGAGAGGGGGAAAAAATTAACTGGAGCGTGGCAAAAATGTACCGGAACGCGCCAAAAACTCACCAAAATGCGCCAAAAACGCATCCGGAACGCACATGGACTGCGTTTCTATAGTGTGAACTGACCCTAAAGGTTACCGCATGCAATAACACTGTCACGTGACTCATTTGCATAGCTTATTGCATGCGATAACAAAATGTCCAATTCACATAAAAAACAAAAGAAAAACCCCCGATTCTGCGGCATTTAACACAACATTAAAAATGTGTTGGTAAATAACCATGCAGTAAGCTGTTAGGTCCAATTCACAAACAGAACAGAAAGCAATTATCACCAGAGTTTTGCTGGCGGTATCACATGCGGTATTTTTTCAGATGCAGCGAGGCAGTCCCCCCAACCCCTAGGGGTCTAGTATGGATATTAAGGGGAACCCCATGCCAAAATTAAAAAAAAAAAAAAAAAAAAAAAGATCCATACCAGACCCAAAATCCTTTAGGATTGTGTGGAGACCCGTACGCCATTCTCTTTCTTTATTTTGGTGTGTGGTTCCCTCAAAATGCATACCAGACCTAAAAAAATTTGGTGTGCTGTTTATCTTAACCGCTTCCCGTCCGCCCTATAGCAGTAATACTGCTACAGGGCGGCAAAGGTGTGCAAAATAATATTTATGTGTGTGTGTGTGTGTATATATATATATATGTGTGGTTTTGCATTTCTGGGTAGGGGGCGCAGTGGTATATGTGACAAAGCAAATGCAAAGCAAAAGAGAGAAGTTCTTTGTTAGGGTTTACATATACTTTGATGCTTAGCATGAAGTGAATTGTTGCAGTACTTGATTTATAACACAACTGTTAACTCATGATACAAATGGAGAAACAGAGAAAGGGCGCACCGACCTAGTGCATTATCGTTTAAAATAATTTATTAAAGAAACAAAAATAGGTATCATACTCACAATAGACATAACACAGGCATGTCAAACTGAACAAGGTGTATGATCCAAACAACATCTGAGTCCATACGATGGAACCCTGGATGACCAACTGGCTAACGCGTTTCGAGGACACAACCTCTTCCTCAGAGCCAACCATGTCTGCCTTGCAGACATGGGTTGGCATATTTTGAACACCAAGCTGATCTTTAATTCTGACTTGAAGCTGTGGCACACCTCCCCTCATTCCACAGTTGTATACACGTAGTATCAGCCACCTGTAGAGAGACATTGAATGCCTGCCATTCAAATGGATCTTATTCCAAAGCCTGGAAATTACATAGTTACATAGTTATTCTGGCTGAAAAAAGACAAAAGTCCATCCAGTTCAACCATAAAAAAAAAAGTTATAATCCTATATCCACAGTTGATCCAGAGAAAGGCAAAAAACCCAGCAAAGAATGATCTAATTTGCTTCTGCAGGGGAAAAAATTCCTTCCTGATCCCCCGAGAGGCAATCGGATATTCCCTGGATCAACTTTACCTATAAATGTTATATCCAGTTATATTCTGTGTATCCAAGAAAGAATCCAGGACTTTCCTACAGCAATCCACTGAGCTGGCCAAAACCAACTCTTGAGGGAGTCTATTCCACATTTTCACAGCTCTTACTGTGAAGAAACCTTTCCGTATTTGAAGTTAAATTTCTTTTCCTCCAGACGTAAAGAGTGCCCCCTTGTCCTCTGTGATGACCTCAGGGTGAATAACTCTACACCGAGTTCACTATATGAACCATTGATGTATTTATACATGGAGATCATACCCCCCTTATGTATTATACATGGAGATCATATCCCCCCTTATGTATTATACATGGAGATCATATCCCCCCTTATGTATTATACATGGAGATCATATTCCCCCTTATGTATTATACATAGAGATCATATCCCCCCCCCCTTATGTATTCTACATGGAGATCATATCCCCCTTATGTATTCTACATGGAGATCATACCCCCCCTTATGTATTATACATGGAGATCATATCCCCCCTTATGTATTATGCATGGATATCATATCCCCCCTTATGTATTATGCATGGATATCATATCCCCCCTTATGTATTATACATGGTGATCATATCCCCCCTTATGTATTATACATGGAGATCATATCCCCCCTTATGTATTATACATGGAGATCATATTCCCCCTTATGTATTATACATGGAGATCATATCCCCCCTTATGTATTATGCATGGATATCATATCCCCCTTTATGTATTATACATGGTGATCATATCCCCCCTTATGTATTATACATGGAGATCATATCCCCCCTTATGTATTATACATGGAGATCATATCCCTCCTTATGTATTATACATGGAGATCATATCCCCCCTTATGTATTATACATGGAGATCATATCCCCCTTAATCTCCTCTTCTCAAGAGAGGATAAATTCAGTTCCTCTAATCTTTCCTCATAGCTGAGCTCCTCCATGCCTCTTATCAGTTTGGTTGACCTTCTCTGTACTTTCTCCAGTTCCCCAATGTTCTTTTTGTGAATTGGTGCCCAAAACTGAACTGCATATTCCAGATGAGGTCTTACTAATGATTTGTATAGGGGGAAATGATATCTCTCTCTCTGGAGGATTTTCCTCACTTTAGAACCCGCAGCTTGGCATTGCATGCCACTATCAAGCTTGTGATCTACCAGAACTCCCAGATCCTTCTCCACCATTGATTCCCCCAGTTGTACCCCCCCTAGTATGTATGATGCATGCATATTCTTAGCCCCCAAGTGCAGAACCTTACATTTATCAACAATAAACCTCATTTGCCACATAGTTGCCCAATTAGTCTAGAGGAGAATACCATTACCAGTAATTGAGTTAACCGAACTAACAGAAGAAACTGTCACTGTTCCCAAGGTGTTTCGTATGTCAGTGTCTCGATATTCAGGTGCAAGCAGCATGGAGCACTCTTCTCCACAATCAAGGGAAACTGCAAAAGACCTTGTTGACCACCAATGACCTTAGTGTTCCAATTAAACATTATTGGATTTCTCTGCCTGGGACCTATTTGTTTTGACGCATTTCACACTTATTATGAGTTTAATAGTAGAAGTCTATGATCAAGCCTGATCTTAGGGTGAGATACTTTAGATTTTGGAGGTGCCAGGCAATGCAAGGCTTCCTTCATGCATGGAAAAATACATTTGTACTGAAACATTGAGTTCATCTTTGTGCGTCGGGTCTTTTGCGGTTGTGACTGGGCTAACAGAACTTGTAACAAGTTGTTGTTTCCTGCAGTTTGAAGGGATGCAGATGGATGAGGCTGTGAGCCAGCAGCTACATGTCCTTCGCAGGGAGATGAAACAGTTGCAAGCTGAAGCCACCAAACCTACAGCGCTCAACATTATAGAAACAGCGGTGCATCTGGAGAACTTCATAACGTGAGTTTTCTTCTAAAATAGGTTTGACCGTTATACTGGATACATTTTGTGTGTTCATGTTGTATAGTGAAGGTATTTCATGTCTTTTTTTCAGTTCTCTTAATTTTAAAGTGAATTTGAATAGGCAAAATGGCAGGTCCTCTTGATAACCAACTGCTGCTCCTATTAATACTTGCCTTTCCTGCCTCCCCATGCACCTACAGGACCTCTAAAAGGAAAGTCTAGTGTACACTATATTGATAGGTGTGCTAGTAGAGCGCTGGATCCAAAAGGACAAAAAAAAAACTTGTTAGCATGGGTACCTCAAGGGGTCCCCAGGGTAGCCTGAAGAGTAAGAGAAGATTGAGAGAGCGATGGGCATGGCATGAGTCCAATAAGTCTACCCCCTTGCAAAGCTGATGCTCCCTGCTGATTGGAGGGCTTTAGCTCTGATGGAGCATGAGGGGAATGGGGGGAAAAAGGTGCAGTATAAGTTAGTATTTTAATAAAAATCGGTTAAAAACATTCACAATGACTTAGAAAAGAAACAGTCTAGACATGAATAAGGTGTGTTGCCGGTGTCATAAATCCGATGTCTCCTGTGCCTGAGATGCAATCACTGTGATGGATAGGATGCCTCAAGCCGCTGCACCCAGAACCGGAACCTCTAGGGACCAGCGTGGAACGCACCTAGCAAGTGGATGTGACATCATCCCTCTCTGCCAATCCCTCCATTGGCTTCCCATTGCCCAACAAATAAAATTCAAAACATTAACAATCACACATAAAGCCATTTATAACTCTGCCCCAAATTACATCACCAATCTTGTCTCCAAATATCACCCAAACTGTCCTCTCCGCTCCTCCTACTCTCTAGCTCCCTTGTCTCCTCCTCCCATGCTCGTCTCCAGGACTTCTCCAGAGCTTCCCCCATCCTCTGGAACTCTCTACCCCAATCTATCAGACTATCACCTACTCTGCCCACTTTTAGGCGATCTCTGTAAACCAATCTCTTCAGAGAAGCCTATCCTGCCCTCAGCTAACAATGGAATCTTCTAGTCCTCCTACCAGTCCATCCCCCACAGTTATTACTTTTTGTACCACCAGCCCCTCCCTCTTAGATTGTAAGCTCCAAGGAGCAGGGCCCTCCTATTCCTCTTGTATTGAACTGTATTGTTGCTGTATTATCTCCCTTTATATTGTAAAGCGCGGCACAAACTGTTGGCGCTATATAAATCCTGTATAATAAGGCAGCAGAAGGAGCCATTGGTTCCTGCTGCTGTCAGTCAAATGCTGTAAGGAGGGAGCAGGGGTGGGGATGAGGCTCTCTGTCTGTGGATGCAGGCAGTGAGGCTCAGGAGTGAGCCCACAGCTGGGCCCCCATAGGAGCTGGCTTCCTATGGGGAGCCCGCTGAGAAGAGGAGTGGAGAGCGTAAGCGGTCAACCCGAGATTCAGGGCTGCTTTGTGCAAAACCATTGCAAAGAGCAGGTAAGTATAACATGATAGTTTTTTTTTTTTTTTAATAAATAAAAAAATGAAATTTTACAATAATAATTTAATAATAATAAGCACTTTGTGTTTGTCTATTGTTGTGATTCGAATGAGGATCAGATCACATTTTATGTTAAATTACTGTAGAAAACCAGTTAATTCCGAGGGGTTCACATACATTTTTTTTGCCACCGTACACAGAATAATGCAGTCATGGCCTGGTTCCATCTGTGGTTGGATGAGGGGTAGTGGACTGTCCCGCACGTTTTCACTGCCGCACTACAATGCACTGACACTGCTTTTGTGTGCATAGGGCTCTCGTCAATGCTTATAAGGTGCATTCTCCTGTGGAGATACAGAAAATCGGGATTGGGACCTTCTTTGCTGTGGTGGAGTTTGTGTGTGATGAAACGCAACGCCACCCTCCTTCCCGACAGTTCTTCACCTCTTGTATCGAAATACTGGGACAGGTAAGACTTTGGTATTTATTGTGTTTAATTCCCTAAATCCAACATTTTATAGTGTCATTAGGCTGTTCTCATGTGTCCCTGCCTCCAAAAGGTCTAAAAATCTAATTGCTTGCTCCAGTAAGGCTGGCAAATCACAAAAGTACAACTCCATTTTTCCTGTTGGGTGTCACTCCCTAGCTGGCTGGAGTATTGTATCATGTAATTTGCTATCGAAGGAGCAGCAATGGAACTTGCTGGGCCTAGCAGTAGAAATGGAAGAAATTAAATGCCCTCTTAGCCATTTAGTGCCTGGCTATTATTGTGATGGAATGGCCATTGTGAGCCACATGCAACACAACCAAACAAACAGATACAGGATAAATAGTTTGATGTGATTTTGTAACAGCCTGATCGTATTTTGTCAGAAAATAATCAAAAGTATTAAAGACTTATACATCTTCTCAACCAATCAACAACTGCTGCCCCTCTCTGCCAGTCCCTTTGATGGCTTCCACTAGCCCCACGTATAAAATTCAAAATACTAACCACAATGTACAAAGCCATCCACAACACTGCCCCCAGCTACATCACCAACCTCATCCGCAGATATCGTCCAAATTGTCTGCTCCACTACTCTCAAGACATCTTACTCTTTAGCTTTCTTGTCACCTCCTCCTATGCTCGCCTCCAGGACTTCTTCATAGCCTCTCCCATCCTCTGGAACTCTCTGCCCCAGTATTTCTGGTCAGCCTCCACCCTGTCCACCTTTAGGCGATCTTCGAAAACTCACTTATTTAGGGAAGCCTACCCCACCTCCACCTAAGAACTGTACTTCAGTCACCTCCATCAGGTCATCCCCTGTATCTATTACCTTTGGTATGACCTCTCCATCCTTAAGATTGTAAGCTCCATGGGCAGGGCCCTCAAATTCTTTCTGTATTGTACTGTATTGTAATTGTACTGTCCCCCTATATATTGTAAAGTGCTGAATAAACTGTTGGCGCTAAATACAGCTGTATGATAATAATAATCATAATAATAGTTGGCTGAACATTTCTTGCCTGCATTAAAGCAAAAACATCTTTCTTTTTGTTTTGCCTACCTCACCCTCGCCCTTATACTTGCCCTAGCCCGATCTCAGTCCAGCGTTGTGCCCATCTGAGCGGTTCTCCCCTCTCTCTTCTCACAGAGGCAGCAGGAGCCATTGGTTCCTGCTGCTGTCAGTCAAATGCTGTAAGGAGGGAGCAGGGGTGGGGCTGAGCCACGCTGTCTTTGTCTGTGGATGCAGGCAGTGAGGCTCAGGAGTGAGCCTGTAGGTGGACCCCCATAGGAAGTGGCTTCCTATGGGGAGCCCACTGAGAAGAGGAGGAGTGGACAGCGCAGGCGGTCGACCCGAGATTCAGGGCTGCTTTGTGCAAAGCCATTGCAAAGAGCAGGTAAGTATAACATGTTAGTTTTTTTTTTTCTTAAAAATTTAAAAAAAAATGAAATTTTACAGTCACTTTAATGCCAATTGTTGCAATATTGAATTGCTTGGTTTTAATATTATGATCAAAACCGGCCTTTCTTAACCATTCTAGCACAACAAAACCCTTGAAATAATGTTCAGGTCTCAAGGAACCCTGCTAAAAATTATCGTACATGCAGTTCATAGTATGTTAGCATAATTATTATCCTTCTAAATATAGGAACAGATCAAAGGAATGAAGAATGTGTTTACCTTTTTTAAATAATAAAATATGAAATGAATAATAATGGGCAGAAATGATTTCAGATAATGATAACTGTAGTACCAATTTACATTGGTGGTTAGTGGAAAAGTGTCTCCTTACACTGGGGGTCATTGGGTGAAGGATCCCCCCTTTTATTGGTCGACAAGGGAGAATGACCCACTGACATTAGTGATCAGTGGAAAGCATAACCTGTTGCTTTTGCTGGTTATTCTCATGTCCCCTTATATTATTTAGTGCTGGGTCCATGTCTCTGGCTCTGCTGAGTGACGTTGGCACTGGAACTTAACATTTTCATGTAGAAAAATACAGTAATACTTATTGCTCAAGGAACCTATAGCTGCTCTGGAGCAACCCTGGTTGAGAGGCTGTGTAATATACAAATTATTATTATTATTATACAGTATTTATAAAGCGCCAATAGTTCGCTCAGCGCTGTACATTACAAAGGGGGACAGAACATGTGATAGAACAATACCAATACAATGCAAAACATGAGGGGATTGAGGGCCCTGCTCCTTGGAGCTTACAATCTAGGAGGGAGGGGATGGTGGCACAGGAGGAGATAGCTGTGGGGGATGGAGTGGTAGGAAGAGTGGAGGAGGTCGGCAAGTTAGCAGGGGGTGGGGTAGGCTTCCCTGAAGAGATGGGTTTTCAGGGTGCGCCTAAAGGAGAGGAGAGTAGGTGATAATCTGATGGGTTGGGGCAGGGAGTTCCAGAGGATGGGTGACACCCTGGAGAAGTCCTGGAGGCGGGCATGGGAGGAGGAGACCAGGGAACTAGAGAGAAGGAGGTCTTGTGAGGAGCGGAGTGTGCGTGTTGGGCGGTACTTGGATATTAGGTCGGTGATGTAGTTCAGGGCAGTATGGTGGACAGCTTTGTACGTCCTTTAAAGTGCTAGTGCACAAAAAAGACCCTCGATAAATACCAATACAGGCATGTATACATCAGTATAATATAAATCAAAAAGTGCAGCGCTAAAAAGGGGAATACAGTAGAAGTAGTACATGTATCTACATCATTAGATAAACAGTTCAGTAGGTGACTTGAAGTGACTTCAGGTGCTTTCATATGACTGTATCCTCCTATTAGTAAGGTGCTGTGATATAAAGTGCGGAAAGAATGCGCACTCCCCAGAACGCGCAATTTAATTAGCGTTTATGTATAATTATCCTGGTGTCATCTGCTAGTCTGGGTAGTGTCTGGAATCCAATATATTCCCTTCAATGGTCCTAGAAGCTGTTAGTAGGACATCAAGATGATCCAGGGATCCCCTCAGGTGATAGCTCAGGTACTGCCCTATGGGGGTTGTAAGGGCTCCCTCTCCGGTGGTCAGGTGGATGGCTGTGAATTAATACTCCCCAGGGGAGTCTCCACTTCTATAACACCAACCCTGGCGGCAACTTCTCCCAACGTTTTTTCTGCTAAACATTTTTTGTCCAAAGGTTTGGCTTTTATTCTGTGTTAACATAAATCAAGATTGTCCATTTCAGATATTCTAATCTATTTCTTTGCCACCGTGACTAGAAAATACACCACCTGTGTTCACCCCAAGTCCAAGGACAAACACTCATCCTTTTGGATAGAGCCCTTAAACTGGCCATAGCCAGATTGAAATTTGAACCAGCCGAATATCTATCAGTGTGTGGCCATCCTCTTTTGACAGAAGTTGATTGTTAGGCCGACTTTTGAGGAACACACAAGCTGGAACACTTTTTCAATAAGCGGCTGAGCAGACAGCCCCGCTATCAGAATACAGTGTCCCAGCAGAGGGGGGATTCCTTCATCTACCTCCCTTTATGTGGATGGAGGAATGTGTTCTTTTTTTTTTTGTTCAGCCTTCTGGCTGAATGGAGAAAAATAATCGATCTGTGGCCTGTAATTCCCGTGTAGGACCGGACAATGTCATGTATTCGCTTAACGCGTTTTGTCTATGGTAGAATTTCTCCAGAGTGGGCTTCAAACATCTGCATTCATTGATTTGTAATGTCTGTACAAAATTGAAGGATAAGTCTATGTTTACCCTTAAAGAATAAATAATCTCCCTCCCTGGCTGCACGTCGTCCTGGAAGTCAGAAATTTGTTTTCCTAAGTAACCCAAATGTTGCCTTTTCAAGATGACACGCAGCACCTTCCGTATCAGAAGCTATGTGTTTTTGACTTGATGGAAGCCTGTGTTCTTTTCCCTTCCAGGTGTTTATAAGTGGAACCCAGTCGGAGTGCCGGCCCATACTCCAGACCATTCTTCAGAATCGGCGCCTCTGCAACCTGCTGTCCCCATATTTCACCCCCGCCGCCTCTCCGGGAGAGTTTGTACACTTGTACGAGAAGGTGGTAGAAGCCATTTCTGAGGACAACAGTGATGTTATCTTTATGCTGCTCACCAAGGTACATTTTGCTCGATCTGTTCCGTTGACCACATATATTGATGGGAATAAATAATTGCGACTGTTGCACTTTTTTTTTTTTTGCAATTTGTTTTTCTTTTTTTTTTTCAGTTGTTATTTTGTATAAAAATATACAATAAGGTTATAGACTTTATTTCTTATATATGAATGGGTCACATCTGCACTTTTTTAATGCAATTTCATTGGAAGAGAAAGATTATAAAATGTATAAACATTGTTGAAGGCATTCTGAGCTATTTACAGCAGTCTGTGCTCCAGAGGAGCTTACACTCTAAAGTTGTATCATGCAGGTGTAGCGAAAGACACCATCACTAACAGGTCTAACAAGTAATGTTAGCACTGTCCACGGTACACTTGTTGTACCTAGTATGTAGCTACGTTTGCTTTTCTCGGCCGAGAATTTTCTTATACCATTCCGACTACATCATAATATGCACTTTCGTGGAAAATCGGACAATCGGTCGTCAGTTTTTCTCATAGTGTGTACTAGGATTAGGTCCAGCCAAAAGTACACCACCAAGGTCAGGAAAGTAGACCATCAAGGTCAGGAAAGTAGACCACCAAGGTCAGGAAAGTGGACCACCAATGTCAGGAAAGTAGACCACAAAGGTCAGGAAAGTAGACCACCAAGGTCAGGAAAGTAGACCACCAAGGTCAGGAAAGTAGACCACCAAGGTCAGGAAAGTAGACCACCAAGGTCAGGAAAGTAGACCATCAAGGTCAGGAAAGTAGACCACCAAGGTCAGGAAAGTAGACCACCAAGGTCAGGAAAGTAGACCATCAAGGTCAGGGGGTTCAGTTGCTGTTGCTGTATAGAATGTGTGGTTCTAAGCTGAACATGCTGTTCTTGGATTTTTGGAAGGACTGGCTGCAGCAGCAGAATCCAGGTTCTTCACTTATATAGCGCTGTCAATTTATGCAGCACTTTACATATACAGTTGTGTTCAAAATAATAGCAGTCAGACATCACTAACCGGATCAATCACTGTTTTAGGTAGAAATGATATTTCTACATGGCAAATCATTTCCTAGCAGGTGTAGTAGAGTAATATAAATCCAACAGACCCAACAGTCATGACATGCATGCTGCTGATTCTGTGTCATTGAATCACTCATTGAAAGGGGCATGTTCAAAATAATAGCAGTGTGGAGTTCTATTAGTGAGGTCATTCATTCTTTGAAAAACAGGTGGCAATTATTGCCCTTATTTAAGGAAGGAAGGCAGCAAATGTTGTACATGCTGGTTACAGTGCATTTCTCTCTGAAATTCTGAGGAAAATGGGTCGTTCCAGACATTGTTCAGAAGAACATCGTACCTTGATTAAAAAGTTGATTGGAGAGGGGAAAACATATAAAGAAGTGCAGAAAATGATCGACTGCTTAGCTAAAATGATCGCAAATGCTTTAAAATGGCAACCAAAACCTGAAAGATGCGGAAGAAAGCAAAAAACTACCATTGGAATGGATAGAAGAATAGCCAAAATGGCGCGGACTCAGCCAACAATCAGCTCCAGGAAGATGAAAGAAGGTGTGACGTTCCCTGTGAGGACTGTTACAATTAGAAGACGCCTATGTGAAGCCAAGCTATCTGCAAGAAGCCCCCGCAAAGTCCCACTGTTGGAAAAAAGACGTGTGCTGAAGAGGTTACAATTTGCCAAAGAGCACATTGACTGGCCTAAAGAGAAATGGCGCAACATTTCCTGGACTGATGAAAGGAAGATTGTTCTTTTTGGGTCTAGTGGGCGGAGACAGTTTGTCAGACGACCCCCAAACACTGAATTCAATTCACAGTACACTGTGAAGACAGTGAAGCATGGTGGTGCAAGCATCATGATATGGGGATGTTTCTCATACTATGGTGTTGGGCCTATTTATCGCATATCAGGGATCATGGATCAGTTTGAATCCATCAGAATACTTGAAGAGGTCATGCTGCCTTATGCTGAAGAGGAAATGCCCTTGAAATGGGTGTTCCAACAAAACAACGACCCCAAACACACCAGTAAACGTGCAACATCTTGGTTCCAGACCAACAAGATGGACGTTATGGAGTGGCCAGCCCAATCCCAGGATCTTAATCCAATAGAAAACTTGTGGGGTGACATCAAAAATGCCGTTTCTGAGGCAAAACCAAGAAATAGAGAAGAACTGTGGAATGTCGTCCAATCATCTTGGGCTGGAATACCTGATCACAGGGGCCAGAAGTTGGGTGACTCCATGCAACACAGATGTACAGCAGTTCTCAGAAACAGTGCGACTACAACCAAATATTCATGAAGTCATTCAAAGGAAAGAAAAATCTTCAAACATTTCTCAGTTTATATAGTGAATGTTTGAGTTTCTAAAGAAGAATACAAACACTGCGATTTTTTTGTCTAATATTCACTTTTCTTCAATTTTTTTAGAGGAACAACACAAATTTGATCTATTTTTCTTCATGTTTTGATTTGGAATAGAATGTGTCGTGTTCCCAATGCATTTGTGTGGATGGAAATAAAAGCTATTAGAAGGATTTTGAGCTTTATTCACTTTTTTCAACACACTGCTATTATTTTGAACACAACTGTATATTGTACATTCACATCAGTCCCTAACCCTCAAGGGGCGTACAATCTAAGGTCCCTAACTCACATTCATACATACACATACTAGGGCCAATTTAGGCAGGAGCCGATTAACCTACCAGCATGTCTTTGGAGTATGGGAGGAAACCGGAGTACCCAGAGGAAACCCACACAGGCACAGGGAGAACATGCAAACTCCAGGCAGGTGGTTCCATGGCTGAGATTCAAACCAACGACCCCTAGTACTGCCAGTATTTATTGTGTCTATTTGAATTTTTTCAATCTAGGTGGAAAGTCCTCTTTAAATCTCTTTTTTGTTTACATTTGTTTGCCAGTTAATTGTATGCATGCTATTTTAAATGTGCTGATCTTTGCGTATTCATACTTGATGCCTTTATCTTTATTTTAAGACCTTGTATCCCTTTATTATTGTTGTAGTTTGATCTGAACCACTGGCTGAACTCTGCAAAACCTTCCATGTCTGAACGCAGCAAGCTGCTTGAGTCGGTGCACCTGGCTCTGACGCTGTGTGGCTTGGAACCGGAGGAGGAGCTGCTGATGCCCTTTAATATTTTCTGCAAACACTGGAGCTCCGTCCTCCGTTATCAGTTCCCGGATCACTACAGCGATTGCTTGAGGCTCCTCATGCAGAGTAAGTGGCCTTCCTGGATGGTGGTCTCCTGCTTGACTGAAAGTCACGAAGTCTTTACATTGTGAATGAGCCGTGCATCAGTGTTATGTTCAATGCCTCTCTGGGGCTCATACCTGGATGACAGGCAAAAGACGGAGGTATTTCCTAACAGCAACCACTGAGAGATTTGGTTTTGTTTCCTTACCTGCACTACAAACATTGTAGCTGAAATTTGATTGTAGCTCATAGCCAGGGGCGGACTGACAACTCATGGGGCCCCCGGGCAATAGAGGATCATGGGGCCCCTGTGTCCTTGCCCAAACTCAAAAAAGCCTATGAAAAAGGTACCAGGGGCATCTCATGGGGCCCCCTACTGACCTCGGGCAGTGCCCGAGTTTCCAAATGGTCAGTCCGCCCCTGCTCATAGCTACTAGTCTAAAAACCACGTTTGATCTGGACATCAGATTACAGCTACCATTCTCATAATCATGTATCTATATTGTGAAAGTATTCCCCTCTCTATCTTAGCCTTTTTTTTAAAATTTTTTTATTCCTTTACTCTCTTCCGTCCATTCTCTTTTGTTCTTCCCTTCTCAATACTCCCATCTTTTATATTCTGCTCTCTTTTGTGCCCTTCCCAAAGCTATGACTCCTCTCCCTCCAGTTCTCTTATACCCCTCTGTTTCCCTTTCCTTTTTGTCTTCTTTAACCTCCACTTCCATTGCTTCCTCTTTTTTTTTTTTTTTTACTTTTTGCCTTATCCTTCCCACTTTCTATTTCCTTCTCCCCAATCCCTTACCTTCTGTTTTTTTTTTCCCATAGCACCCCTTCCCACTCTTTACCTGTCCCCTATAAATTGCAGGCAGCATGGGACAAAGCTACAATAATAGCACAAATGAGAATTTACCGGGGTGTCAAACACTCAGTGTTGATTAAGATCGGAATTAAATCTGAGCTCTGGTTCACAAAAACTTTAAATATATCCCTCAATAGCCACAAGGAATACAAGTCTGCCTTGTGTGTACCAAATGTGTTTGCAAGCCCAGGTATTGGCATATACAAGAAGCAGTGACATCATCACTGGGTGCTGGGCTGCTGTTAGAAACCACAGGGCCCCATACAGGCAACCTGACAGCCCCCCCCCCCTCCCAAAAAAAACCCAAAACATAGTTTACTATGCTCCAAGTTATGAATGAACACAATGAGTGATTGTGCTGTGCTCAATCCGAAATGAAAGGGGCTGGTAAATATGACATTTACCAGACCCTTCCCCCACTCTCCATCCTGCAGGATCCTCTTGTGCACTTGCTTCTGCCGGTGGAAAGGAGACGAGTGAAGCCAGAAGAACTGCAGGGATGGGGGCACACGGGGGGCTGGGAAGCAGGGGGAAACATATGGTGCACAGGGAGGGTGATGGGTGCTCCGGAGGGGCAATTACTGGAACCGATCCCTTGTATGGCTCTCTCTGCAGCAGCTGAAAGATAGTGGAAAGGAGAGGAAAAGGAGCCGGCTTTCTCCTGCTGCAGAGAGAGCCATACAGGTGTTCAGTTCCAGTAATTGCCCCCCCCCCACTGTGCTGATCACCCTCCCTGCCCACATATGATTCACCCAGCTGCTTGGCCCCCCTTGCTGGCTGGGGTCCTGTACAAAAGGACTGGTGGTACCCCTTATTCACGGCTCTAACTGGGTGTTACGTAACGTGAGCAGAGCAGCAGACCCCACCTACTACAGGCTGTCTGCAGAAAACTACAGGAGGGGGCGGAGACAAGACCAGTCACCCTGCACAAGGAGAGAGAGCAGCAGTGACTAGTCTTTATTACAGGAAGCTCTGCCACCACGATCCATTAGCTGTCAAAATGCTGGTAGGTTTCAGCGCGTGATGCCCTATCCTAAGGCCTACCTTACACTAACCATCCCCAATACTAAACCCCCCAAATGTAAACAGGGCCCCTTCTGACCTCTCCTACACCGGGGTCCTTTTTATCCTAAAGCTCCTCTACACCTAAAGTTAACATCACAGAATTCCTGGTGTCATTATTTACTGATTGGACCATCTATTCTATTCAACCTTTACAAAGGAGTGAGGGCAGTTTAGTAAAAATCTTATAATGATTTTTAAATATCTGTTCTTTCAATATCTTTCAAAGAACCTTTGTGACATTTTTTTTGTTTTCTGTGTGGTACACAGGTTCCTCTGAACAGCTTCTGAGTCCTGAGTGCTGGAGAACGTCATTGAAAGCTATTGGATGCTACAGCCCCCGAGTCCCCCCGAACAATGTGAAAGTGGATAACAAAGACCCTCTCGTGTTTCCAAACTGCACCAATAAAACAATGTTATCAGCTGAGCAGGTACTATTATTATTATACAGGATTTGTTTACCACCAACAGTATGTTTTACAATACCACTCAGTACCAGAGGGTTAGGAGGGCCCTGCTTGTGAGAGCTTACAGTCTCATAGGGAGGGGCAAGTGGTACAAAAGGGGAATAACTCTGAGGGATGAGCTGATGGAAGAATGAAGTTCAGTTGTGAGGTGGAGGCAGGATAGGATTCCCTGAAGGGATGAGGTTTCAGGGTTTGCCTAAAGAATGGGAGAGGTTCTGGAGAAGTCCTGGAGACGAGCATGGGAGGAAGAGACAAGGGAGCTTGTGAGCTGGAGGTCTTAGGAGGAGCGGAGAGGACAGTTTGGGTGATATTTGGGGACAATAGTTGTGGATGGATTTGTATGTTAGTATTTTCAATTTTATTTGTTGGGTGATTGGAAGCCAGTGGAGGGATTTGTAGAGAAGGTGGCAGGGAGCTGAAGTTATATCAATGAGGAGAGATCTGAGAGATGATTGAGGGGATTAGTGTCAGGAAAACTTGTCAGAAGTGACTCTTGCTTATAGCAAAGGAATAAAGCAGCAGAGAGAAATTTGTTTGTTCATATTTAATGTCTGAGGTTTACAACTATCTTAAAGTGTTACTAAACCCTGGACCCTGCATTCACTATATCAGCTCTCCCCGGACCCCGCATTCACTATATCAGCTCTCCCCGGACCCTGCATTCACTATAATCAGCTCTCCCCGGACCCTGCATTCACTATATCCGCTCTCCCCGGACCCCGCATTCACTATATCCGCTCTCCCCGGACCCCGCATTCACTATATCAGGTCTCCCCGGACCCCGCATTCACTATATCAGGTCTCCCCGGACCCCGCATTCACTATATCCGCTCTCCCCGGACCCTGCATTCACTATATCCGCTCTCCCCGGACCCTGCATTCACTATATCCGCTCTCCCCGGACCCTGCATTCACTATATCCGCTCTCCCCGGACTCTGCATTCACTATATCCGCTCTCCCCGGACCCTGCATTCACTATATCCGCTCTCCCCGGACTCTGCATTCACTATATCCGCTCTCCCCAGACCCTGCATTCACTATATCCGCTCTCCCCGGACCCTGCATTTACTATATCCGGTCTCCCCGGACCCTGCATTTACTATATCCGGTCTCCCCGGACCCTGCATTCACTATATCCGCTCTCCCCGGACCCTGCATTCACTATATCCGCTCTCCCCGGACCCTGCATTCACTATATCCGGTTTCCCCGGACCCTGCATTCACTATATCCGCTCTCCCCGGACCCTGCATTCACTATATCAGGTCTCCCCGGACCCCGCATTCACTATATCCGCTCTCCCCAGACCCCGCATTCACTATATCCGCTCTCCCCGGACCCTGCATTCACTATATCCGCTCTCCCCGGACCCTGCATTCACTATATCCGCTCTCCCCGGACCCTGCATTCACTATATCCGCTCTCCCCGGACTCTGCATTCACTATATCCGCTCTCCCCGGACCCTGCATTCATTATATCTGGTCTCCCTGGACCCTGCATTCACTATATCCGCTCTCCCCGGACCCTGCATTCACTATATCCGGTTTCCCCGGACCCTGCATTCACTATATCCGCTCTCCCCTGACCCTGCATTTACTATATCCGCTCTCCCCGGACCCTGCATTTACTATATCCGCTCTCCCCTGACCCTGCATTTACTATATCCGCTCTCCCCTGACCCTGCATTCACTATATCCTGTCTCCCCGGACCCTGCATTCACTATATCTGGTCTCCCCAGACCCTGCATTCACTATATCTGGTCTCCCCGGACTCTGCATTCACTATATCTGGTTTTTCTGGACCCTGCATTCACTATATCCGCTCTCCCCGGACCCTGCATTCACTATATCTGGTCTCCCCTGACCCTGCATTCACTATATCCGGTCTCCCCGGACCCTGCATTCACTATATCCGGTCTCCCCGGACCCTGCATTCACTATATCTGCTCTCCCCGGACCCTGCATTCACTATATCCGCTCTCCCCGAACCCTGCATTTACTATATCCGCTCTCCCCGGACCCTGCATTCACTATATCCACTCTCCCCGGACCCTGCATTCACTATATCCGGTCTCCCCGGACCCTGCATTCACTATATCTGCTCTCCCCGGACCCTGCATTCACTATATCCGCTTTCCCCGGACCCTGCATTCACTATATCCGCTCTCCCCGGACCCTGCATTCACTGTATCCAATCTCTCCGGACCCTGCATTCACTATATCCGCTCTCCCCGGACCCTGCATTCACTGTATCCGATCTTCCCGGACCCTGCATTCACTATATCTGGTCTCCCTGGACCCTACATTCACTATATCCGGTTTCCCCGGACCCTGCATCCACTATATCCGGTCTCCCCGTACCCTGCATTCACTATATCCGCTCTCCCCGGACCCTGCATTCACTATATCCGCTCTCCCTGGACCCTGCATTCACTATATCCGCTCTCCCTGGACCCTGCATTCACTATATCTGGTCTCTCACAGTACACACAACATGAAAATGCAATTATTTACGTAAATATAAACTGCTAAATACCTTTTCTCCTCACACAAAGTTAGTGCAGTCTTGTGACTTCTATCTGTGTCCAGCCCACCACTAAAGCTTGTAGGAGGAGTTTTCTTTCTGCTCTAGGAGGATGCAGAACCCCTGACCTCTGTCTGGACAGTTCTGATTGGCCCTGTGCTGATCACATGCACTCTCCCAAGAAAAAAAAAAAACCCTCTCTAGCAATACACACCAAACTGAGCATGTGCATGCCTACAGCTCAGTCTGGAGATAATAGGTGGTCACATGAAAAAGGGGAGGAACAGAGAAGACAGGATCAAACAGCCTTTTCACACAATGCAGAGGATTAACCCCTTAGGGCCCACAGTGAGTATAACAAGCATGCTTTACTGCATCTACAGACTGATTGTACTGTTGTGGGTTTAGTAACACTTTAGGCTGCAAATATTTTACAGGCATGCATACGGTGTTCAGTGTTGCAATACCCCATAATAACCACTAGATGACATGAGTATACCTCTATGGAGAGCATGCCCAATTATAAGGCCTCTTGTACATCATACTGATGTTTGAGCATCAGAGTTTCTGGACGTAATTTCATGCATTTCTTTGCGTGTATTCACTCGTAAATATATTCCTGGCAAAATCCATTAATACCTATGCTAATATGCACGTATTTGTGCTCAACAGCGCAAATCACTGACTGGGAATACAAATTTTTTATTTTTTTTTAATCAAGGATATGAAGTGCTTGTTCACGCACCTGTGTGTACAGGCACATTGTTAATAATGGGCTGCAATTTAGATCAGTAAAAAGTACTGTCGTGAGCTTTTTCAAGCTGCAGTGTGCAAGAGGCCTAAAGGGGATATTTGAGCAGTATCAGTGAGGGAAGTTGGTTGCTTGCAGTTGATTACAGAGGGAGATTGACTAATACTGGAGCGTGAAAAATCTGGCGCAGCTCTGCAATGAAACCAATCAGCTTCCAAGTTTTATTGTCAAAGCTTAACTGAGCAAACAGAAGTCAGGATCTGATTGGCTACCATGCGCAGCTGCACCAGATTCTGAGTGCTCCAGTTTTAGTAAATCAACCCCTTAAAGTTCTACTCTGGCCAAAACTCTTCATTTTGTTTTTTATATAGTGGGGAAAGGGTTCAAACATCTCTATTGTTTTTACTGCAATCCCCGTTAAAGGTAGAGGTGAAGGACAGTCACTCCAATGGGAACAGAGACCACACTTATTTTTTAGTAGGCAGATATTTTAATCCTCTTCAGCAACTCCTAGTTCTCTCCTATCTTCTCCTGTTGGCACAAGGGTGTCATTGAGATGCACAGTATGGGGAGAGTTGAGTCACAGATCACAGTGAAATCATGGTAGCAGTATTTCGCTTTCTCCACTCTATCCAGAAACAATTGAGTACTGTCCGTGATACTTTTTTTATTTGCTCTAACATACAATTTTGAGGACAAGCTTTCGGGGAGTGTCCCCTTCTTCAAGGTCCAAGCAGTACTACTCACAAAGTTTTAGCAGAATGTTAGAAGAGATGTGGGGGATGAAAAAAAAAATAAAAAGAAAAAAAAAGAGACTAGAAATAAGAAGATAAAACACAGCAAAAGCAAAGAATGGGGGGGGGGGAGGCAACACTCACAGAGGGAGTCATGCTTGAGGTGATAGTCATAAAACTGTTGGATAATGAGTGAGGAATCCCAGGTCCAAATTCAGGCCGTTATCTCTTGTGTCAAATAGAATTATCTTTCTTAGTTCAAAAGTTTTTCTTTCCTGGATGGATTTGAAATTTCCTTTTAAGAACTAAAACATTGAGGTCTCCCATTGTGTGGCCCGGTTGTGCGAAGTGATGTCCCACAGGTGTGCAGAGGTCATCTTCTTTGTGTTCCTTGATGGTATGTCTGTGCAGATTCATCCTTGTTTGCAACTTCTGTCCTGTTTCGCCAACATTTTGCACACCTGTGGGACACCATTTCGCACAACCAGACCACACTTTGGGAGACCTCAGTATTTTAGTTCTTAAACGAATTTTCAAATCCATTCAGGAAAGAAAAACTTTTGAACTAAGAATGATAATTCTATTTGACACAAGAGATAACGGCCTGAATTTGGACATGGGATTCCTCACTCATTATCCAACAGTTTTATGACTATCACCTCAAGCATGACTCCCTCTGTGAGTGTTGTCTCCCCCCCCCCCAATCTTTGCTTTTGCTGTGTTTTATCTTCTTATCTCTAGTCTTTTTTTTCTTTCATCCCCCACATCTCTTCTAACATTCTGCTAAAACTTTGTGAGTAGTACTGCTTGGACCTTGAAGAAGGGGACACTCCCCGAAAGCTTGTCCTCAAAATTGTATGTTAGTGCAAATAAAAAAAGTATCACGGACAGTACTCAATTGTTCCTGTCGCAAATGCACTAATACGGCTACAATTCCACCCAAAAATTAAAATATAAAATATGGCTGAAATTGGACATCAACATACCTAAATTTCTGATTGCTGTATGTACTGATTCTGCTTATGGATTATTTATGGACATGAAATTCACAGGTCCTGGAGACCATCAAATGGCTTTCAGACTTCTTCTACAAACTGCGTTTTTCCAAGTCAGACTTTCAGAGCTTTGGCTTACTGTCCAAGTGGAACCTGTACATGACGGAAATGAAGATCTTTCTAGAATATCTGGTTAAAAGTCTAATTGACTACGAGGTCCTCAGCATGAAACTGGAACCTATGGGAAGCCACACCGTCCAGACAGGTAAAGACCAATTTCATTAGTGTTCCAGGCATTACTTGGCTTCCTGGTTTGTTGCTGTGATATAATTGGCTGTGATTTAACCACTTCCCGTCCGGCCCATGTACATAAACGGCCGGACGGGAGCAGTGCAGGAGCGGGTGGCTATTTATAAACGGCCTCCGCATTCACTGCTTGTGCGCGCTCCCTGGGAGCACGCAGCACCGCAAACACTGCTCGCTGTAGGACCCACAAGACACCACTCCCCTTCCGATGTAGAATGAGAATCCAATACAACTTGACCACTTCCTGTCCGGCCACTCTATATAAACGGCCGGATGGTGGCAGTGCAGGGGCGGGTTGCCGTTCATAAACAGCCGCCATTTTGGATTGTGCGCGCTCCTTGGGACACCGATCGCTGTACGGGACCTCTATGTGAGGTCCCGATCATGTGATCACTGATTGGCCAGTCAGTGATCACATGAATAGTAGTAAGCAAGATGTCACTTGCTGACATCATTGCTTACTACATGTGAAATCTGTGAATGATCACAGAGGTCATATGGTACAAGGCTATTCACAACAGGCTTGTACCATGTGACAAGCTGTGACCAATCACAGCTCTCACAGTAATTCTCAATGGCTGCAAGAATGCAGCCGGAGAGAAGGAGAAATGATTGCTTTTACAGCCTTTATGGGTGTAAAAGCAATCAGTGTAAAAAAAAAGAAAATCTTCATCACCCCCCACAAGTAGTACAGAGTCACTATAGTGACACTGTACT
This sequence comes from Staurois parvus, assembly GCF_062004578.1. Taxonomy (NCBI): domain Eukaryota; kingdom Metazoa; phylum Chordata; class Amphibia; order Anura; family Ranidae; genus Staurois; species Staurois parvus. Next base: position 1,315,249 of record NW_028318742.1, on the reverse strand, counting down.
GCTAGGGTGACGGTATGTTAAATAAAAAAAAAACATAAAAAACTAAAATAAAAATGTAAAAAATGTTTTGAAAAAATATAATTTTGGGTTATAGACTAAGTTGGTTTTTTTTTTTACTAACAAAATAGATTAATACATTTTGGCCAAGGTTTATGAGGAAAGATTATTTATTTGCAAAATTTTATGAGAAAAACACTTTTATTTCAAAATGTTTGGACTTTTTCATGTATATAGCAAATAAATAAAAATCCCAGTGGTGAATTAATACCACCAAAATAAAGTTTTATCTGTTTCAAAAAAAATGCTAAAAAAATTCATATGGGTACAGTGTTGCATGACCGCGCAATTGTCATTCAAAGAGTGATGGCGCTGAAAGTAGAAAATTGGCCTGGACAGGAAGTGGGGGAAAGTGTGTGGACATGAAGTGGTTAACTAATAAGAGACAAGTCCTAGAGATATCATGCTGCTCTTTGGACTTAACTCACAGTGTGCCTTCACTTTTTACAAGGTGGCCGAATTCCCCAAATTCAGCTTTAAGATAAAGTCTTTGAAAGTGAGGAGAAGCTCTCCAATGACAACATGGGTTCTGACCCTACCATACTCTATAGTAACTGATCCCCATCTTCAAAAAGGGTCATCTTGGGTTGTCCACCATATAACAGACTTATGTCAGGTTAATGATCACCTATTCTTTAATAGCTCCTTAGCAAAATAAAGCAAACATTCTGTAGTGATAGCGCTGAAAGCTGAAAATTGGCGTGGGCAGGAAAGGGGTGAAAGTGACTTGAAGTTGTTAAGTCAATGAATGCCAGCTTAAAGCAAAGCTGTCATGAGAAATCATGCAAAAAATTAAACTGATACACAATTTGGTAAAGTAAGGTGCAGCACATGTGTTAAAGTAGTACTAAAGGGTAAGTCTAACCATTCTTCTATTCTTACCCCCCCCCCCCTTATTCTGCACACCCTGTGTAATAACAGATCTGTGTACTTTCCTATTTTTAACCCGCCCTATGGCCGAATGGCGGGCGGCAAATGTCATCAGCGTTCCGGGTGGACGCCATATGGCATCCTCCCGCACATGCACAGCAGCGGCGCAATCTGTCACTGGCCGTGTACCTCGGACACAGGTGATGACAGATCTGAGTATCGGCCCCGTTGCCGGTACCTTGTGACCTGCTTTGACCAACCACAGCAGGTCACATGACAGTTGTATATAATGGATGGCTTCATTCATGCCATCCATTGTATACTAGTGTCTAGCTGTAAATGCTTGCTTATAGCAAAGTAATTCTTTGCTGTAAGCAAGTTGTGTAAAAAGAAAAAAAAATACTGATCACTTCCCCAAAGTAGTACAATGTTACTATGGTAACATTGTACTGCTTTGGTCATAGTGAAATATGAAAAAAAAAAAAAAAAAACATTTAATAAAAAAAATTATATATATATATTTTTTTTCATACTGTCACAAGTCAGTGTCCCTGATCACCGCCATGCCAGTTATATGATGACGCTGTACTGCACTGGTGACAGTATGTAAAAAAAAAATTGTGAAACTAATTTTTTCATTTTCCGAAAAATTATGACAAAAAAAACTCGCCATGCCTCTTATGAAGTACGTCGGACTGTCTACTTTGCAAAAAGGGGTCATTTAGGGGATATCTGTACTGTCCTGACATTTGGGGGATATCTGTACTGTTCTGACATTTGGGGGATATCTGTACTGTTCTGACATTTGGGGGATATCTGTACTGTTCTGACATTTGGGGGATATCTGTACTGTTCTGACATTTGGGGGATATCTGTACTGTCCTGACATTTGGGGGATATCTGTACTGTCCTGACATTTGGGGGATATCTGTACTGTTCTGACATTTGGGGGATATCTGTACTGTCCTGACATTTGGGGGATATCTGTACTGTCCTGACATTTGGGGGATATCTGTACTGTCCTGACATTTTGGGGATATCTGTACTGTCCTGACATTCTTGAACCTCAAGAATTTAGATTGGCTGTCAGTACTTCAGGATTGATCAATATTCAGATATATCCCATAGTTTGTGAACTCTATAACTTTCCTACAAACTAAATAATACATCCTAATTTGGGTTATTTTCACCAAAGACATGAAGCAGAATACATCTCGGCCTAAATTTATGAAGAACATTTATTTATTTGCAAACTTTTATAACAGAAACAAAGAAAAACTTTTTTTTTTTTTTCAAAATTTTTGGTCTTTTTTTGTTAATTTAGCAAAAAATAAAAACCCCGGCGGTGATTAAATACCACCAAAAGAAAGCTCTAGTTGTATGAAGAAAATGAGAAAAAATTTTAGTTTGGGTACAATGTTGTATGACCGCGCAATTGTCATTCAAAGTGTGAGAGCGCTGAAACCTGAAAACTGGCCTGGGCAGGAAGGGGGTAAAATTGCCCGGTATTGAATTGGTTAATCTTGTCCGGTCACATGATTCAGCAGCTTCGGCTCCCCTGTGTCAGCTGTGAATTCCTGGAGCCGTGACCTCACCCTTAGGCTCCCAAGACCCCTTCATTGCTGGTGCTTCCTCCTCTCCCCTGCATCAGCTGTTCACCGACACGGGAGCCACATCTGCTGGACCATGTGACTGGACTGGAATTAAAATCAGGTACACATTTTTTTTTTCTAATGCAGGTTAGGTAGGAGGAATACGGTGGAAACATTTAGGGTTAGCATTATCTGTCACTTTAACCACTTCCCGTCCAGCGCCCATGTTTATAAACGGCCTCCCCTCTCCCTGGGAGCGGGCAGCACCATGATCTGGTGTCTGCTCCAGACACAGTGGAACACCGATCGCTGTACGGGACCTCTGTGTGAGGTCCCAATCATGTGCTCACTGATTGGCCAATCAGTGATCACATGAATAGTAGTAAGCAAGATGTCACTTCTGACATCATTGCTTAATTTGTGTGAAATCTGGGAATGATCACAGAGATCACATGGTACAAGGCTATTCACAGCAGCCTTGTACCATGTAACAAGCTGTGGCTAATCACAGCTCTCACAGTATTTCTCAATGGCTGCAAGAATGCAGCCAGAGAGAAGGAGAAATGATTGCTTTTACAGCTTTGATGGGTGTAAAAGCAATCTGTGTAAAAAAAAATAAAAAATCTTCATCACCCCTTACAAGTAGTACAGTGTCACTATGGTGACACTGTACTGCTAGGGTGACAGTGTGTAAAAAAAAAAAAAAAAAAAAGTAATAATATAAAATAATTAAATAAAAATGTAAAAAAAATTTTTTTAAATAATTGTTTATAATATTTTATAATAGTTTTGGTTATAAACCAATTTGGGTTATTTTTTTTTTTTACTACAAAGATAGATGAATAAATTTTGGCCAAGATTTATGAAGAGATTATTTATTTGCAAAATTTTATAAGAAAGACACTTTTTTTCAAAATTTTTGGGCTTCATTTATACAGCAAAAAAATAAAATCCCAGTGGTGAATAAATACCACCAAAATAAAGTTTTATCTGTCTCAAAAAAATGCTAAAAAATTCATATAGGTACAGTGTTGCATGACCGCGCAATTGTCATTCAAAGTGTGACAGCGCTGAAAGCTGAAAATTGGCCTGGACAGGAAGGGGGTGAAAGTGTCCGGACTGGAGGTGGTTAAATGAACTTGTTGCTTTGCCCACAGGTTTATTTTAAAGGTTTTTGTAAATCCAAGAACAAAAAAGTAACACATTGCAGCTCATTAGTCCTTAGATGGGGCAGCTGCATTCTGTTTTTTTTATCCTGGTGATCACCAGTAACGCACTTTGTGACAACGCTCACCTCACTGTATGTGTGGAGGAGCAGTGATGTCACCTTAGGACAGGAAGTATGTTAAGACTACAGAACACCTCCTCATCTCTGTATCGTAGGAGAACAGTATTCCATAGTAAACCGAGAACAATGCTGGAAGAGAGCACAGGAAAGAGGTCAGGGAGGTATTTTTCTTTTGCACATATCAAAGAGATATAACAAAATGCTTTCAATGCAATATTTAAAGCTGATCTTCATCCTTACCCCCCAGTGCTTACCGGGGATTGTCTTCTGCACAGTTCAGATATCCAACCAGCAGATCCAGCATTGTCCCTCTGAGATCCTCTTCTGTTTTGCCACCGTTCGCTCCCGCTCTGCCATGTTTTTCTGTGAGGTCATCGGTAGGCGTTGGCTTTTCCAGGTTCATCCAGTGGGCCTACTGATGACAACACCTAGGCCGGCCCCCCTCTTACTGAACGAAGGACAATGTGTTCTTTGATATGTGGTGTGCATATCCCAGGAGGGAAAGGGAGCGAATGACGTGCACCTGGGGGTGGCCTGAACTTTTTAAAAAAAAAAAAAGTAGAAAAAAAATACAGCGTGATTTCAGGGAAGGAGGGGTGGATAGAATTGAAGATTGCTTGGAGGGTGAAGATCCACTTTAACAGGGAGCAAATAAGAAAAAAGTAACTTTATAACACTTCTTGGCACTTTGAACTTTTTAGGGTTAGGGTTGCCACCTCATCCCTTTAAAACCGAACACATATAAATGACACAGGTTCTGTGGCTGATTAAGGTGGTAATTAAACTCACTTAGTGCCGTATCTGCAATAAATTAGCCCCAGAACTTGTGTCATTTATGTGTTCGGTTTTAAAGTGATGAGGTGGCAACCCTATCCTGGGTTCCTCCTGGTGCAGGACAATGCCCGGCCTCATGTAGTGAGAGTATGCAGGCAGTTCCTGGAGGATGAAGGATTGATACCAATGACCCACGCTCACCTGGCCTAAATCCTATAGAACACCTCTGTGATATCATGTTTCGGTCCATCCATCTCAGACTGTCCAGGTGCTCAATGATCCAGATCTGGAAGGAAATCCCCCAGGGCACCATCAGTCGTCTCATTAGGACCATGCCCCGACGTTGTCAGGCATGCATACAAGCACATGGGGGCCATACCAACTACTGAGGACCATTCTGAGTTGCTGCAATGACATTTCAGCAAAATGGACTCGCCTGCTGCATCATTTTTTCACTTTGATTTTCGGGGTGTCTTTGAATTCAGTCCTCTGTAGGATGATAATTTTCATTTCCATCCAACGATGGGACATCCTTACGTTCCTGACACATTACTAGTCCATATCAGTATAGATATCCAGCAGGAGATTTTTCCCCATTGAGATCTGATGTGTTTTCAAAGTGTTCCTTTCATTTTTTTGAGCAGTGTATAATAACACATGCTATGTTCACATTCCTATTGCTTGCAGGTCTGAAATCGCTGCATTCAGTGTTAACGGAGCTTTTCAAGCCTTGGCTGATGATTTTGGATTCAGGGGACAACAGGTATGTATCCTCTGGCTGTTGTTTTTTTTTTTTTTTTTTTTTATTAATGCAAATTTGTATTTTCGTATTAAACATAATGCTGCGTAGACATGAGGATAGGGTAGCACTTTGCCTTGTTGTTCTTTTTATCTGTTGCTTTCTGTGGGCACAGTGCTTGCTAAATGTGACCCATTCAGGCGAATGAGGCAGCTCTTGAAGCACCCCACAACTGCATGCAATGCACATGGTTGCATTGTGCTAATGTGGGGTTCTAGGGGTAAATCAGGTGGTTAAGAGGTTAAGCATCTCCTCACTGCCCGCCAACTGCTCTCTGAAGAGTTGTCTGAATGCAGATCACTCTTCAGAGACCAAAGATCATGTGAACAATCCCATAAAAGGATGCTGGGGCTGGGCAGGAAGGGGTTAAACAGAAGCGTCACAAACTTGTGAGTAATAACTCCATCAGTTTATCCAGCCTTCAGGAAATGCCATGGCAGTGATATATCTTGTACAAAATAATATCCTGTATCAATGCTATTCCATCCTGGACCTGTAAAGCGTTAAGGCAGATATATATATATATATTACACCCCTTGACTTGATTAATTCTGTTTTATTTCCTTCAGCACTCAGCGCTGTTACCCCTGGCTAGAGAACGACACCCCCACTGCCATGGGAATGGTCCAGCTGTTCTATGATTGTATTCTTACCCTACACCAGAAATTCCAGGGTGAGTAAAGTACTAAAGCGCTTGTATTGTCTCATCTCTTTTGTTTCTGTGGTCCACCTGCACAGATTTCAGTGTGTTTGATGACCATTTCTATATCCTTCTTGCAGATCACTTACTTCCAGGCCAGCGAGGAGCACTGTGGCTGCACCTGATGCACTATTGTGAATCTTGTACCACCCCCATGAGTCCAGAGTACATCCTATATGCTTACCACACCGAATATGTAAAGCTACCCTGGAAGGATATGTACCCCGACCAAACTTTAATGGAAGAATTCTTCAAAGTAAGTCAACACATGCATTTTCATTTACAGAGGAACTCAAGGCAAACTCCTAAATACTTCCTTATATATTTTTGGTTTTGTGATTCATTCACCTCTGCAACACTGCACAGACAGAAGAGTGACAACCCAATTTCCCATGTCCACCTTTCAGCTTCCTGAGTCACCTACTTGCTATTGTAGGAAGTCAGCCTTGTGATGATGCTGAATCATTGTCCAGTCTGCAAATGGATGATGAAGGAAGCTGCAGAGCTATGTGAATAATGTGGTGACCATTGCTTACAGCAGCTAAGGTCACTTCCTGGCTTTGACAATGTTAAAGGATAAGTTCACCATTGGAACATTATTATTATTATTATTATTATACAGTATTTATATAGCGCTAAAAGGTTTGCTCAGCGCTGTACAATATAGTGGGGGACAGTACATGAGACAATACAGTAACAAAACAGAACACAAGGGTTCAAGGGCCCTGCTCTTTCAAGCTTACAATCTAGGAGGGAGGGGATAGTGGTACAGAAGGAAGTGGCTGTGGGGGATGGAGTGGTAGGAGGAGTGGAGGAGATCGACTGTTAGGTGAGGGTGGGGTAGGCTTCCCTGAAGAGATGGGTTTTCAGGGTGCGCCTAAAGGTGAGGAGGGTAGGTGACAGTCTGATGGATTGGGGTAGTGAGTTCCAGAGGATGGGGGAAGTCCTGGAGAAGTCCTGCAGTCGGGCGTGGGAGGTGGAGACCAGGGAGCTAGAAAGTAGGAGGTCTTGTGAGGAGCGAAGATTACGGGTTGGGTGGTATTTGGGTATCAGATCGGTGAGGTAGTTTGGGGCAGCATTATGAATGGCTTTGTATGTCTGTGTTAGTAGTTTGAATTTAATGCGTTGGGCAATCGGGAGCCAGTGGAGGGAATGACAGAGGGGGGTGGCAGAAGTGGAGCGGTTGGTGAGGTGGATGAGTCTGGATGCTGAGTTCAGGATAGACTGAAGCGGGGATAGCCTGTGTTGGGGTAGGCCGGTAAGAAGGGAGTTGCAGTAGTCCAGACATGAGATAATAAGGGAGTGAACGAGTTGTTTAATAGTGTCTGGGGTTAGGAACGGACGTATTTTGGAGATGTTGCGGAGGTGGAACCTGAATGAGTTTGCCAACAATTGTACATGGGGTTGGAAAAGACAGGTTTGAGTCTAGAGTGACACCTAGGACTTTGGCTTGCGGGGTGGGACTGATGGTGGCGTTGTTGGTCGTGATGGAGAGGGTGGGGAGCGGGCTGGGGGGGGAAATTAGGAGCTCAGTTTTGGAAAGGTTCAATTTGAGGAAATGGAGCGACATCCAGTCTGATATGTCGTTCAGTAGGTGGGTGATACGGGCGGAGACTGAAGGGGTGAGGCGAGAAATGGAGAGGTAAATTCACGTGTCATCGGCGTAGAGGTGATAGTTGAAGCCATGGGAGTGTATCAGTTTGCCGGGGGAGGAGGTGTAGATGGAGAAGAGAAGGGGCCCAAGGACAGAGCCTTGGGGGACCCCAACAGAGAGGGGGAGGTGGTAGCGTTATAGGTAACGCTGAAGGAGCATTGGGATAGATAGGAGGAGAGCCAGGAGAGAGCAGAGTCTCTGATGCCGAGGGAGTGTAGTTTATTAAGGAGGAGGGGGTGGTCAACTGTGTTGAAGGCCATGGAAAGGTCGAGGAGTAGGAGGACTGAGTAGTGGCCATTAGCTTTGGCGGTTAGCGGGTCATTAGTGATTTTAAGTAGGGCGGTTTCGGTGGAGTGTAGGACGGAAGCCAGACTGTAGTGGATCAAGGAGGTTGTTGTCAGTGAGGTGGGCGCTTAGGCGATTGTAGACTAAGCGCTCAAGGAGGTTGGAGGTAAATGGCAGCAGGGAGTTGGGTCTAAGGTTGTTCAGGTCGGTGGGGTCCAGGGAGGGTTTTTTGAGTATGGGGGTGATGTGCGTGTGCTTTAGGGGGGAGGGGAATGCGCCAGTAGAGAGGGAGAGATTGAAGATGTGGGTGAGGGAGCGTAGGATGGAGGAGGAGGGTGACCGGAGGAGTTGTGTGGGGACAGGGTCAAGGGGGCAAGTGGTGAGGTGGGCTTCTGAGAAGACCTTAGTGACCTCCTCAGTGGTAGCAGTGCTGAAGGAGCGGAATGTTGGGGAGGTTATAGTGTGCGGGATGTTAGGTGTGGTGGGGGGCAGGGCGGTTGCGAGGTCAGAGGAGGGGAGAGTTGGAGGGGTTGTAGTGGGAGGGAGGCTAGGTGGGGAGGTAGGTGGAGCATTGGCGATGTCCTTACGGATTGTGTCGATCTTATTTTGGAAGTGATTGGCAATTTCGTGGGCGGTGAGTGAGGTACTGATGGGGGTGGGGGGGAGAGAGTAGGAAGTTGAAAGTGGAGAAGAGCCGGCGAGGACAGGTGGAGAGGGTGTTGATGAGGGTTACGAAGTAGGCTTGCTTGGCGGCGTGGAGGGAGGAGGTGTAGGCGAGGAATGCGGATTTGTAGAGGGAGAACGCTCGAGGGGATCTGGTTTTGCGCCATAATCATTCCAGCGCACGACTGCGTCGTTTAGGATTTTTAGTGTGGTTGTTCTGCCAGGGTTGAAGCGGTCAGGGTCTAATGCTACGTGTGGTTAGGGGTGCTAAGGAGTCTAAGGCAGCTGACAGTGACTCGTTGTATGCAGTAGTGGCCCGGTCAGGGCATGACAGTGGAAGGATACTGTCGTACAGACGGTCAGCTGCAGAGTGGAGAGGGGCCAGGTTCAGGTTGCGGAGGTTACGGCTGGTGATAGTTTGACGTTTGGGGGGGGAGATGTTAGAGGATGGGTAGATGGAGAACGTAATGAGGTTGTTGTCAGAGAGAGGGAAAGGGGTGTTTGTGAGGTTGTGGGGGGTGCAGAGATGGGAGAAAACTAGGTCCAGGGTGTTCCCGTCGGTGTGTGTGGAGGACTGTGTGCACTGTGTGAGTGCAAAAGAAGAGGTTAAGTGGAGGAGTTGGGATATAGCCGGGTTGTTGACATTGATAGGGATATTGAAGTCTCCAAGTATGATGGTGGGTAGCTCAGAGGAGAGGAAGAAGGGTAGCCAGGCGGAAAAGTTGTCAAGGAAGTGGGATACGGGTCTAGGAGGCCGATAGATTACTGCAATCCTCAGAGGGGTGGGGTAGAAGAGTCGGATGCCGTGGGCCTCAAAGGAGGAGAAGGATAGAGAGGGGGGGTTTGGGAGGAACGTTTTTAGGGTGGAACATGTAGCATGTTCCTATAGCCGCACAGCTGTGCCCACCACCCCTCCCCCCTTCTGTCTGACAGATAGTATGTAAAGACTTCTCCCCGTAGTAGTTGTCAGATTTGAAAACAGCGGCCGCCTCATTCACTTACAGAGTTCCGTGAGTGAATGAACTGCAAATCCTGGCATCCTTTAGTGGCTGTCAGCTTGTAGTTTTCAATGAACTACCATGGCGCTGTGGAGCACTGTGGTAGTTCATTGAAACATCCTGTCAGAATATCTGCTTGGCTGTACATCCCATACATCCCGTACATCCCATACATCCCGTACGGCAAGCAGATATTCTAACAGATCTGCAGGAGACCTGCATGGCATCATGGATCTACTGATCACTGGTGCAATGCTTTCAAGGGTCCTTTGGACAAAAATAATAAATGCACATTTTTTTACCTGCAAAAAAAAATGTGCATTTATTATATTTTTGTGCAATAGGTGAACTTATCCTTTATCTTCTTGTCTGTAAAGGTGATCACAGCCTGGCTTGCACTGCAGATGCTGTCTGGCTGTAGTGGTAGTCATTCTATCTATTGTTCCCTGTGTCCAGTGATGGTAAACACACTCCCTGGGTTCACTTTGTTCCCACCCTGCCTCTTCTTCCTCCCAAGTTATTACCGACACTCTAAACCCCTGGTGATCAACCTGTGGCCCTGTGATGTATGATGTGCGACCCTCGGCAGTTTGTAGTGGGAACATTAATTTGGGTAATCGCATTGATATCTACTAGCCTCTTGTAACATGTTCCCAGTTTTGTATTGTCTTCTGTACAAACAAATGGCAACTACCCCAACCTAGAAGTAGCCTTGGCAGCAAGAAGCACATGGAAGGCCAATGCATGTCAAAAAACAAAGAAAAATTCCCAGCTCACTTACCAGCCAGCCTGCAACAAACTGAATTGATCCTAACAGTTCACATTAAAAACAAGGGGTTTAGTTTGCCCACATTTGCAAAGATATGTGTAAGCTGCAGTGGCCATGTCATGGCACCCCAGTGTACTGCAGTCTTAACTCTATAATTTTGAGAGTCTCCCAAGTTGGAGCACATATATAATAATGGATAAATTAAGGGCAGGTATGCCTGGAGGGTGCCTACCCCTCCTTAAAGGTACATGCATGCACCAGACACCCAGCAAAAGCACAATGGCAGCTGAAGATATCCAGTGTATCCCCTCACCAGTTCACCAACTGTACAAACAAATGGCAACCACCCTGACCTATAGTTAGCCTTTGCAGCAGGAGCACATAGAAGGGCAATGCATGTCAAAAAGCAAACAAAATTCCCAGCTCACTTACCAGCCAGCCTGCAACAAACCAAATTGACCCTTTCTAACAGTTCACATCAAAAACAAGGGGTTTAGTCTGCACACATTTGCAGATATCTACGTAAGCTGCAGTGGCCACATCACAGCACCCCATTGTACTGCAGTCCTAACTTTATAGTTTTGAGAGTCTCCCAAGTTGGAGCACATATATAATAATGGATCGATTAAGGGGTCAGGGACAGGGTCAGTAAGGTTTGTTGCAGACTGGCTGGTAAGTGACCCGGGAATTTTTGTTAGTTTTTTTTCTTCTGGAGCGTATCCTCAGCCACAAATATAGCAGGCCCACACTCTCTGACCCTCATTTCCTATAAACTGACAATGTATTATTCCCACCCACACTTGTCACACTTCTGTATCCTTATCCCATACCTGTTCTCATCTGTTAGGTGGAGCGAGGGAGCCCCAAAAGCTGCTTCCTCTTCCTAGGAGCTGTGCTCTGTGATGTGAACTGGATGAGTGTTCTGGCAGACGCCTGGGGTCCCGTTCCTCGCCCAGAAACGCATCGGATGCTGGTCTGTCTCCTCTATATGATGGTCTTCCTCACTAAAGAGGAAAAACTAATTGATGAACCAGTAAGTATTATGACTTTGTCTACGGTAACGGTATTTCCTACCATGGAAACTGGCTAATGATGAGAATTTAAAGAATCTCAGTCAAATATTTTTTTTGGACGATGACTGGCTGTTGAAATCATTATGTATGGTTGAATAAAACTTGTTAAAACCAACATTAACTACCCACCTTCTCTGTAAACATAATGTACATTTAAAGTGACCATGACATTCCTTGTGTTATCCCATCTAACAGTACCTGTGCATAGAGGCTGTTGTAGTCTCTTTGTTACATACAGTTGCAAGAAAAAGTATGTGAGCACATGAACATCAAGGCTTTTGGAGATACTTTTGTAACCCTTTCCAGCTTCATGCAAGTCAACAATTCTTGTTCGTAGGTCTTCTGAGAGCTCTATTCTGCGAGGCATGGTTCACATCAGACAGTGCTTCTTGAAACCAGTAAACCCAACACAGGTGTGTGTTTTTTAAGGGCAGGACAGCTGTCAGCAACGCATCCAATATCATCACACTGATTGGAGTCAAGGTTGGCTCACTCCTGGCTCCAATTAGCTCTGGGAGAAGTCATTAAGCTAGGGCCTCACATACTTTTTCCTGCCTGCACTGTGAATGTTTACATGTTATGTGCAATTAAACCATGGCAACATCTAATGTTTGTGTAGTATTATGTTCAGCAGACTGTGTTCTTCTATTGTTGTGACTTAGATGATGCTCAGAGCACATTTTATGCCCAATTTATGCAAAACTCCACGTAATCCCAAGGGGTTCACATACTTTTTCTTGCAACTGTAGTTAGTCTGCCTGAAAAAAGACAAACGTCCATCCAGTTCAATCATAGAAAAAAAAAAAGTTATAATCCACCCACAGTTGATCCAGAGGAAGGCAAAAAAAACAGCAAAGCACGATCCAATTTGCTCCTGCTGGGAAAAAAATTCCTTCCTGATCCCCCGAGAGGCAATCGGATATTCCCTGGATCAACTTTACCTATAAATGTTATATCCAGTTATATTCTGTGTATCCAAGAAACAATCCAGGACTTTTTTGTTACTCTATTTGCTGTTACTCTTCTCTAGCCGCATGCCGCCCAGCCACTGTACATATACGGCGGCAGGGCGGCACTCGCAGGCAAAACCATGTTTTAAAACGTGTGTTTTGTAAACAAATAGGGTGCGCGCGCGAGGCGCGCCGCCGCCCTATTTGTCCCGCGGCTCACCGCCGCAGATGTCAGTCACCGGGTCACAGCCGCTCCTTAGCGGCTATGTCCCGGCGATCGGCGGCAAACAGTGACAGACAGCACAGCTGCAGTAGCTGTGCTGTCTGTCACTTCCCTGTCAGCTCGAGGATGAGCTGATCGAGAAAGAACAGTTTCTCTTTCTCGATCAGCCTTGTCCCGCCCAGTACACACCCCGCCCCCTAGTAAAACACTCCCCTCACTCCTATAACCCTTCCCTGCAAAATAAAGTTAACCCCTTCCTTCCCATTGCCATTAGTACAGTGTGATTTTTTTTTTTTTTTGCACTGATCACTGTATTAGTGTTTTTGGGGATGTCAGTGACCCCAAGTCAGTACCCCCCAATGTCAGAATGTTCGCCGCAGTCCCGCCATAAGTCACTGGTCGCCGCCATAAGTCCCTGATTGCCGCCATTATTAGTATAAAAAAAACCCTAAAAATCCCAGTATCTTTCCCGCCATTTGTAAACGCTATAACTTTCATGTAAACCAATTAATTGACACGTATTGGGTTTTTTCCCCTACCGTCTTTCAGGCCAGCACTCTGAGAGACCTCGGCTCCTCCCCATCTGAGGAAACACCTCCACCTACAATAAAAAAGCTCCACTCCCCTCTGACCTCAGTTCAGGTGTTTCCTCCGGTGGGGAGACACGAGGAGGCGCAGGAGGACGATAGGGGAGCCGAGGGCCGGATAGCCGGCTGTGAGGCCCGACGCAGCCGGGAGTGAAGGCCGGAGTGTCCGGCTGCATATCCTCCCAGGGCAGGCTGCCAGCAGTGAGAGTGCATCCCGGGGGACGGGACAGGGCACTTACCTGCTCTTCGCCCCCCGACCCCCTCCGGCGAGGGGGGGTGTCGGGGTGGCCGTGGTGAGGTCTGGGGAGGATCGGGGGGAGTTCCGCTCCTTCCCATGCTGGCGGTCTGAGGGCTTTGCCGGGCCAGACGTCGGGAGACGGCGGTTTCCGGCGGAAGGGGCGGGGCTTCGCCCAGGGCCGCGACTTCCGCTTCCGGTCGCGGCCTTCACACCACGGCGGCGCGAAATTCGAATATGGCGGTGCGGTGCACAGCGGTCTGGGGGACAGACCTGCACCAGGCGACCACCCTCCGGTACGGGATGTCGGAGGCACCGGGACCAGGAGATGCCAGCACCAGCCAGTCACAGGTAAGGTGCCTCAGTGGAGGCCTCCCCTACCTGTGGGCCCCTAGCAGAAGGTAGGGCAAGGGGTCTGCGGTTTTTCAGGCCCTTGTTGCTCTGCCGGGAAGCAGGGGGGGGGGGGGTGTTTAGTGTCGGACTGATTGGGCTTCCCTCCTCCCCCCTTTTCTTTTGTGTCTTGCAGGGCAAGGCCCGAGCTAAACTTAGGCACCAGGAGCCCAAGCGGAGATGCCCTTCCTGTAAGGAAGTTTTAAAAGAATCTTGGCGAAAGGTTCTTTGTGGCCCATGTATACAGGGGTTGGTGAGGGAGGAGAAGCCGGAACAGGGGGACCTAGCTAGGTCAGTGAAGGAGTTGGCTACCACCTTCGACTCCTTCAAGTCCCTCATGGAGAGGTTTGCCCTCCCATTACCTACACTTCCCCCCCCCCAGGTGGCTTCGGTGAGTCGTCGGGAACCCCTTATGACTGGGGAGGAACCAGTGGGGGACTCCCAGTCTGAGGAGGAATCAGCGGGTGAGGGTCCCTCGGAGGAAGGGAGGGGCCCCTCCCGGTATAAGTTGACCCTAGAGGAGGTTGATGAGCTCCTGGGGGCTATATACGAAACCCTGGACATTAAGGAGGAGGTTAAGGCCTTATCTCTCCACGACCAAATGTATCAGGGATTGGAGGAGCACCAGCACAGAATGTTTCCTGTGCATGACATTTTGGTAGACACGATTAAGAAGGAGTGGCAAGACCCGGAAAGGAAACCGTTCTTCTCAAAAGCATTGAGGAGGAGGTTTCCGTTTTCGGAAGACCCGGAGGCGGTCTGGAACAAGAGCCCCAGGCTAGACGCGGCCTTTTCCCAAACAACCAGGAGAACTGACCTAGCGTTTGAGGACATGGGGGTCTTACCAGACTTATTGGACAGAAGGGCAGAGTCTCTCCTTAGGAAGGCCTGGGACTCGACCCTGTACAACCTAAAGCCGGCCATGGCTACGACAGTGGTGGCCAGGAACTTAAGAGTATTGGCTTACGCAATTACAGGCCCATATTGTGGCAGACTCTCCCAAGGAAAAAATCTTGGCCTCTTTTGAGACCCTTTTGCAAGGAGTGGGGTATATTGCGGATGCTTCCGCAGAGTCGGTGAGATTGGGGGCCAGGTCTGCTGCCCTGACCAATTCAGCCAGAAGGGCGCTGTGGCTAAAGACATGGCAGGGGGACATCACTTCAAAAGTTAGGTTATGCGGCATCCCCCTCACAGGAGACTGTCTGTTCGGCCCGGGGTTGGAGGAATTATTGGACCGGACAGCTGATAGGAAAAAGTCCTTCCCCCTCAAGAGGAAAATGCAGGAGGGGGGGACACGGAAGGCCCGCCCGGCAAAGAGGCTGAGCCTGCGACCGCCTGGTCAGGGTAGGTCGGCTGGACAGAGAGGTAGGGGAAGAGGGGGAGCGATTTTTCGCCCTCCTGAGCAGCCCCAAAAACCAAGGTGACTTGGTTCCTCCTGTGGGGGGAAGATTGGCGGCATTCCTCCCACAGTGGGAAGCAGTGGTCACCAGCCCCTTCATTTTGGATGTCATCCGAAGGGGTTACCGGTTGGAATTTCTGAGACCGCCACCCGAGACTTTTCTGGTGACGACCCGCCCAAGGGATCCGACGAAGGACGCGGCTCTGGTGGGCGCTTTGGAGATTCTGGAGTCCCAGGGGGTCATCTCCAGGGTTCCGGTAGCGGAGCGAGGGAAGGGAGTTTATTCCCATGTGTTTGTGGTTCAAAAGCCGTCTGGGGCGTTCAGACTGATTTTGAACCTGAAACCCTTGAACAAGTCAGTGCGTTACCGGAGGTTCCGCATGGATTCCATTTTTACGATCAGGTCCCTAATCCCACCAGGTGCATTCATGGCATCCATAGACTTGAAGGACGCCTACCTACACGTGCCCGTGGCGGAAGCCTCTCAGAGGTTCCTCAGGTTGGCAGTGGGGGGGGGAGGAAGGAATTCGACACTGGCAGTTCAGGGCTCTTCCATTCGGCCTTTCCTCCTCGCCAAGAGTATTCACCAAGGTTCTGTCGGAGGCACTGATTTATATCCGCTTGAGGGGGATTTCAGTGGTGGCCTATCTGGACGATTTGCTGCTCTTCGCGGATTCAGAGGCTCACTTACGGCAAGACCTGGTTATAGTGAGGAACCATCTGGAAAGCTTGGGGTGGATTTTGAATCTGGAGAAGTCCTGCCTGGTGCCTTCTCAGAAGGTGATTTACTTGGGCTACACTCTAGACTCGGTAGACCAAAAGACCAGCCTGACTTTGGAAAAAGTCACCAAGTTGGAGGCCGGAGTCAGATTACTGCAGGGGAGCAGGTCGATGTCCATAAGACAGGCCATGTCGGTACTTGGATTGCTGACAGCGTCCATTCCGGCGGTTCAGTGGGCAGGTCTGCATATGCGTCCCCTCCAGTTGTGGATCCTGAGGGTTTGGGACAGGAAGTGTCACTCCCTAGAACGCAGGGTCTTGGTGCCCCCCAGTGTGAAAAGGTCTCTATGGTGGTGGAGGAGATCGTCCAGCATAACTCAGGGGCTGTTGTGGTGCTTTCCGATTTCCGCGGAGGTCACTACGGATGCCAGCGCCAGGGGCTGGGGAGCCCACCTGGGAAATTTGGTGACTCGGGGGGAATGGTCCTTAGGGCAGAAGGACAAATCCTCGAATTGGAAGGAATTGAGGGCAGTGTGGGAGGCTCTGCACTCCTTCCAGGCGGGGGTCACGGGCCAGCACGTGCGTGTCCTGACGGACAATGCCACGGCAGTGGCTTATATAAACAGGCAGGGAGGGACGCGGAGCAAGGCCCTCGGGGCCTTAGCGGCGACACTGTTGTCCTGGGCAGAGCTGAATTTGGCGTCCCTGTCTGCGATACACTTAAAGGGGGAGCTGAACCAGAAGGCGGACTTCCTGAGCAGGACTCGGCTCAGGGAGTCGGAATGGGCCCTGAACCCCGATGTCTTTCAGGAGATTGTGCGAAGGTGGGGATCCCCGGATGTGGACCTTTTTGCCTCCGGAAGGAACAACAAGGTCCCAAATTTCTTCTCTCTATCCCGCTGGGACGGGTCCAGAGCGGTGGACGCATTAGGTCAGAGGTGGGACTACCGGCTTTGTTACGCCTTTCCCCCGGTTCCTTTGCTCCCCCTGGTCCTGAGGAAATTCAGGACAGAGGGGACCTCGTTAATCCTGATAGCTCCCTTCTGGCCGCGGCGGGCGTGGTTTGCGACCCTGAAGAGTTTGGCCTCTCGTCCACCCTGGGAGCTGCCACCAAGAGTGGATTTGTTAACACAGGGGCCGGTTCTTTGCCCCAGCGTAGGAAGATTGCGGTTAACGGCCTGGTTTCTGAGCAGCAGCTCCTCTTAGAGAAGGGGTTCTCGCCTAGGGTGGTGGCGACATTACTGGCCAGTAGGAAGGAGGAGACCCAGGCCATTTATGGTAGGGTCTGGGGTTGCTTTACAGCCTGGTGTGACCGGACAGCTGTGGCAACCCATAGTTTGGTTTCTGTGTTGGAATTCCTGCAGGCGGGAGCGGACAAGGGATTGTCTGTCAGCACGCTCAAGGGCCAGGTCTCGGCCCTCAGTGTGTTCTTGGAGACGCCCCTGGCCAGGGAGGCGTTGGTGAGTAGGTTTTTCAAAGCTCTGGTGAGGCAGAGGCCTCCGAGGTCCAGACCATTTCCGGTGTGGGATTTGGCCAAGGTGCTCGGGGGGATGACTAGGGCTCCGTTCGAGCCCTTGGAGTCCTGTCCGATAGGTGAGCTCACCATTAAGACTGCTTTTCTGGTGGCGATTACCACGGCGAGGAGGGTGTGTGAGATGGAGGCCCTCTCGATCAGAACACCCTATCTCCGTATTTTTTCAGACAGGATCGTTTTCAGACCAGACCCGTCCTTCATTCCGAAGGTAGCTCGGTGTTTCCAGAGGGAACAGGACATTGTCCTTCCCTCATTTTTTCCTGACCCGGTGGGGGTAGATCAGGAGAGGTATCATTGTTTAGATGTCAGAAGGTGCGTTCTCCAGTATCTAGAGATATCTAGGGAGTTCAGAAGCACCGAATCCCTTTTTGTTTTTTTTAAGGGGGCTAGAAGAGGCAAGAAGGCGTCTAGAAGGACGCTGGCCAGCTGGCTGCGGCTGGCGATTACAGGAGCATATCAGGCAGAAGGCCTGGAGGTCCCGGAGGGTATCAAGGCACATTCCACCCGAGCTGTGGCGGCTACCCAGGCAGAGTTAGCAGGGGTTTCCCCAGGGCAGATTTGCAGAGCGGCAACATGGTCCAGCTATGACACATTTGCCAAGCATTACAGACTGGACCTGGTCTCGGTGCAGGAGCAGGACTTTGGTCGTAAGGTCTTACAAGCAGTTAGCCCGCCCGATGGGTGAGTACTCGCTTATCCTCTCAGAGTGCTGGCCTGAAAGATGGTAGGGGAAAAACCAAGTTACACTTACGGTAACGTCTTTTCCAGGAGTCTTTCAGGCCAGCACCGGTTTCCCACCCACTGTTGATATTGGTTATGTGAAGATGGCTTATTATGATTATGTTGTCTCGCATTGTGTCTCCCCAGATGACCGGAGGATGCTTGGAGAACTGAGGTCAGAGGGGAGTGGAGCTTTTTTATTGTAGGTGGAGGTGTTTCCTCAGATGGGGAGGAGCCGAGGTTTCTCAGAGTGCTGGCCTGAAAGACTCCTGGAAAAGACGTTACCGTAAGTGTAGCTTGGTTTTTTTTTTAGCAAAGACATGTCGCAGAATGCATTTTGGCAGAAATTTATGACTAAATTTGATTTTTGAATTTTTTTTTTACTGGACATGTTTTATAGCAAAAAGTCCAAAATATAGTTGTTTTTTTTTTACTCAAAATTGTCAGCCTTTTTTTTTTTATAGCGCAAAAAAATAAAAACCGCACAGGCGATCAAATACCACCGAAAGAAAGCTCAATTTGTGGGGAAAAAAGGATGTAAATTTCATTTATGTACCGTATTGCATGACCGCGCAATTGTCCATTAAACTAGTGCAGCGCTGTATAGCAGAAAAATGGCGTAAATTGCAGTATCTATACCATAGTTTGTAGACGCTATAACTTCCACACCAAGCAATCAATATACACTTATTGGGATTTTTTTTACCAAAAACATGGAGCAGAATACATTTTGGCCTAAATTTATAACCAACTTTGAGTTTACTATATATTTTTTATAGCTGAAAATAAAAAATATTGTTTTTCTTCAAAATTTTTGGCCTTTTTTTGTTTATAGCGTGAAAAATAAAAAGCGCACAGGTGATCAAATTACACCGAAAGAAAGCTCTATTTGTGTGAAAAAAAGGACGTAAATTTCGTTTGGGTGCAGCATTGCATGACCGCGCAATTATCAGTTGAATTAGTGCAGCGCCGAGTAGCAAAAAGAGGCCTGGTCATTAAGGGGGGTAAATCCTCAGGAGCTCAAGTGGCTAGTCATCCCTAGATAGCAGTTCTGCAAGCCCTGTTTAAAAAAAATCTCCCTTCAGACATCTTCTTAGAAACAATGATGTCCTCCCTTCTTCCACGACTGGTTGGAAATATATCAGTCCAAATTCATAAAAGTTTTAGCAATGTAAAACTGATCTATGGTCACTTGGAATGAAATTAGTGTGTAGTGATGTTTTCTAAAGCAGAGGCACCACTGAGAAAAGCTTGCAGTACTTCAGTAGATTCTTTTTTTTTTTTTATTTTTTTAGGCAACGACTGTTTTATGTTTTTTATTTTTATTCTCTGCTTGTAAATCTGTTTTGCTCCTAACCTGTCTTGTTTATCTGTAAATGACTTGTGACATCTTTTGGTTGGACAGGGGGCTCCATTGATTAATCTCTTAGGGCAGGCCGGCACATTGTCATGGCACTTGGTGGATGCCGTCTCCTACCAGAACGTCATCGGGTATTTCAGCAGCCATTACCCACCTTCTGTGATCCTGAGCACCCACCTAGCAGATGAGCTCCTTATAAAGCTGCTGCGTGTCTCCGCAGGACTCACCTCTTTTCCTGACTGCAGTATCTATTCCGTGAGTGCAAGCAGACGTGTGCTCTTGTTGTTTCCTGATATTCACATTACAATATCATGTTCCATTTGTTACAGTTTGCCATGTAAAAGAATTTTAAGGGTCCTACTACTTGTGGTCTAAAGATTAACCCCTTGACGCCGACGTCACACAAATATGCGGCCTCACAGAACTGGGCTTATTTCCGTGGGGGCCGCATATTTGCGTACCTAACTTTGTGCTGGGAGGGCGCCACACGGTGCACTCCCAGCACAAAGACCGCGGTTTCACTGAGAGCACTGGGTCCCGTTCTAACGATCGGGACCCGGGACTCCCGATTCTGGGTCACATGATCGCTGTGATAGCCTCTGATTGGCTATCACAGTGATCAGTCACTGTACAGCCCAGCCCCTTGTTTTTTCTCTCTATGAATTGAGGAGAGAGATACATTGTATCTTTCTAACTTCTGGCATAGAGGGAAAAAATTTTTTTGTAAAAAAAAGATTAATAAATATTAAAAAGTAAAATAAAAAATAAAGAAAAACTACCTACAGATCAAGGTTTGATCTAGTTCAGTGCCAGGGTTAGTCTTTGGGTCAGGGTCAAAGGTCAGGATTTAAAATAAATTTGGTATCAGTGTCAGTGTGTTTTAGGTAAAAAAAAAAGACAAAAACAAAATGCGCACTATTGATTCCGGGCTGTACTGCGGGTACAAACAACAAATAACATACACATATATGGTATCGCTGCGATCAACAAGATCTGGAGAATTTATTTTGGGTTGTTCTTTGGTGGTAGGTTATGGTAGTAACAAGAAACACGCAGCAAAATAAAAAAAAGATTTATTTTTTTACTGTTTTGGGCCAGTTTTCCTTTGATAATATAAAAAAATCCGGAGATATCCATTACCATTTACCACCAAATGAAAGCCCAATTTGTCCTGAAAAAAACAAAGTATAATTCACCTGGATGTACAAAGTAGTTGTGATGATATGAATGGATTTATTAACACATGTCAACGTTGCAAAATTGTGCTTAGGCATTAAGATTTGTTTTACCCTTAGATGTGAAGGGGTTAAGGCCTCATGCACACTGCAGCACAAAAAAAGCTGCTTCTACAGGCGTTTGAGTTATTCATTCTCTGTTAGCCTATGTAAGTCCATGCACACTGTAGACCTTTTCAGTTTAGTGGCAGGGGAGTTAGGAGGCAGAAAAAAAAACTTTGTGTGTTCAGGAGAGGAGCTTTTGAGCATAAAAGAGCCCTCAAAAGCTCCTTAATGTGCGTTAATGCTAGATGCATTCCCATGTTATTGCATTATGATGGCCAGAATTGTGGCCAATAGAATGTATTAACGCCAGGCGTGTTAACATATGTATGAGGGTCCTGATAGATACCCCTTACAATCTATA
Source organism: Staurois parvus (assembly GCF_062004578.1). Classification (NCBI taxonomy): domain Eukaryota; kingdom Metazoa; phylum Chordata; class Amphibia; order Anura; family Ranidae; genus Staurois; species Staurois parvus. The sequence goes on along the minus strand of NW_028318742.1, from coordinate 1,293,968 downwards.
GGGAAAAGTTACATACATAGTCTGGCTGAAAAAAGACAAAAGTCCATCCAGTTCACCCATTAAAAAAAAAAAAAAAATTGTAATCCTATAGCCACAGTTGGTCCAGAGGAAGGCAAAAAAAACCCAGCAAAGCATGATCCAATTTGCTCCTGCAGGGAAAAAAATTCCTTCCTGATCCCCCGAGAGGCAATCGGATATTCCCTGGATCAACTTTACCTATAAATGTTATATCCAGTTATATTCTGTGTATCCAAGAAAGATTCCAGGACTTTTTTAAGGCAATCTACTGAGCTGGCCAGAGTATGTGGCCAAAAGTATATAGGAAAGTACAGGCAATCTAATAAGGAACAGGTATGAGGGTTCTACTCATTACAGTGTACACTGTGATAGGGAACAGGAAGTATGAGGGTCACACAGGGGGGTACACATGCCCCATAGTATGTGAGCACACGGGGGGGCACACATGCCCCATAGTATGTGGGCACACATGCCCTATAGTATGTGAGCACACAGGGGGGCACACATGCCCCATAGTATGTGAGCACACGGGGGGGCACACATGCCCCATAGTATGTGAGCACACAGGGGGGCACACATGCCCCATAGTATGTGAGCACACAGGGGGGCACACATGCCCCATAGTATGTGAGCACACAGGGGGGCACACATGCCCCATAGTATGCGAGCACACAGGGGGGCACACATGCGTAGTGCATTACTGAAGGTTTATTGTATGAAATAGAAATATAGATCCAAATGGATAGTCACAAAAATGAATGTATACAAGCGATGCAGAAGAGCTCTGAAGAAGGGGGTGCATCTCCTGAAATGTCAGCTTGCCAGTGCAGTGTCAGGGTGTGTTTGGCCATGCTATTCCCAAACTGGATTGAGATTTAGTGTAATACCTTGCTTGTACAGCCATGACCAAAAATATTGGCCCCCCTGCATTTCTGTTCGATAATGTACTACTTCTCCCAGAAAATTGTTGCAATTACAAATGTTTCGGCATTCTCGTGTTTATTTCTTTTGTTTTTATTGGTATGATACAAAAATGTGGAGAAACAAAAAGCCAAATCTGACACATTCCACGTAAACTCAAAAAATGGACTGGACAAAACTATTGGCACCTTCTCAGAATTGTAAGAAATAATTGCATTCCAAGTTTGTGATGCTCCTGTAGATTTGAATTAAACTCACCTGTATCACTTACCAGGTGCTGACAATATAGAAATCACACCGGCAACCAGTTAAAATGGTGAAAATTTTACTCAATCTTTCTGTTGTGTGTCTCATGGAGCGTGGAGAAGAGAAAGAGCAGCAAAGAATTGTCTGAGGATTTGAGAACAAAAATTTTGGATAAGAATGGACAATATCAAGGTCTCCAGAGATCTTAATGTTCCTGTGTCCACTGTGCGCAACATTGTCAAGAGGTTTACAGCCCATGGCACTGTAACTTCTCTCACTGGATGTGGACAAAAGAGAAAACTTGATCAAAGATTGAAAAAAAGGATTGTTGGAATGATGGCTAAAGAACTTCAATCAACCTCCAGACAAATTCAAGCTGACCTTCAGGCATAGGGTACAACGGTGTCAGCTCACACTATACGTTGCCAACTGAATGGAAAAGGGACCCTATGGTAGGAGACCCAGGAGGACCCCACTGGTGACACAGAAACATAGAAAAACGAGTTTGGAGCTTGCCAAAACGTACCCGAGGAAGGAAAAATCCTTTTGGGAGAATGTGCTGTGGATAGACAAAACAAAATTCCAGGTTTTTGGTAAAACCCATCATTCTACTGTTTTCAGAAAAAGCAATGAGGCCTTTAAAGAAAAGAATTCAGTCCCTACAGTCAAACGTGGTTGTTTCGGGGTTGCTTTGCTGCTTCAGGCACTGGATGTCTTGCTTGTGTGCATGGCATTATGAAATCTGAAGATGAAGACTACCAAAGAATTCTGGGGTGCAATGTAGGGCCCAGTGTCAGAAAATTGGGTCTCTGTCAGAGGTCATGGGTCTTACAGCAGGACAATGACCCAAAGCACATGTCAAAAAGCCCCCAGAAATGGTTTCAGACAAAGCACTGTAGAGTACTGAACTGGCCAGCAATGAATCCAGATCTCCATCCCATAGAGCTCCTGTGGAGAGATCTCAGAACAGCAGTTGGGAAAAGGAACCCTTCCAATCTGAGAGACCTGGAGCAGTTGGCGAAAGCAGAGTGGTCCAGCATTCTAGTAGAGAGGTGTAAGGAACTCATTGATGGTTACAGGAAGCCTTTGATTTCAGTTATTGTTTCCAACGGGGTGTGCTACCAAATATTAACTTGAGGGTGCCAATAATTTTGTCCAGTCCATTTTTGGGATTTTGCATGGAATGTGTCAGTTTTGGCTTTTTGTTTCTCCACTTTTTTGTGTCAGACCAATACAAACAAGAGAAATAAACATGAGAACGCTGAAACATTTGTAATTGCAACAACTTTCTGGGAGGATAGGTGTATTATCTGACAGAATTGCAGGGGTGCTAATATTTTTGGCCATGACTGTATACATTCAGTTTTGGTGAGTTTTCATTTGTCTGTATGTTTTTATTTTATACAATAAACCTTCGGTAATGCACTAGGTGTGTGTGCCCTCCTGTGTGCTCTTTTTACAGTTTCCTACTAGATTTTTCGATCTGAGGGTAGCATCAAGGAAGCATATCTGTAGGATGCTATTCCATTGCTTTTGATGATCCACTATACAATAAACTTTAAGGCAGAACTCTGCTCTGAATGTGTTTGTGTTTCAGTGTGATATTTTTTGTATACTGAACAGAGGAGGTATAAGGGTCCTGCTCATTATAGTTTAGTCTTTTTTTTTTTTTTTTTTTTATAGCTTACTATCAAACAGAGAATAAGAGGTATGAGGGTTCTGTTCCTTAGAGCTTGCTATCTATTAGAGAACAGAAGGTATGAGTAGTGGGTACACGTGCTCTGCCTGTGTCATGACGCTGGAAGGGGTACAAAAGGAAGGAAGGGTTAGTTAGTAAAGGGAACGATTTCCCTACCATGCAAGTAAGTTTGGTCCATTCACTGTGTATTGTTGTCATCACTCATCTCTAGGATGTGACTCCCAAGTGTCGGATATTCGTGCAGCAGATGGTTCAGTTTCTGGGCTCTTTGGAGCAGAGCAACAAAATCAGCACTTCAGCCCTAGAGCAAGAGATGTCCAAGTTGTTGGATGATATTGCCATTTTCAGTCCACCAGGTGAGTTCAATGCTTATTCCCTGGTTCTTAAAGGAAAAGTTCTTTTTACTGAAGATTAATAAATAAAATGCTACATAATCTATTTTTTTAATATAAAGTGGGCCTGAACTCAAAATGTGAAGCAAAAGGGTCCTTTGCTGGTTACTATTGTAGGTTACGTGTCCTTTAAAATGTACCTGTACTGTGAAAGTTGTGCCCAAAAAAATACAAGCAAAGGACTAGTCACCAGTATTGCCCCTGAGCTCCCTACAACTGATCTTTTCCCCATTACGAACTTACCATGTCTTGTTCTGCACTTTTACCTGTAAGTGTAGGCAGCCATCTTGGTAGAGGAAGGACTTTGCCTCCTCATGGTAGAGCTGTGCTCTGATGACTGGTAGGGGATAATTGGGAAGCAGCATGATAAATAAAGGAAGCACTGATTCTGAGAATAAATGAAGCAAAGAGATCCTTGCACTGCAAGTCCTTAGGTACAGCGTCTTCTCCATCTAGTGAACAGTGATTGACACCAAATCAAGACTAGCATTCAGAGGCATTAGTGCCTTAGATGATCTCACACTGCAGATATAGTGCTATAAGGCCACAGAACAGAACTACCTAAGCACAGGGAGTGGGCTGCTATTTTCTAGAAGAAATTCAATGCAAAAGGTAGATTTTTTTAGGGTACAATTTAGGCATAATTAACCTTTCTTGATGTTCACTGCAATAGAAAATCACCACTTTTTAGCTCAGGTCCACTTTAAATGCTTTAGTCAATATTTACTTTTATATTTACTGAACATAACAAAGCTGTCTGACCATGGAGTCACGTAACCCTGGCTATCTTTCAGATCTGGAGATGCAAAAGCGGCACATGGCAGTGAGCAGTCTCTTCATGGAGCTTCTGATGTTAATGAACAATGCCAGCGTGACCACAGCTGAGTCACTACGAGGGGCCCTGATACAGTGGATTGACTCTAAAGTACAAGGCCTGATGGTCATGCCTCTGCTGACTGCAGCTTGTCAGAGCCTGGCCTCCATCAAACATATGGCAGAGGCCACCGAAGCCTGTATCCTCTCCTACTTCAAGGATGGTAAGCCAAACTTTCCAAAGAACTAGCTCATTTACTCCGAGTGGACTTTCAAAAGGTAATAAATTATTTTTCAAAGGTTTGTCCAACCATCTTCCTGTATTTGGTAGAATTTAGAGTAAATAAGGGGCAGCTGGTGATATATTCTGTGCCCCCTCCCCATTAATACTGCATGCCAGCCATATGTCCATGGGCATGATGGTGAACCACTTGGCCTGTATGACGCAAAGGTTGGTGTCTTTGAAGAGCCCTATGAGATAAGCCTCTGAAGCCTCCTTAACAGAGCTATGGAAACGCAGTTCTTCCCTAATGAGTCACAGGAAAGATGGTCGGCACTCGGAATGCCATCCACTTGAAGAATTGTAAAACAGCCAACATTTTGACAAAGGCCCGATGGCTGAAATGCATTGCCTGGTTTACAGTCATTGACCATGCTTTTTCAATAAAGGAAAATTATTTTTGGATACCATCCTGAGTGCCGACCATCTTTCCTGTGACCTACATGCTATAGAGGTATCGCCAGCCTCAGAGTCTGAGCACTGAGGGGAGTTGTTATGCAGGAAGGTGAAGTGTCTATATACCGGTTTTCATTCTTCCCATATGAGTCGCTGGAAGGACAGCTTTCATATGAGTGGCTCTGTGGATTTCTGTTAGCGTCATATCTCTTGGAGAGCCACAGCACCGTGCCAGTAGCGGTTAGGCTTTTCCATTCCTCTGGCAGGCTTGCAGTTGGCTTCGGTGGCCAGCTGCTTGCAGGTTGTTTTCCTGCTGATGGACTTATGGGGCATTCTGCTTGGTTCTAGCCTATTCTTCTCACTTAGCTAGATGCTAGAGTGATGAACCTCAATTTGTTGTATCTTTCAGGGACTCTGTTGGTGAGTTCCCAGGTCTGCATACTTGCTATGACCATTATGAGGAGCTCCCACTCTCCCTGCTATATTTGTTTACTGTGGTGGAGAATGCAGCAGGAGCTGGAACACATAAATGTGATCAGGGGCTCCGAAACTCTCAGGTGTGCAGGAAAAAAGTTAGGAATCATGGCAGAGAGATCTTGTTGTTGGAATATTATTTATTATTATTTAGTATTTATTTCAGGTACTTATATAGCGCCGTCAATTTACGCAGCGCTTTACTCATATATATTGTACATTCACATCAGTCCCTAACCCTCAAGGGGTGTGCAATCTAAGGTCCCTAACTCACATTCATACATACACATACTAGGGACAATTTATACAGGATCCAATTAACCTACCAGCATGTCTTTGGAAAGTGGGAGGAAACCGGAGTACCCGGAGGAAACCCACGCAGGCACAGGGAGAACATGCAAACTCCACGCAGGTGGTGCCGTGGCTGGGATTCGAACCAACGACCCTAGTACTGCCAGGCGGTAGTGCTAACCATTAAGCTATTGTGCTGCCCCAAATATGAATATGAAAGACATATAAGAATTTGAGGGTCAGATTTAGCCTCCCCCAGTCTTAAACTAGATAAAATATTTGGGTGCACTGGCCCTGTAATCTCACTATGGTGTATAATTTCCAGTTGCTGTAGCTACTTTAAAACACATTTGTTTGGATTTTGGCAAACAGACATGTGAGTGCTGCCATTTTTTTTCCCTTTTTATAGACACGCTTCATAACCAGAACCCAGGCTGGGGTCCAATCCTGGCATCCCTGCAAGTGCCGGAGCTCACCACCGAGGAGTTTCTGCAGGAATGCCTGACTCTCGGCAGCTACCTGACACTCCACGTCTATGTCCTGCAGTGTTTAAACCGAGAACAAACCCTGCCCAATGAGCTGAGGGTGCTGGTGAAGATCTCCAAGTGGCTGGAGCAAGTACAGCCAAGGTAGGCATCTGTCTATGTATATTGTGTCAACACCACAATAGTCCTGTTTTCCTATTTTGAGATTTTTACCCAAAATAATTAAATATTTTCCTATAGGAGCTCAGAGGTGACAGGCTTTCCACACTTCCCTCCAGATATGTCATTATCCTCCTATGTTGGGTAAGGGGTAGAGACCATCACTGCACAGAACAATGTGTCTCTCCCCAGCCCAGTTCTCAGACCTGTGTTCTGACTTTTTATTTGATTGACAGCAGCATGTAGTAAAACAAGTAACAAGTGGTTGATAAAAGAACAGGATAGAATTGGGATAGGGGTGGGGATGGACCCACCCTATTAGTATATGCACAGTTTCTAGCAAAGAAAATAGTTCCTACATAGATCTCCCTGTGAAGGAATAACTACATCACTTTTCTCAAACAGCAGCAACTCCTTCATCACCTTCAATTAATACTAAGGAAAGGTATTGTAGCAGATTGTGCAAGATGGCATACGGATAACAAAAAAAAAATTTGGATAATGCAGAAGTTAACACAAGATTTTGCAAGTATGCATGCTTGTACTATTTTAGATTACAGTTTCAGAGTGTTTGCATTTTATACAAAATATACAAAAATATAAAATGTAGTCTAATGCAGTTGTTTCTGTTCCTGTAGTTCTTCGAATGAGGAGCCCAAACTCTTCCTGTGGTTCCACAAAACTCTCCAGCTATCTTTGATCCAGGTGGAGCAGAATGACAGCACAGTGACAGATACAGTCATAAGAACACTACTGTCCCTTCAGACTAAACTTGGCTTTTTGGGAGAGGAGAGGATGACGTCAGGGATTCTGGGGGCCATCGGACTCGGGAGGAAATCACCACTGTCTGCAAGGTAAAAAGTCACCCTTAAGAAAAAAAAAAACAATGTTTCCCTAGAAAATAGAAATAAGATCACTTGGTGCCTGCTTAACTGTACCGTATTACATGGACTCCTTTCCATCTGGTACAAATTGAGAGATTTAGATAAACGAAAAAGTAAATTGTAAAAATGAAAATGTATTGTATGAGGTTGTTGCACATAACCCCTTAGGAAAAAATATCAATGCGGACACTATAAAATTCGTAGATTTGTTTAAAGCCAATTAATTTTTTAAACCCTTGGTCATGTGGCCAATGCTATCCCTGCTCTAATCCCCTATAGCAGGGGTGGGCAACTGTGGTTAACAGGGGTGAACTACAAGTCCCATCATGCCTCTGCCTTTGGGAGTCATGCTTGTAACTGTCAGTTTTGCAATGCCTCATTGGACAATAGCTGGAGGGCCACAGTTGCCCACCCCTGCCCTATAGCAAAGACACATGCTGTTGCAGTGAAGGCGTATGTACTCTCCAGCGCCTCAAGATATGCACAGCCAAAAGGGAAGCCAAGGGTACCAGGACAGCGACAACCAAAAGGAAATGTTCCAGGGGTGCAGCCCTCCTCAGACGGGGAAATCAGCCACTGGATAGAGAGAAAAACAGGTGGCGCACACACCTAGTGCATTATCCAAGGTTTATTGTAGGAATTAAATCATAAAAACATACTCACAGACGAAGCATGTATCTAAAAAGCATAGAAAAATGACAATGGCCACAACGGCAGGCAAGGTGTTCTCACTGTCAGTGCGGTCAAATGGCTGACGCGTTTCGGGGACAAATCCCTTTCCTCAGAGCTGATGACCAACCTGTATGGAGGTCAAGTAGTAAATAACCAGGGCTGTTGCAGTGAAGGGTCCTGTTTGTACACCACTTGTATGCAATGAGGACCTTTGTAGTTTACTTTAAAGGGGACTGTGGAAATGTGCCCAAAAAGACAAACAGAGGGCAAAGGACAAATCACTAGTATTGCCTGTGGACTCCTTGTGTGATCTTTTCCCTTATACTGACTTACATGGCCTTGCTCTGCACTGTCTGGTGAGCTCCTCCCCTGAGGAGTCAGTCTACTGCTGTTACTCCTGAGTTAAAGAGGACCTTCAGCCTACCTCCTTTTTAATTTTTTATTTCTATACCCCTGCTTACCTGCAGGCAATATCTGAACAGTTTGGATACTCACCCAGTCCCCAGATCCAGCGTTGACCTGCTGACATCCTTCTGTCAATAAACACTGCTCAGGCCCACGCCGCCATCTTTTGACATCATCAAGAGGCTCTACCTGGTTCAGCTGAGGGGCCTCGAGATGCTGCACCGCTAGGCCTGCCCCCCCTCCTACTCAGTGAAAGACTAAAAGCCTCCTGGGAAATGCATGTCACATGCATAGGCAAGTGATGTGCATGGAGGGGACCGGCTGCCAAGTTTAAAAAAAACAGCCCTGTTTGTGTAGAGGAGGGGTGCAGAGAGGAGAACTTATTATTATGCATATATTTATTACAGGTCCTTATGTAGCGTCGTCAATTTATGCTGTGTCTGACATGTATATTGTACATTCACATCAGTCCCCGCCCTCAAGTAGCTTACAATCGAATATCCCTAACTCACATTCATACATACATATACTAGGGCCAATTTACACAGGATCCAATGAAGCTACCAGCATGTCTTTTGGAGTGTGTGAGGAAACCAGAATACCTGGAGAAAACCCACGCAGGCACAGGAAGAACATGCAAACTCCAGGCAGGCAGTGTCATGGTTGGGATTCAAACCGGCAACCCTAGTGCTGCTAGGTGGAAGTGCTAACCACTTAGCCGCTGAGCTTTATATATATATATATATAGGGTGAAGATCCGCTTTAAAAGAGACTGTTTCAGTTCTTATTAATGCAGTGCACACCGCCCTGAATCTAAAGAATCAGCCTGTTGCCTATAACTGTACTGTTTCCAGCCTTGGTTCATATAGGACAGCTAATCCACTCTTCCATTCAGCTGCTTCCCTCCTGATTCTCACTGTGATTTTAGTTTTTCAAACCTTGTATGACTGTTCAAAATCCCTAGGGATCTAACCACCGCTGCTGATCCTCTGCTCATTTAAACTCGTTGAGCCAATGGCAGTGACATCACATTTCTGCTGTGATAACTTGCTAGAGGCCTTCTGGCTTCTTTCACTTGTCTGCAGAACTATGTTGTAAGACGCATTTAATCTGCTGGACTCTTAAGCTTTAGATGCCGATGCTTTTTAAAAAACATGCTACTGGATCCTTGTTCCACAATGAAAGAAGCCTAAGAGGCCGACTCGCTCTCTGAACTTCAAGAATCATACGTTTTGTTTCTCCACTTCCTCTATTTCAGTGCCAAGGCTCTCCTAACTTGACTCCCCATCCACCCACACTATCTGGCATTCTAGGTCTGCCAAATACTCAGACAAGCTTTCCATGACATGACGGCGTGCCCCCTCTTTCCAGCGTAGAGGAATATCTTTTGACCTTTTTTTGGAGGCTTGGACAACTATCCCAGATATCTGGATGTAATGGTGTCCCAGGCTATGAACTCGAGTTGCGTCCCCTGCTCCTCTTCATTTTTTGCTTTAGCTCTCACTTTGTGTGTGGACTGGGAGTCGCATGGAGGGCCTTGGTGTTGATAGACATCTTCAAGTCTGTGAGCAGATTATATCAGGCCTTATCAGAATTTCTGGACAAAGGTGTCAAAGGCCCAATCTCTATCAACAGAAGGGTCTCGGGGGTTTTACTCCAACTTTCCACTGTTCCATAACCAAACATGATGTCACCATTGTCATTGCTCTCTCCTCTACACTTAAGCTGGCTGCTGGGGAGGTTATGTGACCTGACTGAAGCGCCATTAGATTAGAGAAGTATACACATCATTCCTTGACAGGGTAGTTAGCATAGGGCCTAGAGTGGGAGCAGGTTTATGCCTAGTTAGATTTTGACTGAACCTCTAATCTAAGACTTTTCTTGTAGTCCATTGAGCGACACAGAAAGGATTTTATGGTGAGTACAAAAATTCTGTTTTTCTGGTTAGGCATAGTTTAACCCCTTCACACCTAAGGGTAAAACAAATCTAAATGCCTAAGCACAATTCTGCAACGTTGACATGTGTTCGTATAACCGTACATATAATCACAACTACTTTGTACATCCATGTGAATTATACCTCGTTTTCTTCAAATTGGGCTTTCATTTGGTGGTAAATGGTAATGGATATCTCCTGATTTGTTTTTTTATTATCAAAGGAAAACTGGCCCAAAATAGTAAAAAAAAAAAACAAAACTTTTTTTTATTTAGGTGTGTGTTACTTGTTACTGTCATAACCTACCACCAAAGAACAACCCAAAATAAATTCTCCAGCTCCTGACGATCGCAGCGATACCATATATGTGTATGTTGTTTGTACCCGTAGTACAGCCCAGAAACAATAGTGCGCATTTTCTTTTTGTCTTTTTTTTTTTTTTTTTTTTTACCTAAAACACACTGACACTGATACCAATTTTTTTTTTAAATCCTGACCTTTGACCCTGACCTTTTTGACCTTGACCTTTGACCCTGACCCAAACAATAACCCTGGCACTGAACTAGATCAAACCTTGATCCAGGTATTTTTTCTTTATTTTTTTCTTTTATTTTTTAATATTTATTTATCTTCTTTTTTTTTTTTACAAACATTTTTTTTCTCTCTATGCCAGGAGTTAGAGAGATACAATGTATCTCTCTTCTCCATTCACAGAGAGAGAAAAAAAGCAAGGGGGCGGGCTGCATAGTGACTGATCACTGTGATAGCCAATCAGAGGATATCACAGCAATCATGTGACCCGGAATCGGGGATGTCCAGGTCCCGATCGTTAGAACGGTACCCGGAGCTCTCAGTGACACCGCGGTCTTTGTGCTGGGAGCGCGCTGTGCAGCGTGCTCCCAGCACAAACACGGGTACACAAATATGCGGCCCCACGGAAAAAAGCCCAGTTCCGTAAGGCCGCATATTTGTGTTACGTCGGCGTCAAGGGGTTAATCTTTCTAAATGTTCCCTATAATGTTGCAAATTTTCCATTTTTGAATTCAGGTCCGCTTTAAGGATTGCACTGGATTCTGCTCCTGTACTGGACTCCATTGCAGAATCAGTCCAGATTGGCAAGATGCACTTGCATTCCAATGTGGAGTGCAGCGGTTGACTTCAGTGTAGTCCAAGTCTTCGAAGTGGCCAGCCGCTGCCACCAAAACCAGAAGTTGCGCGCAACAGTTACTATAATGTAGCAAATCTTAAATTTTTGAATTCAGGTCCGCTTTAAGGATTGCACTGGATTCTGCTCCTGCACTGGACTCCATTGAAGAGTCGGTCCAGATTGGCAAGATGCACTTGCACTTCCCATGTGGAGTGCAGCGGTTGACTTCAGTGTAGTCCAAGTCTTCGAAGTGGCCAGCCGCTGCCACCAAAACTAGAAGTGGTGTGCAACAGTTACTGGACGTAGCGGCTGGAATGCATATCCAACCCACACTCGGCGTGTATTCCAGCTCGCCTCTTGGGTAATTATGGATGTATGGCTGGCCATAATACATTATGATTGAGTATATACTGTATATTTAACATAATGACTGTTATTTACTAAAGCTGGAGAGTGCAGAATCAGACTCACCCCTGCATAGAAACCAATCAGCTTCCAGGTTTTATTGCTAAAACGTATTTGAACAAGCTGAGGTTAAGAGCTGATTGGTTTCTATGCAGAAGTGAGTCTGACTTTGCACTCTCCAGCTTTAGTAAATAAACCCCCATGTGTACCTAATGCTGCAGCCATAAGCGGTGCTTCAAGTGCCGATACAAGAGAAAAATGTACCATTGGGCTGAGAATAAGAGGTATTTTTATTTTGTGAATGCACATGAGGTCAAGGAATGTACAGTACATGGCAGATTTAGTTGGTATAGATCATATCTGGCAGGAATCTATAGTTGGTTCATCATTTTTGTATTTTTGATCAGTGTGTCATATTATTTTTGTATTTTTAATTGGTGTATTATGTGATTTTTATGAGAGGATTGGACCCACCCTATGAGTGGGAGAAGCAAAGGAACCTAATGGCATGGCTAGTGTCATATAAATAGGCAAGCAGTAGGGGACACAAAAGGTTTGGCTTTGAAGAAAAGGGTACACCCTCGAAAAGTGGAAGCCAGTTGTATCCAGATGATGTTCTCCCAAGCTGAGGAACACATGGAGTGGACTGAACAATAGGGAGACTTTGATGTGCCTTGTCAATTTTGTGTTTGTGAATAGATGTATTTACATTTTTATAATAAATATTTACTGGGATAATGCGCTAGGCTAGTGCACCCTCTTTTCTTTGTTTTCCCGCTTTAAGGATTGTTCTAGAAGTGATACACAATTCTGAATTAGTGCAGCTAAGTGAGAGAATATCTGTTCCTGCATCATTCAAATATATACCCTTGGTGTCTCATTTGTCCTGTTTGTTTTAGATTCCGGATTATCGCTCGTAGCTTGGCCGCCTTCATTTTGGCTCAGATTCCTGCTGAAAACCAAGTGCGCCTTAAGGCGGGATCTGGCCTTCACATGTCGCCAAAAGCTCAGCAGGTAAGCAGTCCGAATTAAGGGAAAAACATAGATTAATATTTGCAAAATTCCTTGACTATTTGTTGACAATATTGATGTAGCAGGAGAATATTGATCAACATCTTACTTAGTAATTAGAACCATTACATGGGCCCGCCCCTGAGGAGCATACACTCCCATTTCCACTGTCATACAAGGATTGTTTGCTAAAATGTTTCCATTTTTCCTGCATATTGCTGAGTGGGCAGGTGAAGCAGAGCAGATTTTTCTTCTTTTTTGTGTGTGGAGCCAACATTTTGGTGAAGTACTATACACATGAAATCAGTCACCCTAAATAATCTATAAGGTAATGTTTAGGCCACACTCATGCACACCTTGTAGGGCCAATTAAGTTGGAGTCTTTGTATTAGATTTTGAGAAGAAGGCGGTGGTCGTGGCAGGAAGTAATAGGAAGTTTTCACAGCAAGGACACATTTTTGGGAGGTTGGAATTTAGTGATTCTAAAGGCTCTTTTTTCTTTTTTTTTGTAAAATAACAAACATGTTTATACTTACCTGCTGTGTGTAGTGGTTTTGCACAGAGCAGCCTGGATCCTCCTCTTCTCGGGTCCCCCGCAGACTCTCCTGGCCCCTCCCTTCTGTCGGGTGCCCCCACAGCAAGCAGCTTGCTATGAGGGCACACGCTGCTCCATGTGTCCATTCACACTCGGAGCCATGACTTGGCCCCACCCCCTCTCTCTACTCATTGGCTGACTGGCTGTGATTAACAGCAGCGGGAGCCAATGGCTGCCGCTTGCTGTCTCAGCCAATGAGGAGACAGAGACCTGGAACAACTGAGGCTGTCATTCCCTCCTATTGGGTGCCCCCACATCAAGCAGCTTGCTATGGGGGCACCCGCTGCTCCATGTGTCCATTCACACACAAAGCTGTGGCTTGGCCCCGCCCCCTCTCTCTCCTCATTGGCTGAATGGCTGTGATTACCAGCAGCAGGAGCCAATGACTGCCGCTTGCTGTGTCAGCCAATGAGGAGACAGAGACCCGGGACAGTTGAGGCTGTCATTCACATCACTGGATTGTGATGAGGCTCAGGTAAGTATTAGGGGGCTGGGGGCACTGCTGCACACAGAAGGATTTTTACCTTCATGCATAGAATATGTGAAGGTAAAAAACCTTCAGCCTTCACAACCACTTTAAACAATGTTATTATTGGTATCTGTTCTAGACGCCGAGCGGCCGCACATTTTTGTGCAATTAAGGAAAACGTGCTGAGAGCACGCGCTCTGCGCGCTCCCAGCACACATGTCTGGTACTCACGGAAAAGTCCCTTTCCCGATCATGTGACTGCGAATCATGGCAGTCACATGACCCTAAAACCCTGCCCCCGCCTCCCGGCTTCCGAAACCCTTAAAGGGCCAGGAAGAGCCAGCGCCAAGGGGTAAGTTTATTTTTAATTCTTGCTGTTGCCTCAGTAAATACTACACTTAGAACAGTTTTTCATTTTTGTGATTCCTTCAAGTGGTATGGTATAATCAGCATGGATTACCAGTCTCAATCCCTCGAAATATCTTTTGGTGTATATATTGTCAATTTTACATCAGTCCTTCTGGCTATTCAGATATGAAGTGTGGGTGATGGAGACCATACGTGGAGGAACCTTTAGAGAATATCCTGGTTTATAAAAACACAATGCGAAATATATGACCACCGTTATGGGGGTCATATAGGTCTGGTGAATGAGCCATTCATTTGCCTGTGCACCGAGGTGTGGACACATGGATCTTTTTGTCACCATTATTGAGTTATAAAAAAGGACTATTATGTCCCATGTTCACAGGACACTTCTGAACGATGGAAACTGCTGGAAAACGCAGGTTAAAAACATGTCTGTTTAGCCGCGTTTGCATAACACGTTTATGCGCGTTTGTGTTTAGAAGCATTTTTTAAAGATAAGCACAGGAGAACCTCTCAAATGCCCAGAATGCACCGAAAAGTGGTAAATTATTAACTATTTCAGACTGTTTCAGAGAAATACAGAGAGTAGAAGCAGAGACAGCAGGATGTGTTGAGATTAACATAGGTGGGATTTGCTCATTAACATTTCTTTTGTTTCCAAGGGTGGGAAAGGTGTCTGGTGGAGGGAGTCAGTAAGGCCACCTGGCAGGGGTTCTTCATGAGAAATTTGAGGTGTGAATGGTCATTAACATATCTTTTGTTTCCAAGGGTGGGAGAGGTCTGAGGTGTGAATTGGTCATTACAATGTGTGACAAGCTTGGTAGGAACATCCTGTGTTCAGTGTTTTGTCCATTTGAGTACCTTGAAAATGCTTTGCATGCATTTTTCATGATAAAAAAGGCTCTGGACAGCATCGGGAACTGGAAGAGTTAAAAAAAGAATTCAAACGATTATAAACGTGATTTGCCGCGTTTAGCCACGTTTAAAAACGTTTTGCGTTTGGAACGCTGATAAAATCGACTGCTGAATGTAAGTTTTTTGTGTTCAAAAAAACGACTGTAAACTCAACTGCCTGTAAATGACGATGTGTACATAGACACATAGGAAAACATTAGGGGGAGTTCAGGGGCTGCTGAAAAAAATGCTGAACAGCTCCTGAACGTGAGTTTATCAGCTGCAGTGTACATGAGCTCTTACACTTTGTTTATTTAGCACTTGGTGGAAGCACAAGGACTTTCTATAGAAATAGGAGCATATAGTCAATGATTACACTGTCTTTTGAATTGTTTGGGTTTTTAAATTGTTTGATGATTACTAATTGTTGTGCATTCACAATCAACCAATATTCAGCTATCCTATTGAGTTCATAGGGTGAATTTATATTTTATTTGAAGTACAGTGCCTATCTATTCACTACCAGTGTACTGTATTACAGAATGAAAAGCGATCTGTGAATGGAAGAGGCAGACCTTTTATTCATTCATCCACCCATCCTCTATTCATAGATAGATCCCTTTTCATTCATGAAAGCTCTAGTACAGTTTCTATGAATGGGGGAGTGGGGAGGGGAAAGGGCACATATAGTCAGAACTCTTGATGAGTTTTTTTTTGTTCAAACTAAGCATAAGCTTTAATACCCTTGTTATATCTCGCCTTGATTATTGCAACTCCCTCTTCATTGGCCTACCTCATCGCAGGCTATCCCCATTTCAGTCTATCATGAATGCTGCTGCCAGACTCATCCACCTTACTAACCGTTCTGTATCTGCCACCCCTCTCTGCCAATCATTCCACTGGCCTCCACTCAGTGTCCTCCACCCCTCTCTGCCAATCCCTCCACTGGCTTCCCATTGCCCAACGGATAAAATTCAAAACACTAACAATAACGTATAAAGCCATTTATAACTCCGCCCCAAATTACATCACTGATCTTGTCTCTAAATATCACCCAAACCGTACTCTCCGCTCCTCGCAAGATCTCCTACTCTCTAGCTCCCTTGTCTCCTCCTCCCTTGCTCGTCTCCAGGACTTCTTCAGAGCTTCCCCCATCCTCTGGAACTCTCTACCCCAATTTATCAGACTATCACCTACTCTGCTCACTTTTAGGCGATCTCTGAAAACCTCTCTCTTCAGGGAAGCCTATCCTGCCCTCAGCTAATAATGGAATCTTCTACTCTTCCAACCAGTCCATCCCCCACAGTTACTACCTTTTGTACCACTAGCCCCTCCCTCTTAGTTTGTAAGCTCCAAGGATCAGGGCCCTCCTAACCCTCTTGTATTGAACTGTATTGTCTCTTGTTATATTGTAAAGCGCTGAGCAAACTGTTGGCGCCATATAAATCCTGTATAATAATAATACAGCATTGCTCCTACCCCTTTACTGCTGTAATAGACTCCAAGCTAGCTGAGAAGACCTGGTTCACAGGCTACATTTCAGTTCATCCCAAAGGTGTTCAGTAGGGTTGAAGTCAGGGTTCTGTGGCCACTGGTCAACCCATGTCTTTATGGAGCTGGGTTCGTGCACAGAAAACAGACAAGGGCCTTCCTCGAACTGTCACTGCAAGGTTGGAATGGACAGTTGTCTGAACTGTTTTGTATTCCATAGCAGTACCCATCACTGGAAATGCCTGAACTCAGCTCTGTAGCATCTCTGCCAGGGCGGACTGACCATTTGTACCATGGTCCATTTGTACCATGGACATTTGTACCATGGACCATTGCTCCTACCCCTTTACTGCTGTAATAGACTCCAAGCTAGCTCAGAAGACCTGGTTCACAGGCTACATTTCAGTTCATCCCAAAGGTGTTCAGTAGGGTTGAAGTCAGGGTTCTGTGGCCACTGGTCAAACCATGTCTTTATGGAGCTGGGTTTGTGCACAGAAAACAGACAAGGGCCTTCCTCGAACTGTCACTGCAAGGTTGGAATGGACAGTTGTCTGAACTGTTTTGTATTCCATAGCAGTACCCATCACTGGAAATGACTGAACGCAGCTCTCCAGCGTCTCTGCTAGGGGCGGACTGACCATTTGGAAACTCGGGCACTGCCCGAGGGCCTTGGGTCAGTAGGGGGCCCCATGAGATGCCCCTGGTACCTTTTTCATAGGCTTTTTTGAGTTTGGGCAAGGACACAGGGGCCCCACGATCCCCTATTGCCCGGGGGCCCCATGAGTTGTCAGTCCGCCTCTGATCTCTGCTCTGTTTTATACATTGAAGCCAATATCCTATTGTTTTTTGTTGCACTGATATATATTTACTTATTCTACAGGCTTTAAGTGGCGTGGAGTCTCTGACCTCGAGCAAGCAGTATGCGGAGTACCAGGACCAGATCTCCCAGGCCGTGCAGTTCATCCGGTACCCAGGTCACTGCCTTCAGGACGGAAACACACTGTTAGCTCTGCTCATCAACTCTTTGTACCCGGAAGTGCATTATCTGAATATTATACGATAAACTGCCAATCTCCCACCCACGGGAGCTTTTTTTAAGCTTTTCAGTTTTTGTAGCTATTTATATCACTCATTTCATGTTTTTTACAACATCCTGTATAGGTGTGCTCACATGTAAGAGACATTAGAAGTGAATGCTGATGTAGTGATTTCATCTTAAAAGGGTCGTACAGGCAGAACATCAAACGCTTTTAATAGATAGGTAAGAGTTATTATTGTAAGTCCTGCTGTGTATGTAGTGTGTGCAATCTTTGTTTACATACCTCTTCATTATTGTTGGTCCCTGGGCTCATTTCCTATTAGCCATTATTGATGCAAAGTAACCCACACACAGGCAGAATCAGTGCCTGCAGCTTATAAGGGGGGGTGAGTTGCACTGAGACCAGCTAATTGTGTTCAAGGCAGAACCCTCACCTCCTGCTGGTCATTCTGTGCTTGGCATTGTACAGAGTGGATCAGTATAACACAGAACATAAAAGTAGGTGAAATCTTATATTACTGTCCATTCACCCTTTGCCTTTCAACTTGTTCAGCATCAGATAAAATGTCGGCTATGAATTAGCCTTGGCACAACTATTTTGATTCTGTATAAAGAATAAAAAAGAAAAAAAGTTGCACTATAAGAACAGTAGTAGCTGCGAATGACCGTTGCCATTTCTACCAGAATTGTTGTAATTTCGTGCTGGTGGCTACAATTAAGAGTTTACAAATGCAACAGTAAAGAGTTGACTATGGCCTGTGGGCTTACCCTCCTGTTTCCTTTTCCGACCAAAAAAAAAAAAAACATACTCGCCTTTCATTTAGTCCCCCACTGTTTGGTCACTGGGTACAAAGACAGATACCCAGTAATTTTGGGTATGTGACCAAATGTGACCTGCTCCCATGCAGCAGCTATGATGGTTGGTGGTTGCTTGCTCTTGCACACAGTGCTGTCACATGAGTGTGACGGAAGTCCTTGGCCCTGTGTAATGCAGGCCATAGACGGGTCGAAAATCGGCCGATTTTCGCACCGTTAGTGGGTTAATTGGTCGGCCGTTTTTTGGGATTTTGGCACATTTTTTTAATCGGTAAAGTTGGTAAAAAATCGGACCTTTTTGCCGATTGGCCGATTTTCGCGGCAATGATGGGCAAATCGGCCGATATTTTTAACGATAAAAAATCTGCGCATGAGCCGTGACCTGCAAGAAGAAGAAGAAGAAGAAGAAAAAGAATAAGAATTCCAGTCCGCTATTATATTTGACATGAAAAAGTATTGCGGTTGCAACATTGTATCTATTTGTATCCAAATAAAAACATCTGTATCTGAAATGGATACAAATAGATACAATGTTGCAACCGCAATACTTTTTCATGTCAAATATAATAGCGGAGCTCTCTGCAGAGACAGAAGTAATTAAATGCCGGCCGTAGACGGGACGAAAATCGGCCGATTTTTTTTTTTTTTTTTTTTTTTTTACCGTTGGTGGTGACGTCGGCCTATTGAATGACCGATTTAAAAAAATTTTTTTTTTTAAACGGCCGGCTTTCGACTCGTGTATGGCCTGCATTAGTCAGGATTTGGAACATACTCAGGATTTCCTCCCTTTGCATTCGAGGAGCAAATAGTGCCATAGAGTAGCAAAGGGATGGTGAGTAGAAGATGCTGGTGAAGCCTTCATTAAAAGAGGGCCTGCTGCTTTCCCTAACTTGGGCAAAGCACCGAGCTTCAGGCAGATCTAAACAAAACACCAATGAATGCAGTTATGTAGTCATAAAAAAAGAAAAAAAAAAAACATAAAATGCATGTAAATGCAAGGCATACAAGGAATTCTGTCTTGATATTACCTCTTGGAATCCCCTGTACATGGAATGGCAGGGAACACAGTGAGCAGAGGAATGACCTCACAAAAGTACTGCTTGTTCATTGTCCAATCAGAGCACTCGGGTGTGTATATGACCAATGTTCAAGCTTCTGCTGCAGTCAAGAACTTGGCTATGCAGTCTGACAGGGATACCCGACTCACAAAACTGAATGGCCAGAATTAAAAATTCTTGTGGCAATTCTTTTTTTTTGGAACCTCACAGGTAGCATACACTTACCAGAATTCGGCAGCTTTGTGCAACAGTGGAATGAATTGCAAATGATTGTCTCTCTTCAAGCAGCTTCTCAATAATTTAGATTTGGCAATCTATCTGACAAAGAAAAACATCTTCTCCGAAAACTCGAAGAGGGCAGACACTTAACGTGGTTTTAAACCTCAGACATGAAATATGAACAAAGCATATCCCTCTATAGTGTGTGTTTGTCTCAATCCAGATCACTAAGTGTCATTTTTGTCTGTTGCCTCCTTCCTCTGCTATCCCGCACTTGACAGGTTTTTCTTACATCAAAAGATAAAAAAGGTGATGGGAGGGAGTTCCAGCACACAGCCTGTAATTGACATCTTCAGCACTGTTCCTGTGTGCTGTGTAATTAGGGAGTGTCCTTTCCCTCCAATCAACTTTTACTTAGCTCTGCAGAGTGTCAGCTCCCTGCTTTCTGCAGGCTTAGAAAAGTTGTACAATGTCTGGACTTTGAATGGATATAGAGGAGAGGAGGCTGCAGATAAACAGGCACAACGTAAGTAGGATTTTCTTCATCTCTGAAGCCAGTCACTTCATGTAAGGGTATGTAAGGGTTTACAACCACTTTAACTGTTGACTACAAAGATGAAACTTAGCTACTGAATTCTTGGAGAAATATAAAATTAGGTAGGAAAACTTCATGCTGTGTAAATTTCCTAGTCCTAAGCAGATCCAAAAGAACCTTTTATGGAACATTGTGATGGCTGGGAGTTGTAGTTTCCCAGAAGAAATACCTAAGAATACCTTAGAAGAATACTTGACTTCAACTTACACTTTACACAATGTATTTGCCTATACTTGGAAAATGCTTCTATTGTATACGAAGCAATGTTCTGTTTGTTGCCTGACGTTGGAGGCCAGCAGGTAAGTGTTTGTAGGCTTTACCTAGAAGCAAGTCTTTAGTGAACACTGAGAACAAGAAAGCCATATGCCCCCTGTACCTACTTGATTGATATATCTTCAGTCCCCGGAGCCATAAATGATTTTGCACTGCACTGCACTGCACTCAGGAAGCACATGTAGTCACTGAAGACTCAGATGAGAAACCGCTTGAGTTTAGATCAGCTCCTCCCATTCCTGTGCGATTCCAGTCAGCCAATACCAGAAAGCTGAATGAATACCTGGAGGGATCACAACGTCTTCCTTGTTCTCAGCCCGGCACAGAAGACGCGCTGCGGTTTACATCGTGTCATTGATTAGTACCAACTGCTTAATGTAATCAAAGCAGTAGGCTTGGACCTTTATATTTGCAAGGATAATTGTTCCCAGTTGTTTTACAAGAGCTAATATGTTTTAAAGAACAGTTATCATTTTTGTTGCAGGATTTAGTTATCGTTTTTGTTGCAGGATTTATTCTAGTGCCTGTGGATGAGTACCAGTACATGGCAGAGCTCAATGAGTAAATGTCGTAAAAAAAAAAAAAAATGGAAGGGGTTGCCATATGTAGCCCCTGTGTTGCCAAATCAAAGAAACCTGATCCAAATGCCTGTCCTTTAAGTGTCCAGTGCAGTGTTGCCATCTGCTCGTGCTCTTGTACTATCTCAAGGGGTGAGCAGCACACTGGGAGGCATCCAAAAAACAAAGGTATCCCGCTCAGGCAAACAATCCAGATCAATCCACGACAGGTGCAGGCTCTGGCTCACCACCACACACGATGCAATAGGAAGAAGGGTCAGCCGCACACCGGAGGATAGATGAATATAGTGTGTACTTATTGATCCATAGGACACACAAAACAGCAGGACATGAATACAGGACCTGTTAACGCGTTTCACACAATCACGTGCTTAATCATAACGATTAAGCACGAGATCGTATAAAATGCGTTAACGTGTCCTGTATTCATGTCCTGCAGTTTTGTGTGTCCTATGGATCAATAAGTACACACTATATTCACCTACACTGGGAGCCAAAGGGGAGCCTGTATAACATTTGCCATTGGACCCACCACCCTTACGCTGGATGTGATGCTTCCACTTGTGTTACAGGAATATCAGCAGAAAGCAACACTGACTCCACCCCATACCGGCCAGGAACACCTACACAGGTCTGTTGGGCTCCTGATATGGACAGCAGAGGGCGCATCTGAGTGTAGTGGTTATTAAAAACACGTGTAACTTGCCAATTGTCTACTTAACCCCTTCACGCCGGCGCCTCCCGGCCCTTTAAAAGTTTCAGAAGCCGGGAGGCGGGGTGGGGTTTAGGGTCATGTGACCGCCGTGACGCGCCATCACGGCGGTAACATGATCGGGAAAGGCCCCGATCGAAAGAGGAGATCGGGACCTTTCCGTGAGTACCGGACATGTGTGCTGGGAGCGCGCAGAGCACGCTTTTGGCACATATGTTGTTTTTTAATAGAACGCAAATGTGCGGCCACTCGGCGTCTAGGCCCAGATGCCAGGAGGCCGCACATTTGTGTTTGGCCGGCGTGAAGAGGTTAAGTAAATGCTCTTTATAACCACTACACTCAGATGTGCCCTCTGCTGTCCATATCTGTTGCTCTGGAGCAGTGGTCTCCAAACTGCAGCCCTGGGGCCAGATGTGGCCCTTTGTTTGCCTTTATCCAGCCCTTGAGGCAACAATTTGGCATCATTCCTGCCAATGACACCAACAATGGAGCATAATTCCTGCCACTGACACCAACAGTGGGGCTCTATTCCTTCCACTGACAACAAAAATTGGGCACTATTCCCCCCACTGACACCAACTATTTGGCCTCCCAATTCCAAAGATCGGCATTGTTTACTCCCACTGGGCACAGTCCGCCCCCCCCTAACGTCTGAAGGACAGTAGACTGGCCCTTTCTTTAGAAGGTTTGGAGACCCCTGCTCTAGAGATTCTTCAGTTTCTCATGAGGTGCTGCACTAAAGTGTCTTGGAACTATGCCCGAGTCATTCCTTAATCTTCCATGGCCGCTCTCCATGGGACATAGATCTTTTTGCACCCCTGCGCCATAATCTCCATTCCTATTGGACACCTGGCAGAACTCATGCCTCGTATTGTAGCCCCTACTTTAAATAATTTGCTGTTATGTCTACATTCATCGTTCCATGAAGATGACTGTTGCAACATGTAAGAGGCCTTTGTATTGGCAACCACATACTTGAGATGTTGCTCATCCTTGCTGAGAATCCTCAGATCTATGTTGGCGGCTTTCCCCTCGGCCTGTGTAGACTGCTTTCAGTTGACCAGTCTTGGAGGAAGAACCAACTTTCCATGGTGGATTGTTCCCAGACCTAAAACTAGGCAGTTTTATGCAAAATGGTTGTGCCAATCGCTGTCTTGTGCCTGTGGCTGCCTTTTGGAATCTCATTGTATTTATATCATCTTTTAATAGAAAACTGAGTGCAATCAATGTTCTATAACAGAGAGATAGATGCTATATAAAAATTATCATTATATGATTCATAAAAATCACAGAAAGATCTGTGTACTATAAATGACAGATGCTGATATATTGCCGTAGCTTAGTTTGAAGTATCTTCTATAGAGCAGAAGCAGTGGCCCCCAAGTGTCTACAGACCATCCTCTGGGGCCTCCACATTTGCCATCATTGGCGTCCCCTCAGAGTGTGCCTTTCTCAGCACATTCCATTTCAAGCGATCAGGAGACCCAAAATGTGTACCATGGGACCCCATTGCGCTTCCCAACCTTCTGGCTCCACACCTAGGCTCACTATATAACTCTCAGGGACTGCTGCCATACGGATGTATATTTTATTTGAGGGAAAGTATTAGATTTAAGCAAGTTGCTTTGGATGTTGTATGGGGCTGTTGTTGTAGACTAGAGGCTTTTAGCATTTTGGGGTTTGTGTTGTTATTCTAAGGCTACTTTCACACTGATCCGCCGCAAAAACACAGCTGAAATGCGTAGGCGGTTTTACTGCATTTTTAACCCCTTGGCGCCGGCGCCTTCTAGCCCTTTAAGGGTTTCAGAAGCCGGGAGGCGGGGCAGGGTTTAGGGTCATGTGACCACCATGATACACCGTCACGGCGGTCACATGATCAGGAAAGGTCCCGATCGAAAGAGGAGATCGGGACTTTTCCGTGAGTACTGGACTTGTGTGCTGGGAGCGTGCAGGGCGCGCGCTCTCAGCACATATGTTCTTTTTTAATAGAACGCAAATGTGCGGCCGCTCAGTATATATGCCCAGATGCTGCACATTTCCGTTCGGCCGGCGTGAAGAGGTTAAAGGACATGTGAATTAAAAATGCACCAAAAACGCTTCTCGGAGGCGTTTTCCATTGATTTTTTAACACCCCAAAGATGAGTTTTTACACCACAATGCAACACCTCAGTGTGAAAACATACATAGATATACATTCACATACACAGGGAAGCATTTTTCTTGAGCTTTTCAGGCGCTTTTTTTTTTTTTACGTAAAAACGCTTCAAAAACTCCTCAGTGTGAAAGTCGCCTAACTGATGTGATTATTTCTATATTTATTTAGTGACACATTTTAAAGGTACCTGTCACTTGAAATCTATCCTTGCCAAGTCTCCCACCCAGTACTGGGCAAGTTTATAACTGGTGTAGGATTATCGGCAAGGACTTGCCTTAGAAGGTAGTCCCTGCTGTGAGAGAGAGAGGTACCAGCTGACGAGTCCATTTAAAGACGCCAGTATTGTCTCAGAAAATATATTACCAAAGATAAAACTCCGGGTGCAGGGACTGCCTGCAATGTGACTTCAGGCTGGGTGCGGGCTTTTGCAGAAAACAGTGATCCGGTCACCCGAGTTGGGGGGGAAGGGGGTAATTCCGTGCAAAAAATATGGTTGGAAGGAGGAGAGTTTTCAACTGTTTGGCATTTTTAGAAAATTCAAGCCAGGCTGTAGACTATAATAGAAATATCTAAGGATATTAAATAACAAATTGGCTGGTGGAACAATGATGTGTATTATTAATTGTTAACAATTGATAATAATGAACTTTAACTTGTTTTAAGGCATAACATAAAGGAGAAGTAGAGCCAAAGCTTTTTTGACTGGACTTCTGGGGATCACAGGAGTGCAGTTCGTTTTGCAATCCTGTGACCCCCTTTCAATCAACAGCAGGCTAAACCCTGCTGTCGGTTGGCGTCATTCAGCCTGTCCAGGCTGTTAAATGGTCCTGACTTCAAAGTCAGGATCCACTCAGGAGCCTGGACCCGCAGCTGGCTCAGTCTCTCAATGAGCTGTTGGGAGCCTAAGCCAGCTGCTCCCGCCCCCACAGCCTGGTTCTCCAGTGAGCACTGGAGGAGCAGAGCTGAGTCAATCGCCAGTTCTCTGCTCAATGAAGGCTTAGACCGGAGCGGTCAGCAGTCTTTGATCACTCAGATCTCCGTCTTAGAAGTGACAAGGGAGAGGTGCAGCTGGGATCGGTGCTGCAGCCATCTGGGCGAGTATGATTTTTAATTTTTTTTTGTCATACTCCCATAATTCTTTTTTTTTTTTAAAAGATAAGTTCACCTTTGGGAACATGTTACATATTCTACCTGTTTTTAGGGTGGAACATGTAACATGTTCTCAGTGCTGCAGCCACTCCCCGATCCCCCTGTGACAGAAAAGTTCCTCATACAAGCTGTCACTTTTTAAAAACAGCTCCGCCCACACTGCCACTTCATTCATTCACAGTGTTCTGTGAATGAATGAACTGCATGTCCTGACAGCCTTAGCGGCTGTTGGCTTGTAGTTCTCAATGAACTACCACGGCGCCGTTGAATCTTCTTTGAATCTTCCTGTCATTATATCTGCTTGCCTGTACATCCTGTACTGGCAAGCAGATATACTGACAGGTCTGTAGGAGACCTGCATAGCACCAGTGATCTGATTGCTGGTGTGATGCTTTACAGGCTCCTGCAACCCAAAGTAATAAATGCACATTTTTTTTACCTGAAAAAAATGTGCATTTATTATTTTTGGTCGAAAGGTGAACTTCTCCTTAAAACCAGTAATTTTGGACAATTATCCATTTTAGTTTTCTGACCATACAGACTTGGAATTGTGGAGACGTTAGGTGTTTTGTATATAGTGATACATATCTTATTAGGTGTTTTAGATGTCTGTGATCAAATTTTCCCATTTTGTTTTAAGTGAATCTTGTCCTGAGAAACTAGAATGGCTATTGCTACCCTTCTCTTGTTTTGGTAATACTACATCCCCTACGTCTGTGCCGATGACCTGGATTATATCTGTCCCCTAAAAACCATGGAAGGGAGAAATCTTTAAAAAAAATTAGTTTGTTATACATTTTTTTGCTTAAAATACAGTTGAATGTTTTTTTAATGATCAGGGTTCTGTGAAACCCCAAGGGTCCCTCTTGAGTTTACTAGAGATTCCTTGAGCAGTGAGCATTGGTGGATTGATTTCTTACTTACATTGACCACCAATGCGAGGGTTAATGTCTATACTGACCATCAATGTAAGGGGTAAGAGGACACCACCATGTTTACTGTCTGCCTTTCTTTTCTGCAGTTATTTATTTCAAGAATATTACTGAAAATTATTTTGTAGAGGGTTGGTTGAAACCACCTGCCCTGGGTGTCAGATAAATTAGGTACGCCATATTACTTATTCTTTTTATTTAAATTTTCTTCAGTTTATTGATCACACTAATGTACCATGAGCTATAGATTTAATCCTTTTTAGTAGGGTTTCCCCAAGACCTTAAGAATAATTTCAAGGGTTCTTCGGGTGTAAAGAGGTTGAGAAAGACTGATACACACCTGATACATGTGACAATATATCCTCCATGGTATTTTCCTTGCTGAAAACCATCTTGCATAGAACCATCTTTGGGTTCTTCATGTGTTTCCGGGAAGATTCACTTCTACAGAGGAACTGGTATGGTATTTGTTGTATTGACCACAAATGTCCATCTTCAAGTGGGACACTCCCTACATCACATCTCTGGAATGGCAAGAAGCTCATGCCTTCAAAAGAGGAAGAATGCATCCCTAGTGTGGAGTTGAACCTTCCCCTCTCCTCTCCAGAGACCACCAGGTGGTAAATGTAGAAGATGCCTGTCTCTCACACCTGCCTGCTGGTGATATAAATAATATTTGCCCACTAATATTCCACACATACTGATTATTTGTTAGTTTTGTGCAATATTTTGAGCTCTGTGTCTAGATATAAAATATGTTTTTCTTTCATTAAGACTATACAGCTTACAGAATGCATTCTTTATACTGCATAATAGTGAAAAAAGTCAACTTTAGTGGAAGGAAGGGGACATAGAGGGGAGAGGGGTAATAAACTCCAATAGGGTGGGCGGTGGGGACAGGTTCTAGAACAGACCTGGGCAAATTGCAGCCCCAGGGCCCCGCCTGGGCAAATTGTGGCCCCAGGGCCCCATCTGGCCTTTTGGTGGTCCCTATCCGGCCATTGATGCCTCCACTGTCAGCATGGCTCTTTCAGCCCGTCAGCTTCCTCAGAGACACACAATAACAGATGTCCATGTGGAGAGCAGCAAGAACTGGAAGGAGAGAGTCTGAGGGGCTGATTGGTACAGTGGGGGGCTGATTTAACCCTGTAATGCCACACAATAGTAGCGTGTGCTGCTTGTCAAACTCTGCAGCAAGTTAAAATTGCTGCCTTGTGAATATTTTACAGTTGAGGGGAGCGGCAAGACAGTGGTTCAGCTGCCCATCTTTAACACCACCCCCCTGACCACTCAACTAAATGAAACCTATTTCATGAGCTATTGTACCTATTATTCCTAGTGCCATTAACTTGTTTTTTATGTTTACATACTTATGAACCTTTCCAGGTCCAAATTTAATATTGAACAGAATTAAATTCGGCCCTCCTCAATAGTCCAAGCTTCTCATGTGGCCCTTTAGGAAATTTAATTGCTCACCCTTGTTCTAGAGTAACATTTGGCAGAAATTTATTGAGTAGAAGGCCTCTCGGAGGTGGGGTACTGTGTGGTTTGAATGGTGAGATGGGGTGGAAGAGTGGATGAATTGGGATGTGAGGAAGGTAAAGGAATGGGGGAAAGAGGCAGGAGGGGAAGTTGGGGTAGGGAAGCGGTGGGGTGAAGGTAGATGGACCGTAGGAACAAAAAAAAGGTTCATGGTTTTTTCCAGTTAGTGCTCATGAAAGTACTGAGGCCAGAGAAAGGTACCTAGCAATTTCTGAAGGAGATCAGCAATAGCAGCCTTTTTTTCTTCTAAAATCAAAATACCCAAATGTTATGGCCCCTAACCAAATCTGGTGGAATGATAGGTCTGTCTGTTGATATGAGGATGCTAGCAGTTTTCTGGGGTCCCAAGTCACAATATGTACACCTCTACTTTCAAGCAAGGATGGATTACTTCACCTTTTATTGAGGTTCTACAAGTCCCAGTATGCCCTGCTAGTTCTACGTCAAGGCAGGAACCTCTAGTTCCCAAGCGGTACCAGTGCCTGTGCCGTCGTAACACGGAGGATGTAGACACCAGGTGCGTTGTCGGAAATGCGTCTGCTTTTTACGCATCGTCATTTAAACTGCTGTTTTATTTCTTTTGTGCACTTTTTATTTAAGTGTGAAATACCAGATGTCTTATAATCCTTACACAGTGTATTATATGTAATTACGATATATATTAATTTTATACATTTTACATCTCATGACATTGTGCAGATATGTGTTATAATAATAGTTGTGATTGTATATTTAATGTATAAACTGAAAAGCATTATAACTCAAAGATTTTTTTTTTTTTGTGGCTAAGATGTGTGCAATATTCGAATGGTTAGGACACGACAGAGGAATTTGTGAGCGCACTCGTCTGAGGAACATCGTATTTAGTAAAGCGCTTACAAAACATTAAACCATCTTTGAGAAGTTTCCTTGAAGCCCTCCGATGATGAATACAGATCTTGATGGAAGTGCAGGCTGTAGCTTTTAACAAGCTTTTTAGTGGCTTTCAGAAGCTTCAGCTAAATGCTTTCTTAAAGCTACAGGTTAGCACTTGCAAACAGGAATTCACAAATGTCAGTGTGTCTAGGGTTTAATTAATAAAAAAAAAAGCTTTTAAATGCTCCAGAGTGATCTGTGAAATAGTGGGGTGGGTCAACGTTAGATACATTTACAATTTTTATAAGACAAAAATAAATAAAAAATATATATATAGTGATAGCAGGCAGCCAGTAATGCATATACCTTTTTAGATGAACTTTCTGTTGTAGTTGGCGATTATGGTGGGTTGGATTACTCACCGGCTGGGTGTACATAAGAATCCAGCAGCATAATCTCCCCATTGGACCCTCCCCCGCGCTAAATGGGAGGAGTCTCGGCACGCTTACTGCAGGTGCCATAATGTCAACCAGATTAAGTGTCTAACAGGGTAAGTGAGACTTCTTTTTACTGTAGGTGGAGCTGAGAACTCGGGAGAGATTTTGCCACTGGAGACCTCAACCTTAATGTGCCAGCATCTACCTAAATATTACTTTTTGGGTAGACTGATTGTTAACGTGAATAGCAGTTCTATGTGGTTTTTTTTTTTTTTTATGGAAGGGTTTCTATCACCTAAAATCAGTGCCTCAGCAATAGCACTGTCCCTTACATGGATAGGCCGCGATCTCATGAACATTGGTTCACTGCACAAAAAAGGCCTCCATGACTTGTATAGGTGACAGGTACCCTTTACGTTCTGTGACTTAATGTGAACATGTTGGTGAGAATTCATTAAGCTGCTCAGTTGTGTCTAGTAGTCGTTGTCGTGTATTCTGCAATAGCCAAAAAAAAAAATTAAACAATTAAATATCTTATGCATGTCCTCAATTTATTTATATTTTTGTAGACGTTCTTTTCATTCATTTAAATTATAAAAATTTTACAGAGATTAGAAACATTTATACCAAAAAACAATTAAGAAAGCTTAATAATCACAATATCAAATTAAAAAAATAATACAGTGAGGAACAGAAGTATTTGAACACCCTGCGATTTTGAAGTAAAGTCCTAAAATGGGAAATCAAGTGAACAAAAATCCCTTTCACATCCAAAAGGTGATAAGTGATCTGTGCTCCCCGCTTGTGTGCCCCCTCGCTCACCAACTTTAATGGACTTATGGTGAAATAGGAGTCTTTCACGCTTTTGGTAAGGCATAAGAAGTCATGCTGGAGCTTGTAGTCCTCCTGATTAAATGTTGCTTGTCATCCCCAGTGATTCAAATGTAGAGCTAATGGATATATACATGTAAGGAATGGAGAGAGGCATCCAAAATAGTATCATTCCGTTTATTAGTAAAAATAGACACACTGGTATTGCTCACCATAAGAGTCCATGAAAGTTGGTGAGTGAGGAGACACACAGGTGCGGAGCACTTATCACCTTCTGGATGTGAAAGGGATTTTTGTTCACTTGATTTCACATTTTAGGACTTCATTTCACAATTTATTGTTATGTGTTCATTATTTAAGCATGCTGTTCATTAGTGGTACACCGAAACGAAAATTCTGGTGCCGAAAACGAAAGTTCACAATGCACTTGGCCGAAAAAGGAAACCGAAATGTACAGTTTTTAAAAATGAATATATATTTTTTATTAAAAAAATACATTGATTAAAAAAACAAAAAAAACTATATATACCCCATTTTTTTTGTAAAATATAAAAAAGGATGTTACGGCGAGTAAATAGATACCCAACATGTCACACTTTAAAATTGCGCACTCATGTAGAATGGCGTCAAACTGTGGTACTTAAAAATCTCCATGGGTGATGCTTTAAAAATGTCTACAGGTTAGCAGTATAAAGTTACAGAGGAGGTCTAGTGCGAGAATTATTGCTCTTGCTCTGACGTTCTTGGTGATACCTCATGTGTGTGGTTTGAACACCGTTTACGTATGTGGGCGTGGCCTACGTATGCGTTCACCACTACGTGCGAGCACAGGGGGACGGGGGCACTTTAAACTTTTTTTTTAATTTAATGGGGGTTTTTTGCACTGTCCCTTTTTAAAAAAAATTGAATCACTTTTATTCTTATCACAAGGAATGCATGCATACCTTGTGATAGAAATAATTAGTGACAGGTCGTCTTTATGGAGAGATGTGGGGTCAGTAAGATCCCACATCTCTCTTCTGCAATGCAAAGCATTAGATCCAAAAAAGCATTGATCTAGTGCTTTTTTTAAAAAAAAAAAATGGCTGGAACCAGAATTAACATCACTCCAGTCCTCCAAGGGCATAGAGATTATTATTATTATTATTATACAGTATTTATAAAGCGCCAATAGTTCGCTCAGCGCTGTACATTACAAAGGGAGACAGAACATGTGACAGAACAATACCAATACAATGCAAAACATGAGGGGATCAAGGGCCCTGCTCTTTCGAGCTTACAATCTAGGAGGGAGGGGGTGGTGGCACAGGAGGAGATAGCTGTGGGGGATGGAGTGGTAGGAAGATTGGAGGAGGGAGGCAAGTTAGCAGGGGGTGGGGTAGGCTTCCCTGAAGAGATGGGTTTTCAGGGTGCGCCTAAAGGAGAGGAGAATAGGTGATAATCTGATGGGTTGGGGCAGGGAGTTCCAGAGGATGGGTGACACCCTGGAGAAGTCTTGGAGGCGGGCATGGGAGGAGGAGACCAGGGAACTAGAGAGAAGGAGGTCCTGTGAGGAGCGGAGTGTGCGTGTTGGGCGGTACTTGGATATTAGGTCAGTGATGTAGTTCGGGGCAGTATGGTGGACAGCTTTGTACGTCAGCGTTAGGATTTTGAATTTGATCCGTTGCGCAATCGGAAGCCAGTGGAGGGATTGGCAGAGGGGGGTGGCGGAGACAGAGCGGTTGGAAAGGTGAATGAGTCTGGCAGCCGTGTTCAGGATGGACTGAAGAGGGGATAGCCAGCGGCGAGGCAGGCCAGTGAGGAGGGAGTTGCAGTAGTCGAGTCGTGATATGATGAGGGAGTGGATGAGCTGTTTAGTGGTTTCTGGGGTTAGGAACGTGCGGATTTTGGCGATGTTGCGGAGGTGGAGTCTGCATGAGTTTGTTAAAGATTGGACTTGGGGCTGGAAGGATAGGTTGGAGTCCAGAATGACACCCAGTACTCTGGCCTGCAGGGCGGGTTTGATGGTAGCGTTGTTGGATGTGACGGAGAAATCAATGGGGGGTGGTGTCCGGGCTGGGGGGAAGACAAGAAACTCGGTTTTGGAGAGGTTCAATTTAAGGAAGTGGAGCGACATCCAGTCTGATATGTCGCTCAGTAGGTGTGTGATTCGGGCTGAGACCAAGGGGGTGAGGTGGGGGGTTGAGAGATAGATTTGTGTGTCGTCGGCATAGAGGTGGTAGTTGAAGCCGTGAGAGTGTATGAGTTGGCCAAGGGAGGAGGTATAGATGGAGAAGAGAAGGGGCCCGAGGACAGAGCCTTGAGGGACCCCAACAGAGAGGGGGAGGTGGTAGCATTATAGGTAACGCTGAAAGAGCGTTGTGACAGGTAGGATGAGATCCAGGAGAGAGCAGAATCTCTGAGGCCGAGGGAGTGTAGTTTTTTAAGGAGGAGGGGGTGGTCGACTGTGTCGAAGGCCGCAGAGAGGTCAAGGAGTAGGAGCACTGAATAGTGTCCATTAGCTTTGGCGGTTAGCAGGTCGTTGGAGAGTTTGAGTAAGGCAGTTTCGGTGGAGTGTAGGGGACGGAAGCCGGACTGTAGGGGATCGAGGAGGTTGTTGTCGTTGAGGTGAGAGCATAGGCGGGTGTAGACTAGGCGCTCGAGGAGTTTAGATGTAAATGGGAGCAGGGAGATGGGTCTGAGGTTGTTCGGGTCATTGGGGTCCAGGGAGGGCTTTTTAAGTATGGGGGTGATGTGTGCATGTTTCAGAGGGGAGGGGAAAGTGCCTGAGGAGAGGGAGAGATTGAAGATGTGGGTGAGGGAGCGTAGGATGGAGGAGGAGGAAGGTCGTAGGAGTTGTGAGGGGATAGGGTCGAGGGGGCAGGTGGTGAGGCGGGCATCAGAGAGGGTCTTGGAGACTTCCTCGATGGTAGTAAGGTCAAAGGTGTGGAGTGTTGGGGGAGCTTCAGTATGAGGAATGTAGGGTGGGGTGGAAGAGGAGGTCAGAGCAGTGGTGGGGCCGTGGGAGAGGGGTGATGAGGGGGTAGCTGAGTGAGGGTGAAGGGGGTTGGAGAGAGTTTGAGCAGCGACGAAGTCCCTGCGGGTTATGTCGAGGGGGAGGGGGGATAAGGGGGTAGCTGTGTGAGAGGGGACAGGTTGAGAGGGCGTGTGAGTTGCGGCAATGTCCTTGCGAATTGTGTCAATTTTGTTTTTGAAGTGATTGGCAATCTCAAGGGCAGTGAGTGAGGTGCTGGGTGGAGGTGCGTGGAGGCCATCTTTCCTTCACTCATCTCTATGCCCAGCGGCGGGATCGTTAGATGGTTTCTCAGGTAAGGCTGAGGACTACCGAGTGGCGGCAGCGGCGAGGGGGCGGGGTTTTTCCGGCACCTGTATCGGTGCTTTTTTCATATCGGCCGCTAGGGGTGTTTTCGGCCACCAAAATTTCAGTGCACACCTCCTTTTCAATGTCATATATCATACATTGATTCAATGCTCCTGCTGTTTTGTGTATTAAATATACACAGAAAGCAAGATTTAAAGGACAATAGGTGGGAACCAGAGGCAAAGAGCCATGCCCACCATGGAATGGAATCCACCTTCTCTCTGTCTCTGTGGACACAAGCATAGAACTGATATAGGGCAGGAGCAGAACACTGTAACCTATCTCTAAAACCTGATGGCCCTTCAGCCAAAACTGATTTTGTTTTGTATAGTTTGTGAAAGGATAGGTTTCTACTGCGGTGAAAATTCCCCCTCAAGTCATTGGGACAGAAAGAGGGGAAACCTCCCCAGTTGCAACACAAACAGCAGTTAAACCCTGGGTGGATCTAACCCTTCCAGGACTACGAAAAAAAGGTTTTGGCTTGTGTTCAACCTTTTTGGAAGAAAATATTGAAGCCTCCTTTGCTACCCTCAAACTTGCCCATTTTAAAACAAATCAGAAATGCCAGCTCGTATTTTTCCTACTTGCAGGCTTAAAGTGTAAACTCCAGCCAAAAATGTTGTTTTCGGACATCATGACAGCTTTTACTGCTCTCTATGCCATCTCTGAGGAAATTTCCCCGACTTCCTGTAATGTCCCTCAGACAGGGAGTGAAATCTAGCAAAGGCTTAATTTCTATCTAAAGCCATTCTTTTCAGTTTTCAACAGAGTAGGGATGGATCATTGCAGTCCATGTCCCTTCTGGGGAGATTCACCACACTATTTGTGTTGGTGACTGAAAGTGATTAGAAACCCAAATTGTACAGTACACAGAACAGGAATAAAGGGACACTCTTCCAATGGGGACCGCCATTCTGTTGCCAACTGTCTAAAAGGAGATTTCCTGTACTTGTGTCTTCATATGTCAGTAAAGGGAAACCAACCCAATGTGACACAACCCCTACTCTATCAGCAACAAAAACCCCAACAGGACACAGTTTCTGCTCTATCAAAAACTAGAACCCCAACGAAAGACAGTCCCTATTCTGTCTGACACCAAAACTCTAACGGCCACTGCTCCATTTAATACAAGAACCGCAAAGGACAAAGTATCTGCTCTATCCTAAACAAGAACCCCAACGAAAGACAACCCCTGTTCTGTACGACACATAAAAACCCAACGAAACACAGTCCTGCTCTATCTGAAACTAGAACACCAACAAATGAATGCCCCTACTCTATCTGAAAAAAGAACTCCAATGGGACACATCACCTACTATCCAAACCTAGAACCTCAACGAGACACAGCCCCTAAATTCTGAAACAAGAACTCCAATGGAACACAGTCCCTGTTCTAATCAAAATGAAATCCCCAACAAGAGACAGCCCTTACTCTGTCCGAAACAAGAGCTCTAGCGGGACACAGTCACTGCTCTATTTGAAATAAGAATTCCAGTAGGACACATTTCCTACTCTATCTGAAACTAGAACCCTAATGAGACACAGAGCCTGTTTTATCTGAAACAAAACACGATCTAGACACAGTCACTCCTTTTCTGAAAGAAAAATCCCAACGGAACACAGGTCCTGCTCTAAAAGAAAAGCTTCAACTGGATATGGTACCTGCTATCACTGAAACAAAAGCCAAAAAGGGATATGGCTCCTGCTCTACCTAAAAGAAAAACCCCAATGGGACATGTCTCCTGCTCATTCTGAAAGAACGACCTCAATGGGACATGGTCTTTGCTCTGTCTGAAAGAACAACCCCAATGGGACATGGCCCCTGCTCTGAAAGAAAAACTCCAACTGGACATGGAACCTGCTATCGCTGAAACAAAAACCCCAGTGTGACATGGCTCTTGCTATAACTAAAAGAAAAACCCCAATGGGACATTTCTCTTGCTCAGTCTGAAAAAACTACCTCAATGGGACATGGTCTCTGCTCTGTCTGAAAGAACAGCCCTAATGGGACAAGGCCCCTGCTCTGAAAGAAAAACTCCAACTGGAGATAGTACCTGCTATCGCTGAAACAAGAACCCCAGTGTGACATGGCTCTTGCTCTAACTAAAAGAAAAACCCCAATGGGACATGGTCTCTGCTCTGTCTGAAAGAACAGCCCCAATGGGACAAGGCTCCTGCTCTGAAAGAAAAACTCCAACTGGAGATAGTACCTGCTATTGCTGAAACAAGAACCCCAGTGTGACATGGCTCTTGCTCTACCTAAAAGAAAAATCTCAATGGGACATGTCTCTTGCTCAGTCTGAAAGAACTACCTCAATGGGACATGGTCTCTGCTCTCTCTGAAAGAACAACCCCAATGGGACAAGACCCCTGCTCTGAAAGAAAAACTCCAACTGGACATAGTACCTGCTATCGCTGAAAAAAAAACCCCAGTGTGACATGGCTCCTGCTCTATCTAAAAGAAAAATCCCAATGGGATATGGCTCCTGCTTCAAAAGAGAGACCTCAATGGTACGCGATCTCTGCTCTGTCTGAAAGAACAGCTGTAACTGGACACAGTCTCTGATCTATCTGAAATAAAAACCCCAAAGGGATTCGGCCCTTGCTCTATCTGAAGTCAAAACCCCAAGGGGACACGGCCCCTGCTCTATCTGTAATCAACATTCCAAGGGGACACGAAACAAAACTCTGAAACACAACCCATGCTCTGACCGAAATAAAACCCCAACAGGACACAGTGCTTGCTCTAGCTGAAACAAAAACCCGAACAGTACAAAGCACGCGGTCTATTGAAAGCAAAAGAGGTTTTGCCTAGAGATGCACTGTAGGCGCATTCCCTGGTCTAAATAATAAGAAAAATAGACAACTGCATGTAAAATTCATAAAACCAGTACTTACAAGTTTATTGTGAAGTTACTTTCAAAGATAGACTATTTCCCGGGTAAACCTGGCCAAGCTGAGAATGCCTTTGTAAATATGGAACTGTTTTATAACTAATTATCAGCCAAGAAGAGAAGAAGTAATAACAGACTGGAGTGCTTCAGCAAGCTTGCTTCTCAGATGCTGCAGATTGTTCTTTAGGGAGTTCTCTGAGTGTAGTTTTCATAGGTTGAATCCTGTGCCCTCCTAAAACAGAGGGATACAATACATACAGTCAGGGCTTTGTTTTTCAGAGAACAGGTACAGAAACCCACCTTCTTTGGCCAACTCTTCGCCTCAACCCCGGCGTTCCTCTCAGAGAGTTGTAAAGCAGCGCCAAATAATCTGCTCATTGCACAAGGTGCAGGAGGCACAGAATGTCGCACTCGGTATTGCATAACACATGGGGGGTGCGTATCACACAGGACACAGAAAAATAAGCAGAAAGAACAGTACTTACATATCCGCTCCCAAAGTCACTATCGCTCACCTCTGCACACCTCTCTGCTTACCTTTGCACCCCCGCCCCCAGGCTCACCTCTGTCGACAGCTCAATTTTTCTTATTCCCTCATTCACAGTTCACCTTTTCTCCCTATGTTCACAGCTCACCTTCCACCATCCACAGCTCACCTCTTATTCCCCTTGTCCACAGCTCACCTTCCACCATCCACAGCTCACCTCTTATTCCCCTTGTCTACAGCTCACCACTTCTTCCCCCCCATTCACAGCTCACCTCTTCTTCCCCCCGTTCACAGCTCACCTCTTCTTCCCCCTGTCCACAGCTCTCCTCTTACTCTCCTTGGCTACAGCTCACCACTTCTTCCCCCCCATCCACAGCTCACCTCTACTTCCCCCCCATCCACAGCTCACCTCTACTTCCCCCCCATTCACAGCTCACCTCTTCTTCCCCCCCATTCACAGCACACCTCTTCTTCCCCCTGTCCACAGCACACCATTTCTTTCTCCCCGTCTACAGCACACCTCTTCCCCCATCCACAGCTTACCTCTTCTTCTCCCCCCCCATCCACAGCTCACCTCTTCTTCCCTCCCGTCCACAGCTCACCTCTTCTTCCCCCCCCCCCCCCCGTTCACAGCTCACCTCTTCTTCCCCCTGTCCACAGCACACCATTTATTTCCCCTCATCCACAGCTCACCTCTTCTTCCCCCCGTCAACAGCTCACCTCTTCTCCCCCCCCCCCCTGTCAACAGCTCACCTCTTCTTCCCCCCGGCCACAGCTCACCTCATCTTCCCCCCCATCCCCAGCACACCCCTTCCCCCTCTTTTTTTTAGACTAGTTCATTTTAGGCTGAAATTCTACTTTAAAGTGGAGTTGTGCATTCTGGGAAATACATCAGGATCTCTAGAATGCCCCCTGCTCTTATCTTTACCAACATTTATTGACCTGGAATTCTACTTTAATTTACCACATTTCTACAACAATTTAGAATCAACATGAATAGCTGCTACTTACTGAAAAGTGCCGGCTATAGATTTTGTGGTGTCTGTATGGCAACAAAAGAAAAACAAATTAAATGATTATACAAGAACAATAATTTGTGAATTATGAATTACAAAGAAAACTATTTTTTTTGTCTCAAAGTAAAGTATTTAAAGCCAAACTTCAGTTTAAACTTCCTTTACCTCCCCTGGTTGGGCCAAATCTTCCTTCGTGTGTGTGTCACATGGTCCCCTTCCCAGACACTGCAGCTCACAGTGGGAGGGTTTCATTAGTAGAGGCGGTGCTGTGGGACTGGGTGTGGTCAGGTAATGATTGAGAAGATAAAGACAACAGTGACAATGCTGATAGCTACACCCCCTGCAACATCTCCTTCCACTGTAGTGCAAGCAGGCACAGCCTATATGTGAGGGGCAACTTTGCTCTGATTTCAGGAGCAGTGCAGCATCCTTGCCACCTCACACAGGATGCTGTGATAGGTGGACATCACTGGCAGGATCAAAAGTTATTTTTTGGACTTTGCTGAGGGAATAAAAGAAAACTGTAGTGCAGATGCAATTATAATTAGGTGATGCAGAACATATTTTTAATAGGAGGCCATAGTTCTACTTTAACAGCCGCCCGTCCGCCATGTTGGGAAATGATGGGCAGGCAGGAGCACTCTAGTACTGGGAGGACATCACATGACGTCCTCCCACTCTAGCCACGCATGCGCGCCGATCTGTGGTGAGCTGTGTCCCTTGGACACTGGATCACTGATCAAGGTAAACAGCTGATGATGTAGGCACTTTACCATGTGATCAGCTGTGTCCGATCACAGCTGATCACATGTAAATAAAAAAGGCTAGTGATCGGCAGTCCTCTTCTTGCACTGACAGCATGGAGGAGAGGCTAACTGATAAGCAGCAATCCTCAGAGGGGGCATCTACACTGATAGACAGTGCACTGATCATTAGTACTGATTATCAGTGCAGTCCCATCAGTGACTCTCAGTGATGCTTCTCAGTGCCCATCAGTGATGCCTATCAGTAATGCCTCTCTGTGTCTATCAATGCTGCCTATCTGTGACCATCAGTGATGCCTGTCAGTGCCCATCAGTGTCCATCAATGCTGCCTCTCAGTGCTCATCAATGCTGCCTCTCAGTGCCCATCAGTGATGCCTATCAGTGCCCATCAGTGATGCCTCTCAGTGCCCATCAGTGATGCCTGTCAGTGCCTCCTCATCAGTACAGTCTATTAGTATCCATCATTGCTGCCCATCAGTGCCACATATCAGTGCCCATGAGTGCCTCCTCATCAGTGCCGTCTATCAGTGCACCCTCATCAGCGCATATCAGTGAAGAAGAAAAATTACTTATTTACTAAATTTTATAACAGAAACTAAAAAAATTTGGTCTTTTTTGTTTGTTTAGCAAAAAATAAAAAACCCCAGTGGTGATTAAACAGAGCCAAAGGAAAGCGCTATATATGTCAAAAAAATTATACATTTTTTGGGGGGTAAAGTGTTGACCACGTAATAGTTATTTAAAGTACAACAGTGCTGAAAGGTGAAAATTGGCCTGGGCAGGAAGGGGGTGAAAGTTCCTGGTAGGCAAGGGGTTAAAGTCTAATGAGATATTGTATGTGTGGTACAAATGTGGAATTTTCAGGTATCTATATCTCAGAGTGATCACAGTAACTCCTGGCATTGCCCTCATTTGCTTCGCTCTTTAGAAGGATGGTGCCATCTTTGCTCAGGCATCATCCAAGGTCACCATCTACTTCCTGGACTGAGGTGCACAGCATACAAAGTTGTGCATATCTCGGTGCCTGTGCAGTTCTTAGCTGTGTTCACACATGTCTGATGCAGACCAGCCCCCTATTGTAGCCTCTTACTTGTAATTTGCAACAAAGTTACAAAGAACTGTCTAACGTTCCACAACTAGAGATTGAGGATTCAATTCAGTAGAGGATACCTGCAGCTCCCCCTTCCCCTGGCAGTCCCTAGCATGGGTTCCCCATGCCAATTTGTCATTCCCCCTGTTGTAGGTTGCTAGGACTACTAGGCACTTCCTGCACCCACCTCTCAGCTCCCGCCGTGCTGCTAGAGTTACACTGTAAACCCTCCGAAAGGTCCACCTTAACAAGGCAGAGCTGCTCACCTTTGCTGTAGTAGCTTGCTGCAGCAAACATCAGGAGCAGCATCAGCAGTTTAGCTCCCAGGGCAGCCCACAGCATCACGTATGGAAAGCTGTTGTTGGGCTGCGGCCTGAACTTGAAGAAGAACACCGAGCCCTCTGTTCTGCCATGACTGTTGGTGGCCACACAGATATACTTCCCATCCTGGTGCAGATAATGGAGCTCTGTGATCATCTGATGCTTCAAGGTGAAGCTGCTTGGAAGTGTGTCCTGGTGATGGTTCTGAGGGTCAATCCAGAGCAAAGAGGGGGCAGGTTCTCCTTCCGCAATACAGACTGCATGGTATCCCCGCCTGTGGTCAAATCCCACCGAGATGTTGACGATCCTGGGAGGGGCTGAGAAAATATGTAGCATATATTATTCTGCCTAGTTCTCACTTACAGTATATTTCTCTCTATGAGGGGAATACAGGAATTCTAGACACAACTAATCTACAGTTTGATGGTACAGCCTTGGCACAATTGTCTTTAAATTTACCAAAGCAATGTAGTGTAAGGGTTCATCTCAACTATTGATTCGATTTGTACCTAGTCAGGCAGACCCTTGTACTACATTGTTGGTAGATCTGAAGGACACTAGTCAGTTCGTAGTGTCCATGTGGTGTGGTCAGTTAAGCATTATAGAAGCACAGCTCTTACCAGATACATGCAACCAAGTCCCAGTTTTGGTCTCGTATTTATCATGCCGGTCACTAGACAGTTCCACCCGACAATAATACCTATTATTGTCCTCCCAAGTCAGGTTTCCTATGGTGATGGAGACATTGTTGTTTCGTGGGCTTCCAACGAGTCGAAATTTGTTCATGTAGTTCACGGTGGTTTTACATGGCTCGGTAACATGGTCGCTGGAACACCTGAAGACCACAGTTCCATTGTACGGTTGTTTGACTCGCCAGATGACCGTTATCCCGCCATGGTAGTTCTTGTGAGGGTGAGAAAACAAACACGGCAAAGAGGCGGCTTTACCGATCTCACCACTAACATCTCTCGATACTTGAAGAGACCAAGAATTTCCCAATACTCCTGTAAGACATAGTAAATAAAACAAATAAGTAGTAAAAGCCAAACTTTGTGGAATAAAGACTCTTTTTACCATATTATTGGTCATACTAAATGTGAAGGTCCTCCACTCACTAAAACCTCTCCACCAAGCCACTGCCTTCATTCCAGTGTCAGCTGGTGCCAGAACCTAGAGGGAGTAGTGACATCCAGAGCCTTGGATAATGGGGTATCACCAGTCCTCCTGTACAGGGCCCAGGCCAGCAGTAGGGACCAGGCAACTGGGTGAATCAGATGTGGGCAGGGAGGATGAGCAGCACGGTGGTGGTGGGGTTCAATTACTGTAACCGATCCCCTGTATGGCTCTCTCTGCAGCAGCTGAAAGCTGGCTTCTTCTCCTCCTGCTGGCTTTTAGCTGCCGCAGAGCGAGCCATACCAGGGATATGTTCCAGTAATCACCCTCCTGCTACATCCTTCACTCTCCCTGTGCACAATACATTTCACCTAACTGCCCAGACCCCCCTGTGTGCCCCCAGCCTCACAGTGCTGCCAGCTTCCCTCCTCTCCTTCCCACCGGCAGCTGCAAGCACATCATAGGATCCTTCAGGATGGAGAATGGGGGGAAGGGGCCTGGTGCATGTCACATTTATCAGCCCCTTTCTTTCCTGAATTAACACAA
Source organism: Staurois parvus (assembly GCF_062004578.1). Lineage (NCBI taxonomy): Eukaryota > Metazoa > Chordata > Amphibia > Anura > Ranidae > Staurois > Staurois parvus. The sequence goes on along the minus strand of NW_028318742.1, from coordinate 1,252,732 downwards.
TGAGTGATCGGTACCAATCACTCGCTGTGTTCATTCATGACTGGAGCATAATAAAAACAGTTTTTCTGGGGGGGGCTGTAAGGTTGACTGTATGGGGCCCCCTTGGTTTCTAACAGCAGCCCTGGTGACATCATCCCCTCCATAATATTACTGGGGCCTAGCAATTGTCCCTCAGGCTCAAGCTTCATGGGAAGAGGCCACATAGCGCCCTACACACCTAAGCATTGGGTGTTTTGTGCCAGTGACAATCGAGGAATGAATGGCAGGGGATGGCTGGAGAGGTGAATAATGATGGGCACATTTATACAGACACTTTGCCCCAAATTCAGACTGTTACGTTGCCGCTCGGTAAAATGTGTGTTTTTATTGTGCATTACCATAATGTGTGTATTTCATTCAATCTCATTCATTTTGAAAGGCACATCAATGCACAAAGCCAGTGCGCAACAACACACAAATGCAGTGCCCTGCTTGGGCAAAAATTCTACAGGTTTGTTAATATCTACATTGTGGTGTGTGGGCAGCTTTGTAGTGTTCGAGTGCAAAATACTTCTCATTAAAGCACTGCAACAGTCTGAATGTGACCCTAAAGCCCAACCCTGGGAAATTTCAATATTATCCCTTGCAGTGGGGCTGCACCCACGCTGGCTGAGTTAGGCAGCACAGTGGCTAAATGGTTAGTACTTCCGCCTTCCGCAGTACGAGGGTCGTTGGTTCGAAACCCAACCACCACCTGCCTGGAGTTTGCATGTTCTCCATGTGCCTGCGTGGGTTTCCTCTGAGTACTCCGGTTTCCTCCCACACTCCAAAGATATGCTGGTAGGTGAATTGGATCCTGTCTAAATTGTCCCTAGTATGTGTATGTATGAATGTGAGTTAGGGACCTTAGATTGTACACCCCTTGAGGGTTAGGGACTGATGTGAATGTACAATATATATGTAAAGCACTGTATAAATCGATGGCGCTATATAAGTACCTGAAATAAATAAATAAATTGCTCATTTAGTCTAGGGGAGAAGAGAAGCTCCTTCACTTATCCAATCCTCGTCTCCCATGGCAGATGGCACTCCCCACTATATTCCTTTGGTGGACCTTCCTTCTATGTCATCACATCCTATGCAGGGCTACATAGGTCTAGATGCCGTCAGGTACTTAGATCTATAGGGGAGGAGATGCTCTCAGGAACGGTCTAGCAGCATGGAGGATTGGTTAAGTCCCCTGGACCTAAATAAGCAATTAACCCTTGTAGTTCGGATGCAGTAGTGGTGATCCCAAACCTCATCCCAGAAAACATTACACTCATGGTGTGGATCATTTCTACAAACGAACCATTACACACAATGTGATTCCATCCCACAGCAGACCCTAGCTATACTGGAATCCTGGTGAAAATTGACTCTGCAAGTGCAACTTCCAGCATTGGTGTGCCCAAGCTCACCGCTATCCTAACAAAAGGACACGGCATCCAAATAGCGAGACTTACCACCACTGAGAGGGACCATGGAGAACGTGAACAAGAAAAGGATTGCCCTCATCTCCTGCTTCTCAGTTGTCTGTCTGTGCTTGGCTCAATAGTTTTGTCCCTGAAAATATCTGAGGTTAAAGAAAAAACGGGAAGTGCCTCTATAGCAGCGACCCTGTGACTCTCATAGCTGCTATTTCCAGGTTTGTCATTGGATTTTTCCAGCTTAGTCACATCAGTCTCATAATGTCGATTGCAGTAGTGGATTCAGGGACTCTATGGGGTAGAATTATTAAAGGCAAACAGACTGTGCACTTTGCAAGTACAGCTGCTCTAGAGCTTAGTAAATGAGTTAAAGCTTCACTTTACAAGGAATATTATTATTATACAGGATTTATATGGCGCCAACAGTTTGCTCAGCACTTTACAATACAACGGGAGACAATACAGCAACAATACAGTTCAATACAAGAGGGTTAGGAGGGCCTGATCCTGGGAGCTTACAATCTAAGAGATATCCAATCACATGCAAGGAAAATGATAAAAAAAACAGCATTTTTGCTTGCACAAGATTGGATGATGGAAGTCAGCAGAGCTCACCTTCATTTACTAAGCTCTGGAGCAACTGCACGTGCAAAGTGATCAGTCTATTTGCCTTTAGTAAATCCACCCCTGTGCCTTTATCTATGGCTGCAGGGAGAAATGAAAGTGTCTGGACTAAGAAATTCCCATTTACAATCACAATCTGTATATAAATAAATTGCATCTTATTTTTAATCCCTGGAGTGTTTTTGTGCTGCTCTGTTATCTGAATGGCAGTTTCAAAAACAACCAACTGCTGCTTACATAGGACCAGAAATTAGCAAAATTGCGATTTCCATTTCTCCCATTTCTTGAAAAATTTCAGCTAAAAATCCCCAGTTTGTTCCATAGATAGGACTAGGTGGTACTGAAAAGTCAATTTTGGCACACAAATGGACACCTACCGTATACCTCTGGATCTACCGATCGTTATGACGTGCAGTTTTTTATTGATGGCACATTTATATCCTTTTGTTGCACACCTTGAGGAACCATTAATTTTCTATTTAAAGCAATGCACATATGTCGCAGTGCACCACATTGAACAACAATGCATCATAGTGTGTTGCTGAATATTACAAATGCAGTGAAGACCCCCAGCTGGTCCCACTGTTTGTCCCAGGTTCTGTTCCCTATTGGGTGCAGGGCAGCCAGGCACACAGAAGTTTCCCAGTATCTCCTCTCAGTAACCAGCAGTGGTTTTTTTGGGGGGGGTTATTGGTTGAAGAACTGGGATGGGGAATGGGGTAAGCCTTGGGATAGAGAATGGCGTAAGCCTTTGGTTGGGGGATGGTGTAAGCCTTGGGATGGGGAATGGGGTAAGCCTTGGGATGGGGGATGGGGGATGGGCTAAGCCTTGGGATGGGGGATGGGCTAAGCCTTGGGACAGGGAATGGGGTAAGCCTTGGGATGGGGTAAGCCTTGGGATGGGAATGGGGTAAGGCTTGGGATAGGAAATGGGGTAAGCCTCGGGATGGGAATGGGGTAAGCCTTGGGATGGGAATGGGGTAAGCCTTGGGATAGGAAATGGGGTAAGCCTCGGGATGGGAATGGGGTAAGCCTTGGGATGGGAATGGGGTAAGCCTTGGGATAGGGAATGGGGTAAGCCTTGGGATGGGGTAAGCCTTGTGATAGGGAATGGGGTAAGCTTTGGGATGGGAATGGGGTAAGCCTTGGGATAGGGAATGGGGTAAGCCTTGGGATGGGAATGGGGAAAGCCTTGGGATAGGGAATGGGGTAAGCCTTGGGATGGGGCAAGCCTTGTGATAGGGAATGGGGTAAGCTTTGGTATGGGAATGGGGTAAGCCTTGGGATGGGGAATGGGATAAGCCTTGGGATACTCCAGAATTAGTGCAACTTTAACTGAGGACACTGTCTAGCAGAACTAACTTTTTCAAAGCAGGCCTATAATATAAGAGGATGTGGACATACAACTCAGGGGGGACCCAGACTGGCAAAAGCCCTGGGCCAGCAGAAATCTGGAATAGTCTCCTGCAACAGAGGACAGACAGCAACAGTCTCTCCAGGATCTCTCTCAGGCCTTTAGTCACTGTGTCCTCGTATACATGGATATTTCCTACTAGTATCAGCCAGACCCTGTACCATGAGCCTTTCAGTCAGATCATCAGTAGTCTTCACTCCAAACTAATCTTCTAGCCTTAGGAATCAGCCCCCCAGCTCCCCTTAGCTGGGAATGTGTTGAACTACATGCAGGCTCCTTCTAGATGGCCCAGGAGGTCATAGAACATCATGTATTTTTCTCAATGAGTGCAAAGTATTCTTTAATTTGATGAGGTGGAGATCAAGACATCCACTTTTCACCTTGTCCAATGACCGGATTGCATTCTTTTAGAAAAATAGAAAAAAGAATGGTGGCTGTGCCAAGAGTGTAACCCCGCCCCCCCGTGGTTACTATGCAGAAGGGCAACTGCTTGGTACGATACCCAGAAGACCACGGCAATCACTGTAGTAGCTCTGGATACTATGGTGATTTACAGCTTCCAGAGAGGTTGATCAGGTAACACAAATGCATATTTGCAATGGGTCAAGCTGGTCCAATGTAAGTATATAAAATTTATTATAGTGGGAGTTCAGGTTTAAAGTGTAACGCTTTCTTGTGTACATAGTTTGTGAGTGTAGTTAGAAGCTTGCTAGAAGCTTGGGTGTGAGTCAGAGGGTTTACTTCAGTGTAGGCTGGAGGGCTCTACAGGTAAGTCCTCTGGTACCTCCCCCTGGTTCTAAAAGCTTGGAGAAGTGTCTGGAAGCCAGTGGGTGGAGGCCAGGAGGAGCTGATCTGCATATTCATTGGAGTCTGACCAATCCCAAGCAGGAGGCCAGGTAGTGTGGCAGACTGGCCATAAATATGAGAGCCTGGCCAGTAGGGGAGTCGGGTGGAAGTTCTGAGGCATGCTGCTGTGTAGCCTGGGAGGGAACCCCAGAGAAGGGGGGTTCTGCCTCCAGGCAGGAGGTCGGAAGGATGGGAGAAGGTAGTTGACAGAGGGAGCTCCACTGCCCTGCAGTCCATTGAGGAAGGACAGCTTGTTACCCTGGAAGGAAACCAGCCCAACGTAAATCTGAAAACAGTTTTCCCAAAGCTACAGGACACAAGGACAGTGCGAGAACCTCTACAACCCCGGGGCCTACAGGAGAGAGGGCTGTTTGGTGTCATACCCAACCAGTTCTTCCTGGGACAGTGCTGCAAGCCAGTACTAGAATCTCTTGTTCTGAAGTGCTCTTCAAAAGACAGCCAGGTGGATGGGCAGTTTCTAGCTGGGGTCTGAAGAGGTTCACTTAGAGGGGATCAAGAGCTCCTCACAGAGACTTTATTACTGGTCTGGGAAGAGACTGAAGCCACAGCAGAGGGAGTAGAAAGTCCAGGATCCTATATTTTGTGAAGATTGTCCTCAGAGTTATTAGTATCAAGTCAAGTTCGGCATCCCATATACCCCCAGACCTTATCCAAGTTTTTTACCCCAAATAAAATAACAGGGACAAGCCTCTGGACTGGTTACTGACTTTGAATGAAAAGTGGAAAATGTGTGTTGCCTGGCTGTGCAGAAAAATAGCGGTACCCAAAACCTGCGGCTCTCAAGGGGGTAGCGCTACAAAAGGATAACTAATCTAAGGACAACGTTGTAATATATTGCAGTTCACACTTCTTATATGTGATGACTGCACATTCATTTCTTTTTCTTTATTTAACCTAAGAACATTTTCAATAAATACAGAAATTACCAGTTGATCCTGCCAGAAATGCAGTGTCCTCGTCACGTCCTGTGAGCTGCACCGAAGGTTATCTTCCTTCTTAGCTATCTTCTGTAAACTACCCCCATGTAATGGAGATGAGGAGCAGGATAAGGGGACAACTATGGGAAGCTTTATAGATATAGTGGAGGGGTGACACAGCCACCCAGGGGCAGGAGGCGGCTTCAACAGAAGCTCGAAAAATGAAAACTAATGCAACCACCACAGCGAGGACTGTTTGCTTTTGGGTTCAGAACTGCTTTAAATATATTTAAACCCTTTATTGTACATAGTCTTGGCACAGGTGCACTTAAAATGGGCCTTTCACCTTAGTGACAGCTATAAATGTGCCCCAATACTGTTGTGTTCAGACTATAAAGCATAGGCTGTAGTAGTCTTATTTTGCCAGAAGAGGGAGACATAATTCAGTCCAATATAAGGGAAATGACTTCAGCTGTGAAAGAATTCACTGTAGCCAGGATGGCCGTCATCAGACATTCACCATAACTAGAGATGAGCGAATCGAACCAGGCGAAGTGGAATTCGATACGAATTTCAGGAAAAATTCGATTCGCGTCGAATCCGAATATTTGCCTACTTCGGGTGCGCGAATCGGATTTTTCCCGATCAGCCGGCAAAAGTGTCCCTGCAGAGAGCTCCGCTATTTCTGACAGTTCTCTGACAGTTCCTTCACATGTACAGCGGTTGAAACATTGTATCTATTTGTTTCCATTTAGGATACAGATGTTTTTATTCGGAAACAGATGTTTCAACCGCTGTACATGTGAAGCAGCTGTCAGAGAACTGTCAGAAATAGAGGAACTCTGCACATACACTTTTTGCCGGTTTGGAATTATTCTTATTTTCATCCTACTTCTTCTTCTTCTTCTTCTTCCTCTTCATCCTCATCCTCATCCTCTTCTTCTTCTTCTGAGGATGAGGATGAAGAAGAAGAAGAAGAAGTAGGATGAAAATAAGAATAATTCCAAGCCGGCAAAAAGTGTATCTGCAGAGCTCCTCTAAGTGTATCTGCAGAATAGAGGAGCTCTGCAGATACACTTTTTGCCGGCTTGGAATTATTCTTATTTTCATCCTACTTCTTCTTCTTCTTCATCCTCATCCTCAGAAGAAGAAGAAGAGGATGAGGATGAAGAGGAAGAAGAAGAAGAAGAAGTAGGATGAAAATAAGAAGAATTCCAAGCCGGCAAAAAGTGTATCTGCAGAGCTCCTCTATTCTGCAGATACACTTAGAGGAGCTCTGCAGATACACTTTTTGCCGGCTTGGAATTATTCTTATTTTCATCCTACTTCTTCTTCATCCTCATCCTCAGAAGAAGAAGAAGAGGATGAGGATGAAGAAGAAGAAGAAGAAGTAGGATGAAAATAAGAATAATTCCAAGCCGGCAAAAAGTGTATCTGCAGAGCTCCTCTAAGTGTATCTGCAGAATAGAGGAGCTCTGCAGATACACTTTTTGCCGGCTTGGAATTCTTCTTATTTTCATCCTACTTCTTCTTCTTCTTCTTCTTCTTCCTCTTCATCCTCATCCTCTTCTTCTTCTTATGAGGATGAAGAAGAAGAAGAAGTAGGATGAAAATAAGAATAATTCCAAGCCGGCAAAAAGTGTATCTGCAGAGCTCCTCTATTCTGCAGATACACTTAGAGGAGCTCTGCAGATACACTTTTTGCCGGCTTGGAATTATTCTTATTTTCATCCTACTTCTTCTTCTTCTTCTTCATCCTCATCCTCAGAAGAAGAAGAGGATGAGGATGAAGAAGAAGTAGGATGAAAATAAGAATAATTCCAAGCCGGCAAAAAGTGTATCTGCAGAGCTCCGCTAAGTGTATCTGCAGAGCTCCGCTATTTCTGACAGTTCTGTGACATTCACTCCATACAGCGGTTGAAACATTGTATCTATTTGTTTCCATTTATGGAAACAAATAGATACAATGTTTCAACCGCTGTATGGAGTGAATGTTGTTGAAACCGCTGTATGGAGTGAATGTCACAGAACTGTCAGAAATAGGCTATTTCTGACAGTTCTGTGACATTCACTCCATACAGCGGTTGACAATGTTTCAACCGCTGTATGGAGTGAATGTTGTTGAAACCGCTGTATGGAGTGAATGTCACAGAACTGTCAGAAATAGGCTATTTCTGACAGTTCTGTGACATTCCCTCCATACAGCCGGCAGATACACTTTTTGCCGGCTTGGAATTCTCCTTCTTCTCATCTTTCTTCTTCTTCTCATCTTTCTTCTTCTTCTCATCTTTCTTCTTCTTCTCATCCTTCTTCTTCTTCTCATCCTTCTCCTTCTCATCCTTCTCCTTCTTCTCATCCTTCTCCTTCTTCTCATCCTTCTCCTTCTTCTCATCCTTCTTCTTCTCATCCTTCTCCTTCTTCTCATCCTTCTTCTCATCCTTCTCCTTCTTCTCATCCTTCTTCTCATCCTTCTCCTTCTTCTCATCCTTCTCCTTCTTCTCATCCTTCTCCTTCTCCTTCTTCTCATCCTTCTCCTTCTTCTCATCCTTCTCCTTCTCCTTCTTCTCATCCTTCTCCTTCTCCTTCTTCTCATCCTTCTCCTTCTCCATCTTCTCATCCTTCTCCTTCTCCATCTTCTCATCCTTCTCCTCCTTCTTCTCATCCTTCTCCTTCTCCTTCTTCTCATCCTTCTCCTTCTCCTTCTTCTCATCCTTCTCCTTCTTCTCATCCTTCTCCTTCTCCTTCCTCATCTCCAAGGGCATTTAAATTAAAGGTACAGTGTTCTACACTAATTTAAACGCTCTCTGAAGCCTAGAAACCCTTTTTATAAGTTAACTTCGTAGCGAATTAATTCGCATCGAATCAAATTTCTTCCTGAAATTCGGCGAATCGGCCGAATCGAATTTTTGAATAATTCGCTCATCTCTAACCATAACCGCAGTCATACCTACAGAGAAGAGCAGCCAGAAAAGGATTGGACACGGGAGGTGGAAGCTACCATCTATATCTATAGTGCAGAGAAGGGGCTTATCCCCAAAATATTGTTCACAGATTGGCTGGAAAAGAAACAAACTATATTAAAAGAAAATATTCCAAAGGCATAATTCTGCCATTGTTTCAACTTTTTACTTAAAGTGTTACTAAACCCCAGACCCTGCATTCACTATATCCGCTCTCCCCGGACCCCGCATTCACTATATCCGGTCTCCCCGGACTCTGCATTCACTATATCCGGTCTCCCCGGACCCTGCATTCACTATATCCGGTCTCCCCGGACCCTGCATTCACTATATCCGGTCTCCCCGGACCCTGCATTCACTATATCCAGTCTCCTCGGACCCTGCATTCACTATATCCGGTCTCCCTGGACCCTGCATTCACTATATCCAGTCTCCCTGGACCCTGCATTCACTATATCCGGTCTCCCCTGACTCTGCATTCACTATATCCGCTCTTCCTGGACCCTGCATTCACTATATCCGGTCTCCTCGGACCCTGCATTCACTATATCCGGTCTCCCCGGACCCTGCATTCACTATATCCAGTCTCCCTGGACCCTGCATTCACTATATCCGGTCTCCCCTGACTCTGCATTCACTATATCCGGTCTCTCCGGACCCCGCATTCACTATATCCGGTCTCCCCGGACCCCGCATTCACTATGTCCGGTCTCCCTGGACCCTGCATTCACTATATCCGCTCTCCCTGGACCCTGCATTCACTATATCCGGTCTCCCCGGACCCTGCATTCACTATATCCGGTCTCCCTGGACTCTGCATTCACTATATCCGCTCTCCCCGGACCCTGCATTCACTATATCCGGTCTCCCCGGACCCTGCATTCACTATATCTGGTCTCCCCGGACCCTGCATTCACTATATCCAGTCTCCCCAGACCCTGCATTCACTATATCCGGTCTTCCTGGACCCTGCATTCACTATATCCGGTCTCCCTGGACCCTGCATTCACTATATCCAGTCTCCCTGGACCCTGCATTCACTATATCCGGTCTCCCCTGACTCTGCATTCACTATATCCGGTCTTCCTGGACCCTGCATTCACTATATCCGGTCTCCCCGGACCCCGCATTCACTATATCCGGTTTCCCTGCACCCTGCATTCACTATATCCGGTCTCCCTGGACCCTGCATTCACTATATCCGGTCTCCCAGAACCCTGCATTCACTATATCTGCTCTCCCAGGACACCCTATTCACTATATCCGGTTCCCCAGGCCCCTGCATTCACTATATCCGGTCTCCCTGGACTCTGCATTCACTATATCTGGTCTCCCCAGACCCTGCATTCACTATATCCAGTCTCCCCAGACCCTGCATTCACTATATCTGGTCTCCCCGGACCCTGCATTTACTGTATATGGTCTACCCGGACCCTGCATTCACTATAGCCGGTCTCCCCGGACCCTGCATTCACTATATCTGTTCTTCCTGGACCCTGCATTCACTATATCTGGTCTCCCCGGACCCTGCATTCACTATATCTGCTCTCCCCGGACCCTGCATTCACTATATCCGCTCTCCCCGAACCCTGCATTCACTATATCCGCTCTCCCCGGACCCTGCATTCACTATATCTGGTCTCCCCGGACCCTGCATTCACTATATCCGGTCTCCCCGGACCCTGCATTCACTATATCTGGTCTCCCCGAACCCTGCATTCACTATATCTGGTCTCCCCGGACCCTGCATTCACTATATCCGCTCCCCCCGGACCCTGCATTCACTATATCCGGTCTCCCCGGACCCTGCATTCACTATATCCGCTCTCCCCGGACCCTGCATTCACTATATATGGTCTCTCCGGACCCTGAATTCACTATATCTGGTCTCTCCGGACCCTGCATTCCCTATATCTGGTCTCCCAGGACCCTGAATTCACTATATCTGGTCTCTCTGGACCCTGCATTCCCTATATCTGGTCTCCCCGGACCCTGCATTCACTATATCTGGTCTCCCTGGACCCTGCATTCACTATATCCGCTCTCCCCGGACCCTGCATTCACTATATTTGGTCTCCCCAGACTCTGCATTCACTATATCTGGTCTCCCCGGATCCTGCATTCACTATATCTGGTCTCCCTGGACCCTGCATTCACTATATCTGGTCTCCCACAGTACACACAACATGAACATTTATTTATTTTAGTAAATATAAACTACTAAATACCTTTTCTCATCAGCAGTATATAGCAGTCTTGTGACTCATATCAGTGTCCAGCAGAGCTCTGGTTAAAGCTTGTAGGAGGCGTTTTCATTCTTCTCTTGTTGTCCTACAAGGCTGCAGTACCCCTGACCCTCTGTTTGGACAGTGCTGATTGGCCCTGTGCTGATCACATGCACTCTCCCAAGAAAAAAAAAAACTCCAGTAATACACACCAAACTGAGCATGTGCAGTTTTCTCCCAAGGCTTTGTTATTTCAGCAGATGGATTGGGGACTGTAGTAGAAGGAGAGGATCAGAGTAGACAGGATCAACAGCCTTTTTACACAATGCAGAGGATTGTTCCACGGTGAGTATTCAGGTTCCCCAGTGAGTATAACAAGCATGCTTTACTGCATCTACAGACTGATTGTACTGTTGTGGGTTTAGTAACACTTTAATCACTTGCTGAGTATGCAGCCTTTTTTTTTTTTAATTCCTGCCTATGTTTCTATTTCCTTTAAATGGTCGGCAAAGGGAATTTCCCTTCTGGCTTAGAAAAAAGACACATATGGTCTGTGACCATATTTGGGCAATGATGTCACTGCTTTCCTCACTCCTTTACCTATGTGGCTGGGGATTCCCAACCATGTAGTAAGGCAATGTGTCAGAGACTGTGGTGGTTGCTAGGGGCACAGTGGGTGCCAGCACCTACTGCTTGCCTAGGAACCATTGACAGACAAAAGCAACACGCTTTTAGACATATTCAACTTGCATTTGAGATTATTTCCGATTTACATGACTTTTTTTTGTGTTGTACTCAACTGCATTAGATTAGCATTGCTCAGTAGTATGCTGACATCTAGTGGAGGATTTTCCGTCACTACAACTTGTTTTTTATGTGATTTTGGTTTCTCCCTCTGTCCTTCCCTCCTGTTTAGTGCTACGTGGTTTAGACTCTTCCCATTTCTTCCATGTTCCTTCAGTCATTGTTAGTACTTTGCAGAAAAAAGGTTGGAGGTTTTTGGGTCACTGAAACTTATTTTCTATACGATTTTGGTTCTCTCTCTGCAGGGCCATCCTAATAGCACTATGGGCCCCTGGGCAAAGTAATGCACTGGGGCCCCTACCAGCCTGCCCAAATTTACGCATCTACTCTCAAGAATTAAAGTAGAAATTGTTGATAGAATTTAACATATAATTATTAGTACTTTTAATAAAATCAGTTTTAAAACAATAAGAAACTGTGCCATAAATCAAAGACTAATCAGCATAAAGAGCACAGTACGGGGGGGGTCAGGAGGGCATGGTGAAGCTTCTGGGACACAGGCTGGGATATGACCATCCTGGGAATCCTGGGACGGTTTAGTAAAAAGCATGACTGTCCTAGCAAATCCGAGACCAGGGGCGGACTGACAACTCATGGGGCCCCCGGGCAATAGGGGATCATGGGGCCCCTGTGTCTTTGCCAAAACTCAAAAAAGCCTATGAAAAAGGTACAAGGGGCATCTCATGGGGCCCCCTACTGACTCCAGGCCCTCGGTACCTGGTTTTGGAAGTAACCCATTCCTTTTCCACCCGATCTGTCTAGACAATCTGAGCAGAAGTTCGTTCCCCCCTCTTCCCCCTGCCTGCAGCCTCTTGGGACACGCCACAGTGGGGAGCTGGCCATGAAGTCGCAAGGAGTCACAACTGGCTTCCTACCCAAACTTGCCCAAACTCAAAAAAGCCTATGAAAAAGGTACCAGGGGCATCTCATGGGGCCCCCTACTGACCCCGGGCCCTTGGGCAGTGCTCGAGTTTCCAAATGGTCAGTCCGCCCCTGTCCGGGACAATTGGCGCAGATGATGTAATGCAAAATTATCATGGGGTCCTCATGCACCCCGTGCCCATGCAATAAGACAGCCCTATCTCTCTGTCCTCCCCTCCTGTTTTGTGCTGCTTAGTGTAGTCCTAGTTAGACTCTCCCCATTTCTTCCATGTTCCCTCAGTCAATGTCAGTACTTCACAAAGACAGGACCTAGGAAAGTCATTGTCTTTTTACACTTCAAAAGACTGGAAAAACATCTTCTATACTGCAAATACTTGGGGTAAAATTACATTGAATTCAACTTCTGTGTCTTGTTGAAGAGTTAAGCTGCCTGTGGACGGTCCCAATTTAGCAGGTGACCATACTGTCCATACAGACTGGGTCTAGAAAGGTACAGTATCTCACAGAAGTGAGTACACCCCTCATGTTTGTAAATATTTGATTCTATCTTTTCATTTGCCCAATTTGGACCTTGTCACTTAGGGGTGGACTCACTTTTGTTGCCAGCGGTGTAGACATTAATGGCGGTGTGTTGAGTTATTTTGAGGGGACAGCAAATTTCCATGTTATACAAGCTGTACACTGACTACGTTACATTGTAGCAAACTGTCATTTCTTCAGTGTTGTCACATGAAAAGAGAGAATCAAATATTTACAAAAATGTGAGAGGTGTACTCACTTCTGGGAGATACTGTGTGTCAATGTATAAAGTGGCATTTGAAACAGAACAGAGATGCTTCTTTTTTGAGCAATTCTGCCACAAATTCCCAAGTATAGAAGCCCCCTTAAAAAAAAAAAAAAAAACATTTTTACCTAAACTTTGGGTTTTTATTATATTCTTGTTGCCAATGGTTTAAATGGCTGCTAAAGAAAAAACAGCCCAGTCTTATTTTTACCATAAATCCTAATAAATTAGATAACCTATATGGCAGAAATAAATAACTGGAGTGAGATGAAAGATCAGGAGCTCCATCAGATCAGCATGTATTAGTCTCCTCTCATCTCTCCTGGCAGTAAATCTGCCGCAAGTTCCCAATCTAGTTGACATAACAAGAAATGATGGGATTATTAGGGAGCACAGTGTAATGATAGCGGATAGGGTCCGCTGACAACAGACACTGAAAGTCTGAGTTCAGGCTGGACAGAACCTTGTGCTTCTCTTTCATTTAATCTCAAAGCGGTAGTAAACTGCGTTTGGAAAACAAAAAACTGGTCCCCCCCACAGCGAAAAGTCATAAGGTGCTAGTATGCACCACATCAGGGGAGGACTGACAACTCATGGGGCCTCCGGGCAATAGGGGATCATGGGGCCCCTGTGTCCTTGCCCAAACTCAAAAAAGCCTATGAAAAAGGTACCAGGGGCATCTCATGGGGCCCACTACTGACCCCGGGCCCTCGGGCAGTGCCAGAGTTTCCAAATGGTCAGTCCGCCCCTGCACCACATACTGGCACCCTGTAACTGCTGACATTGGATCCATCTTCACCCGGTCTTCCTTCCAGGTTCGCTGGCTCTGGCTGCTTTAATGGTCGAGCCGCGATGACGTCACTCCCGCGCATGCGCATGGGAGTCACGGCCGCGGAACAGCTCTCGCAACGGATGGCGTGCCGTCCATTGAGAGCACAGTGGGCATGCACTGGTGACGTCACCTGCTGTGGCACGTGTAAATATCTCCTACACAGGATACGTTTAGGAGATACAGTATTTACGGTGTGATGGGAGTCACTTTGGGTGGGGGGCCCATGGAACACAGCCCCCTTTGGAGAGGTGGGGAGACCCCTGTCTCAGCTCCCCATATCCCTGTTATGTGTAAGTCACCCTATGCCTGTTAGAGGTACAGGGTGAAATGTCCTGCTATTGAGTAGACATGTATAGGTGGGGTGGGGGGTTGTTCATTGTTTAATGCCATGTGGTTGTCCCATGGTTCTATTGTGTGTCTGGCTTGGGAGCAAACTATTATGGGATGTATGTGTTTGTGTATTGGCTTGGTGGGGGTGTCAGTCGTGTGTCTCTTGTTACTAGTTTTGGTTTGCCCCGCTCTGTGTCATTATGCAGGGAGGGGGGTAGTTCATCTTCACCTTGTTGCTGATCCTATATGATTGACTTAGTGGCTGCATTAGGTTTCTTCTTTTATGCTTTTTCCTTCCTCTGTTTTCACCTGGTGATCTGGACAGTAACACACCTCCTGTATTAGTGCCCTTACTTGGTCACAGGGGGCCCCTTTGGACAAGTGCATTGTCAGTCTGGGGGGAGGGGAGTGTTGGATGCACTAGCAGATGTAAAGTGTTACTAAACCCCAGACCCTGCATTCACTATATCCGCTCTCCCCGGACCCTGCATTCACTATATCTGGTCTCCCCTGACCCTGCATTCACTATATCTGGTCTCCCCTGACCCTGCATTCACTATATCCGCTCACCCCGGACCCTGCATTCACTATATCTGGTCTCCCCTGACCCTGCATTCACTATATCTGGTCTCCCCTGACCCTGCATTCACTATATCCGCTCTCCCCGGACCCCGCATTCACTATATCTGGTCTCCCCGGACCCTGCATTCACTATATCTGGTCTCCCCGGACCCCGCATTCACTATATCTGGTCTCCCCTGACCCTGCATTCACTATATCCGCTCTCCCCGGACCCCGCATTCACTATATCTGGTCTCCCCTGACCCTGCATTCACTATATCTGGTCTCCCCTGACCCTGCATTCACTATATCCGCTCTCCCAGGACCCTGCATTCACTATATCTGGTCTCCCCGGACCCCGCATTCACTATATCTGGTCTCCTTGGACCCTGCATTCACTATATCTGTTCTCCCTGGACCCCGCATTCACTATATCTGGTCTCCCCGGACCCTGCATTCACTATATCTGGTCTCCCTGGACCCTGCATTCTCTATATCTGCTCTCCCCGGACCCTGCATTCACTATATCCGGTCTACCCGGACCCTGCATTCACTATATCTGGTCTCCCCAGACCCTGCATTCACTATATCTGGTCTTCCCGGACCCTGCATTCACTATATCCGCTCTCCCCGGACCCTGCATTCACTATATCCACTCTCCCCGGACCCTGCATTCACTATATCCACTCTCCCCGGACCCTGCATTCACTATATCCGGTCTCCCCGGTCCCTGCATTCACTATATCTGGTCTCCCTGGACCCTGCATTCACTATATCCGGTCTCCCCGGACCCTGCATTCACTATATCCACTCTCCCCGGACCCTGCATTCACTATATCCGGTCTCCCCGGTCCCTGCATTCACTATATCTGGTCTCCCTGGACCCTGCATTCACTATATCCACTCTCCCCGTACCTTGCATTCACTACATCTGGTCTCCCCGGACCCTGCATTCACTACATCCTGTCTCCTCGGACTCTACATCCACTATATCCGGTCTCCCCGAACCCTGCATTCACTATATCCGATCTCCATGGACTCTGCCTTCACTGTATCTGGTCTCCCACAGTACACACAACATGGAAATGCAATTATTTTAGTAAATATAAACTGACTTCTATCAGTGGCCAGCAGAGCACTGGTTAAAGCTTGTAGGAGGAGTTTTCATTCTGCTCTAGGAGGCTGCAGGACCCCTGACCTCTGTTTAGGCAGTGCTGATTGGCCCTGTGCTGATCACATGCACTCTCCCAAGCAAAAAAAAACTTCTCTAGCAAAGCACATCAAACTGAGCATGTGCAGAGTGACTCCACATGATATCTCTTATCAGGAGATAAGAGGGGACACTGGAAGAAGGGGAGGATCGGAGAAGACAGGATCAAATAGTGTTTTTACACAATGCAGAGGATTAACCCCTTAGGTTCCACAGTGAGTATAACAAGCATGCTTTACTGCATCTACAGACTGATTGTACTGTTGTGGGTTCAGTAACACTTTAACTACACTAACAAAGTGAAACCAAACTACAGCACATACTTCTTTAAGTGACAGTTCCTTCCTTTTGGGAGAAATGTTTTATATACATAAATAGAAATCTGACCATTGGAAGCACCCCTATCAATGGTAAGTGGTTCATCTCAACCTTCTAACTGCTACATCTGCAGGACATAAGTAATAGAAATATAGTGCAGCGCTGTAATATAGATATGTAAACCAAATAAGTGAGAATAAAGTTCATAAAATCTTCATGAATGTGAAAAAATTTTTGCAAAAAACTTGAAGTGAGAATCTCCTCTATATCAGATCGGTGACTGGAACCGTATAGATAAAATGCGCACTCACCGACCTAGCATTAAATATGCGCATGTATATGACCATCTATCCAGGTAATCAGCCAGACACACGGACCATCCCTCCCAGGTGGATCATCAGCCTTGGGTGTAGTGATCTGCAGCAAGGTCCAGAGAGGATCTGCAGGACAGCCTGTGCTGTTGAAAAACAACAGACTCACTGGCCTTATAACCAGGTGAAAATAAAAGAAAGAAAGCCAAAAAACCCCCCAAACCACTAATGCAGTCATCACACCTAAGAATCGGTAATCGTTATTATATAAATATTTCCTTTGGGTTTAATACTGCTTGAAAGAGATAATCCAGCAGAAATGATTCCTTTACATACTTTGTTAGGGGCAGCTGACGTGTCAGGATCACTAGTTTTTTAAATTTAGGAATGCCTAGACTGGCTCTTCCCCCCACCCAACCATTGTGGGATTTGTGCTTTATATTAAACAACAACATAAGCATTAGTTACAATGTACAATGAAAGGTGCAGCACTTATGTGTATACCATAAATGATAAAAACAGCTAGTAAGGCTCTAGAATATTATAACATGAAGACTGATGATATACCTGATAAAAATCATATTATAGGTGCGTTTATAAATAGCAAAAAGTCCAAAAAAGTGTGAACCCCCCTGGAGGTATTCGCGAGTGTAGCTCGGGGTAAAGTTTCAGCACCACGAGCGGTAACCCCGAGCTACACTCGGGAATACACTGCAGCGCTGCTCCGGGATCTCTTCTTCACTTACCTTGTCCTGCGCTCCCGCGATGTCCCCCCTGCAGTGTCCCCGGCAATGTCCTCCGGTGGATGCCGGCATCTGTCTTCCGGGTTCCGTTCCCTGCGACGTCGGGACGTACGGGGGACGGAACCGGCGGGAAATTTTAAAATTTTAAAAGTGACATTCACTGAATACACTAAAATCACATAGTATAACATTCCTGTATCAAACCATTTCACATACATTGTGTCCCGAGTGCTTTGTCCGGCGCCCTGTCTGCATTTTTACTGTTCTTTCTGCCTGGAAACTGAGAAACGTCCATGGCGTCCAAAAAGCGTCCCTTTAGGTCAAAAGCGGTTTTAGACCGGCTAGAGAACAGCGATAGTAAATCAGAACCACTTGCAGAATTGAGTGATAATGATTCGTGGGGGAAATTCCTCATCAGACACTGAAAACGATTCTGCGACTTTGCTCAGCGATGTGCGAACTTGGCGCTATATTTCACATTTCAGTGTTTTTGGTTTGATTATATTATTGAATTAAATTTATTATTATTATATTATTATTTTTTATGATTATTTATTAAATTATAATTTATGATTTCGTGTTTCAAATTTTATCATACCCGGGATGTTTACTAGACTCTTGTTCAGACAGATTTCAGTGAGTTATTCCTAAAAATGACAGCCTATAATAAAAAAACAACATATTTCCATGCAAAAAAATGTACCGCTTTGAGCACAGAAATATAGACATAATCAGACCGCTAGGGAGGCTACATAATGATTAGAATGGAGTGACATCTAGTGAAAAGTGAATCCGTGACAATTCTTCCTCCTAATGCACTCACCAGAAGCAAGGGATAAATGAGCTTTTATACAGCAAATCCTCCAAATGGTATAACGGCCAGAATATTATTTATTTCAGGCCCTTATATAGCGCTGTCAATTTACGCAGCACTTTACATATATATTGTACATTCACATCACTCCCTAACCCTCAAGGGGTGTACAATCTAAGGTCCTTAACTCATATTCATACATATACTAGGGACAATTTAGACAGGAGCTAATTCACGTCTTTGGAGTGTGGGAAGAAACCCACACAGGCACAGGGAGAACATACAAACTCCAGGCAGGTGGTGCCGTGGTTGGGATTTGAACCAGCACCCCAATACTGCCAGGCAGAAGGGCTAACCATTTAGCTGCTATGCTGCCCAGAGTAGATGTGTAGCACATACAGCTGGGCTCTATATAGAATACCCTCTGGACAACAATATGACTTCTCCATGACATAACGCGGCCAATGTCCTTTAACAAACCCCCTGATCCCTCTGAGTGCGCCTCACCTGCGATAAAACGTGCTTTCAGCGCCAATCTAGTGACTGTTCCTTCAACATAGACAGAGATGACTCTTCATACTGCACAAGCACCAAGCGTCCTCTTTCATTCCCAAAGGTACTTCGAGGGACCGCTGGAGGCCACCATGAGCACAGCTGGGACCCTGTTGGAGGAAAGATTGCTTCACCTCTAGGGTGAAATTCCACTCTTTTGACTCCCCCCTTATTTTCAACTTTTGTACACTTTATTTTTTTTTAGTTTGCTGGTACCTGGTTTTGGAAGGAACCCATTCTCACTTCCACCCGATCTGTCTAGACAATCTGAGCAGAAGTTCGTTTCCCCCTGCCTGCAGCCTTTTGGGACACGTCACAGTGGGGAGCTGGCCTTGAAGCCGCAAGGAATCACAACTGGCTTCCCACAGTTAGCATGGTGGCACCACGGACCCGAAGACCGGCAAAGAACCGGTCCAGTTACCTGCCTGCAGTCAGTTAATTTTTCTTTAGAATGTACTAAACCAAATATATATCAGCGCAAATATGTCATCTTGTTGTGTCCTCCGCCATAGATGCTGCTTACCCTATATGTGTTCCCACATACAATCCAATATTAACAAAGTGCAGCATTGTCATACATCACCACTTAATATCATATACAGTGTCTTATACATTTATTAGTGGAACTTGTGCACACCATACATAAAATGTAGTAATACTAAAAATTCATAAACTATAAATGAGTCCTTTAAATAAGTACAATATGTTTGTATAACTATAAAGAATTGATTTTATATTGCATGTGATCATCCTCCCATCAATCAAAATTGTGCAAATCAGTGCTCTTATCACCACAGACATGTGAATCCTTCACGGACATACATATACACTATATTGTCAAAAGTATTGGGCCAGCCCTCCAAATCATGTGATTCAGGTGTTCCAATCCCCTCCATGGCCACAGGTGTATACAATCAATCACCTAGGCATGCAGACTGCTTCTACAAACATTGGTGAAAGAATGGGTCGCTCTCAGGAGCTCAGTGACTCCAAGCGTGGTCCTGTGATAGGTTGTCACCTGTGCAATAAGTCCATCCGTGACATTTCCTGGCTACTAAATATTCCACACTCAACTGTTAGTGGGATTATAACAAAGTGGAAGCAACTGGGAAGAACAGCAACTCAGCCACCAAGTGGTAGGCTACGTCACATGACAGCATGACAGCGCATGGCGAAGCGCACAGTGCGCAGAAGTCACCAACTGTCTGCAGAGTCAATAGCTAAAGACCTCCAAACTTCATGTGGCCTTCAGATTAGCACAACAACAGTGCGTAGAGAGCTTCATGGAATGGGTTTCTATGGCCGAGCAGCTGCATCCAAGCCTTACATCACCAAGTGCAATGCAAAGCATCGGATGCCGTGGTGTAAAGCATGCCGCCACTGGATTTTAGAGCAGTGGAGACATGTTCTCTGGAATGACCAATCACGCTTCTCTGCCTGGCAATCCGATGGACAAGTCTGGGTTTGGTGGTTGCCAGGAGAACGGTACTTGCCTGACTGCATTGTGCCAAGTGTAAAGTTTGGTGGAGGAGGGATTATGGTGTCGGGTTGTTTTTCAGGGGTTGGGCTTGGCCCCCTAGTTCCAGTGAAGGGAACTGTTAAGGTGTCAGCATACCAAGACTTGTTGGACAATTTCATGTCCCCAACTTTGTGGGAACAGTTTGGGGATGGCCCCTTCCTGTTCCAACATGACTGCACACCAGTGCACAAAGCAAGGTCTATAAAGACATAGATTAGCGAGTTTGGGGTGGAGGAACTTGACTGGCGAGTGCAGAGTCCTGACCTCAACCCCATAGAACACCTTTGGGATGAATTAGAGCGGAGACTGCGAGCCAGGCCTCCTCCCCCGACATCAGTGCCTGACCTCACAAATGTGCTTCTGGAAGAATGGTCCAACCTTCCCATAGACACCCTCCTAAACCTTGTGGACGGTCTTCCCAGAAGAGTTGAAGCTGTTATAGCTGCAAAGGGCGGGGCCAACTCAATACTGAACCCTACGGACTAAGACTGGGATGACATTACAATTCATGTATGTGCAAAAGCAGGCCGACCAATACTTTTGGCAATATTGTATATACTCTCTCCTCCTGTGTTTGACCTAAAAGATTTAGACTTTCCCTTTAACCAGGGTTGGTATAGCTTCCTGAACCCTCCAGTCTCCAATTCTTGATGTAACTCACTCCATTCTCATCCTTTTAATCCATCCACGATATTGCCTCCAAATTTCAGAAAAAATACACCATTATAGTATATATAAAATACACCATTATAGTTCCATCAGTATTTATTAAAAAATACAGTATATTGCATTCACATTACAATGTGCTCAACTGGAGCCCCATAGTAAAAAGTCTTCTGTTCCCTTAAGAGATTTGGTTCCCTGGTCACTCACAAGATGGCGGCTCGCAAACTTCCGGGTGTGTGGCAGAGCGTCATCGGCCTGCCCTACGCATTACCTCACTTCCATGTGGTTTCATCAGGGGATCCCCTGATGATGTCACAGAAGATTACAGAAATACAGAAGGTTTGTGATGGAGGATAAGAAGAGTTCATATACTTCCACTAATACTTGTTGGTGGATTTTAGTACTCTTTTAAATATTTCATAATAAATGTCACTTGGCTTTAAATTTAATAGGAAGTGGTAAAAACTTTGAAGCTCTGAAATATTCTTGCTGGTGATGTATAGGAGGACATTTGGGATGTAGTAAGTTGGTTACTGTGCAGGGTTTTGGTAATACTTAGGAAAATTACCAAATTATTAATATTTTTTTTTTCCGGGTGCTATATGAATTTATTTAATTGATTATCAATTTTATGTTTATATTATCGGTCATTGATAAATTTTTAATTTTTACCATTATATACATATAATCATTTTTTATATAATGAACTGTATGGGTATTCTACTTGATTTATTCCCCCCTCATAAACTTGTTTAGTATTAGCCATCTTCATTTGTAGTAACGGATCATAACGGTTTGAAAATACTTAATGACCGTATTGCATGATTTGACAGTGTTTTTTTTCATCACTTATTATTATTTATAATTATTATTATACAGTATTTATAAAGCGCCAATAGTTCGCTCAGCGCTGTACATTATAAAGGGGGACAGAACATGTGACAGAACAATACCAATACAATGCAAAACATGAGGGGATTGAGGGCCCTGCTCTTTCGAGCTTACAATCTAGGAGGGAGGGGATGGTGGCACAGGAGGAGATAGCTTTGGGGGATGGGGTGGTAGGCAGAGTGGAGGAGGTCGGCCGGCAGGTTAGCAGGGGGTGGGGTAGGCTTCCCTGAAGAGATGGGTTTTCAGGGTGCTCCTAAAGGAGAGGAGAGTAGGTGATAATCTGATGGGTTGGGGCAGGGAGTTCCAGAGGATGGGTGACACCCTGGAGAAGTCCTGGAGGTGGGCATGGGAGGAGGAGACCAGGGAACTAGAGAGAAGGAGGTCTTGTGAGGAGCGGAGTGTGCGTGTTGGGCGGTACTTGGATATCAGGTCAATGATGTAGTTCAGGGCAGTATGGTGGACAGCTTTGTACGTCAGTGTTAGGATTTTGAATTTGATCCGTTGCGCAATCGGAAGCCAGTGGAGGGATTGGCAGAGGGGGGTGGCGGAAATGGAGCGGTTGGAAAGGTGAATGAGTCTGGCAGCCGTATTCAGGATGGACTGAAGCGGGGATAGCCAGCAGCGAGGCAGGCCAGTGAGGAGGGAGTTGCAGTAGTCGAGTCGTGATATGATGAGGGAGTGGATGAGCTGTTTAGTGGTTTCTGGGGTTAGGAACGTGCGGATTTTGGCGATGTTGCGGAGGTGGAGTCTGCATGAGTTTGTTAAAGATTGGACTTGGGGCTGGAAGGATAGGTTGGAGTCCAGAATGACACCCAGTACTCTGGCCTGCGGGGTGGGTTTGATGGTGGCATGGTTGGATGTGATGGAGAAGTCAGTGGGGGGTGGTGTCCGGGCTGGGGGGAAGACAAGAAACTCGGTTTTGGAGAGATTCAGTTTAAGGAAGTGGAGCGACATCCAGTCTGATATGTCGATCAGTAGGTGTGTGATTCGGGCAGAGACCGAGGGGGTGAGGTGGGGGGGTTGAGAGATAGATTTGTGTGTCGTTGGCATAGAGCAATACCTATTAGCAATATCGAATGCATCCTTGTTTGATTGGCTACTTGTCATCTCTTATCCCTCATCACACATACAGTGAGGAGATACTGCTTTGCCTGTATTATGCCCATGGTAAAATGGCGGCGCACAGGCGCACTGAACTATCACAGCCGCTCCGGACTCCGGCAAGATGGCGCAGATCAAGTGTGCATGCGCCGCTTTCCATATATAAAGACGGCGTTACAGTCATGGCGTTCCTTTGTCTACCTCTGAGGAAGTGCGTGCGCACGAAACGCGTCAGTGGAGCCCAGGACGTCGTGACGTCACGCCGCCGGTGCCACGTGGAGGCCTGGTAGCCATCTTTGTTTTTTTGAGGGTCAGTCACTCATATGAATCTGACACCATTGTGATCTTTTTCACCTTTATACCTAAGATTTTTGCTTAATAAAGTTTCCTATTTAATTACTACGCTATGAGTATTTCCCTTGGGCTCCTGTGGGGAGCATTTAAACTTTCAGAGCCCTACCATGATCCATCCACCAGCTCCAGAGAGGGGAACGATTCACCATTCAGGATTTCCTACCTACACATCCCTAAAAGGGGATCTCTGGCATATTGGATCCTATCTTCACCACAAGAGGGTGCTTCATCCTCACTTTTTCCAGTTCCAGTCTACATTCTGACCAGAAAGAGAGGGGGGATCTTCAGGATATTTATACACCGCGTATTTATAATACGCTTCTGGTTAGTGCGCATTTCTATCATATGCACTGGGAACACTGGGAGCACCAATACAGGACTGTATTTCACGTGCAATCCTTATTTACCATTGATGGTTCCTTATTGTCACTAGCACTTTTATGTACTCTTTAGAGCTGCATTTTATATTTTATATTAGTAAAATTACCATTTTGTACACGTCACCAGTGAGGACAGACACAATCTGAGATCTGAGATAATTCTGTCAGTGATTGCAATGACTCCATAACTTGTACTGACAGCTTGTAAATATAACTCTGAAACAGGTTCATGTTGACAAAACGGAAGTTAAAAGGTGGAAAATTTGGTTGTGATATTATAGAAAAATAAGATATCATATAATATAAAAAGGTTTAAAAAAAACCACACTTCAGTATTATACTATATAGGAAACCAGTTTTCATTTTTACATAACCGCTCTCATTTATACCTTAATTGCACACCAGGGAACCAGCTAAATATGCAGCTAAAATACACTCACCAGCCACTTTATTAGGTCCGCCTGTCCAATTGCTTGGTAACACAAATTGCTAATCAGCCAATCACATGGCAGCAACTCAATGCATTTAGGCATCTAGACGTGGTGAAGACGACTTGCTGAACTTCAAACCGAGAATTAGAATGGGGAAGAAAGTGGATTTAAGGGATTTTGAACATGGCATGGGTGTTGGTGCCAGATGGGCTGGTCTGAGTATTTAAAAAACTGCTGATCTACTGGGATTTTCACGCACAACCATCTCTAGGGTTACAGAGAATGGTCCGAAAAAGAGAAAATATCCAGTGAGCAGCAGTTGTGTGGACAAAAATGCCTTGTTGATGTCAGAGGTCAGAGGAGAATGGGGAGACTGGTTCTAGATGATAGAAAGGCGACAGTAGCTCAAAATCTCTGAGGAATGTTTCCAACACCTTGTTGAATCCATGCCACGTAAGTTCTGAAGGCAAAAGGGGATCCAGTCCAGTACTAGCAAGGTGGACCGAATGAAGTGGCCATGTGTGCATATATCTCAGAGGTGGTTAAGTGCAAAAGATTTTTTATTTGTGTTCTTCCAGTCCTGAGATTTACACAGCTCTGTCAGACAGTACAGCAAGGCTGGTGACCTGACCGTTTTCTGATGCAGATAAGCAACTAAACTAGGTCACCCCCCCTCCCTCCAGCCTGTGATTGGACACAAAAAGGAGACTGTGAAAACTGTAGTGCCACCTAACACTAGTGGTTCGTAAAATGACCTATTACATTGGAGATTCACTGGAGAAGGACCCCCTTATACTGGTGGCCAGTGGAATGACCCACTTACTTTGGTGGTCAGTGGTGAAGGACCAGAGTTCCCATGGGCCTCTTGGCTGCTTCTCTGATGAATGCTCTCCTTGCCCCGGCCTGTCAGTTTAGGTGGACGGCCATGTCTTGGTAGGTTTGCAGTTGTGTCATACTCTTTCCATTTTTGGATGAAGGATTGAACAGTGCTCTGTGAGGTGTTCAAAGCTTGGGATATTTTTTTTATAACCTAACTCTGTGTTAATCTTCTCCACAACTTTATCCCTGACCTGTATGGTATGTTTCTTGCCCTTCATGATGCTGTTTGCTGACTAATGTTCTCTAACAAACCTCTGAGGGCTTTACAGAACAGCTGTATTTATACTGAGATTACATTACACAGGTGCACTCTATTTACTAATTAGGTGACTTCTGAAGGCAATTGGTTCCACTAGATTTTAGTTAGGGGTATCAGAGTAAAGGGGGCTGAATACAAATGCATGCCACACTTTTCAGATATTTATGTATAAAAAATTTGGAAAACCATTTATCAATTTTGTTTCCACTTTACGTGTCGCTTTGTGTTGGTCTATCATATAAAATCCCAATAAAATACATTTACGTTTTTGGTTGTAACATGACAAACTGTGGAAAATTTCAAGGGGTATGAAGACTTTTTCAAGGAACTGTATATTCTGTCTATTTTATTCTATTCTATTCTAATTTTTTTCTATTCTTGTCTTTTCTATTCTATTATTTTCTATTCTATTCTATTCCTTTATTTCTATTCTATTTCATTCTTTTATTTTATCCTCTATTCTATTCTGTTTTACTGTGTTCGTTTCTATTCTATTCTGTTTTATTCTAGTCTATGCATTTCAAAATCCACATTTAGGATAATGGCTATATTTATTCTATTCTATTTTATGCTAATCTATTCTTTTCTATTCTATTCTATTCCTTTATTTTCTGATCTATTTTATTCAAATATTTTGTTTTCTATTATATTGTGTTCTGTTTTACTCTGTTCCTTTCTATTCTATTCTTTTCAAAATTTGAATTTCAGAAGGTGGCTATTATCCACCGCTAATACACAGTGTTTGAAGGTAATCAGCAACATTCTACAATATATTTATATTTCAAAATTGCTTTCGAATTGGATTTGAATTTCAGACAAAATTTTGTTTCGTTAATTCGGCTTCGTTTAGAATCGCTAGTATTGTAATTCAGAAATTTGGATACATCAAATTTGGATACATAACAATGGTTATATACAAAAAAATCAAATTCTTGGAGTAATAAAAAAAGAATTTGTGAGGACATTAACCCCTTCGTGCCGACGTCACACAAATATGCGGCCTAACAGAACTGGGCTGTTTTCCATGGGGCCGCATTATTGTGTACTTGTCTTTGTGCTGGGAGTGCGCCCATAGAGGAAGCCCCATTGTAAGCAACAGGAGGCTGACAGCTCCCACAATTCTTTGCAGTCACTCAAATGTAATTGTTTAAGCAGACAATCTTCTTATGCAGGCCATAGATTTCCAATTTTCTTGCCGAATTATCGGCCGATAAAAAAATTGGCCGATATTCGTACCGTTAGTGGGGAAAAATGTCGGCCGTTTTTCTTCATTTTAAGAGATTTTGAAAATCGGCCATGCTGGAAAATCCTGGGCCAATTTTTGCGGTAATTTATGGTCAAATCGGCCGTTCTTCTGGCTGATTTGACAATAAATTGACTATGAAGAAAAAGAAGTAATAGAAGAGAGATTTTGCAGGAGAAGAAGAAATAGAATATCAAGAAGAAGAATAGAAGAAAAGAGGAGAAGATGAAATAGATTTTGCAGAAGAAGACGGAGAAGAAAAAAAGTTGAAACATTGTATCTATTTGTATGCATTTCGGATACAGATGTTTCTATTTAAGTACAAATGGATACAATGTTGTTTCTCTTCTTCTACATAATCTATTTCTTCTGTCAAATATAATAGCAGGTCTCTATGCAGGGACACCGCTATTATATTAATTGACGGCCGTAGATGGGACTTTTTTTTTTAATTAGTGGCAACGTTGGCCGTCTGAACGACCGATTTACGATTTAAAAAAAAACAAAAAAACGGTCGATTTTCCCCACGCCTATGGCCTGCATTACTCTGGATGCAGGTAATCACACTTCAATAGGCCAAAACGTATGTGGACAGTCTTTAACCACTTGCCCTTCAGAGGATCCCCCCCCCCCTCCTGACCAGGCCATTTTTTGCAATACGGCGCTGTGTTACTTTAACTGACAATTGCGCGGTCATGCAAAGCTGCACCCAAATGAAATTTAAGGCCTTTTTTTCCCCTTTCTTTCGGTGGTATTCGAACGCCTGTGCGTTTTTTATTATAAACCAAAGAACAATCAACAATTTTGAGAAAAATAACTATATTTTGGACTTTTTGCTAAACATGTCCAGTAAAAAAAAAAAAAATTATAAATTTCATCATAAATTTAGGCCAAAATGTATTCTGCTCCATGTCTTTGCTAAAAAAAATCCAAATACTTGTAAATGAATTGGTTTACGTGAAAGTTACAGTGTTTACAAATGGCGGAATAGATAATGGGATTTTTTTTCTACTAGTAATGGCGGCAATCAGTGACCTTTAGTGGGACTGCGGCAGACATTCTGACACTGGGGGGGGGGAAACTAACTTTGTGACACTGACAACCCAGTGACACCAATACAGTGGTCAATGCTAAAAAAAAAAAGCACTGACATTGTACTAATGGCACTGGGCAGGAAGGGGTTAATGTGAGGGGCGATCAAAAGGTTAACTGTGTGCTGGGAGTGTTTTACTAGGGGGCGGGGGGTGTGTGCTTCACTGTAAGCACACTGATCGGGACAGCTGTACTGTGCACAGCCATCCCGAGCAGTGTGCTCGAGCTGACAGGGAGGAAGATTGTTCATAAACAAAACAGTCTTCCTTCCCGTTGGAGATGCTCGGTAATCACCGGGTGCTGGCAGGTAATTACCGGCCAGGACCTGGTGATTGACATCCGCGGCCTCGAATGGCGGCACGGGTAGGGTACGCGCCCCCCACCCAGAAGTGCAGAATGACGTATATATACGTGATCCTGCGCACAGGTTCTGCCCTGTATCAGTATATCTGCTATAGTGTGGTCCTAAAGAGGTTAACCCAGAAACAAGGGGAATGTCAGCACCAAGACCCAGTAAGGACTGTCTCAGAGAGAACTACAGCTGGCACCCAAGCTGAACAACACACAGTCATTAGGCTCCTGATCTCAGGTCTGTACTCCCAATGTCAATGGGTAGCTACACATGATCTAGCTCCCATCAGGTACGTCCTCTAGACCAAATCCTTAGGTGAAGCTGCTTAGTCAGCTCCCCAGGGTAATTAGGAATAGGCCCCCCGGCTCTGCTATACCTAGGACCTCGATGAAGTTGGCAGACTCCAGCAGGACTGCCTCTGAGGCTGGGAACGTCTCCAGCAGGACAAGATCAAGTTGGCTCCCGGCTCCTGACTATTTATGTGTCCCCCAGCCACCTACTGGGCACACCTCCTCAGAGATTGTCTGCAGCACAATAAATAAATAAAAGGTTGTCCTTTGACTCCTGCTCTCTATGTTCTGGAAGCCTCCAGAATGAAGGAGGAACAATCAGCCTGCAGCCTGTGGGATCTAGGACAGTCCAAAAAAATCAATAGCTGCACAATAGTTACAGAGGAGCCAAAAAGAACTAAATTTACCTAACATCCTAGCAACCTACCTAGGAGGCGCTACACCAATAACTGGTTTAGTAAATATCAGATAACTGTACATAAACTGTAGGGAAATGTTTAGCATGTGCAAAAAGAATGGGGGGGGGGGGGTCATAAGACAAATACTATGTAATTAACGGGTTAATATAAGGTAAGAAGAGGGCATGGTAGAATATTGGGAAACTGTTACATTGTAAGACAGATGCACATTCTATAATGGTGTAAGTTGTATTGCAATATAAAAATAAAACATAAGTTAAATTATTAAATAAAACCAAATTTTAAAAAAGGGTCATCCAGTATACCCCTTGTGTTATATCCCATACACCAACACCAAAAGCATTTCATTTTTATTAACAGTACACAGACTTTTTGGACCTATTTGTTTTTTTCTTCATTTCCACCATTTGTCAAATGGGCAGACTTGTGACAATATAATCTGGAAATGTCACCCGCCTAATTCTTTGAAAGGTCATCATGTTCTGTACACATTTGAAGAATCCGCTTTCCATTTTGGAGTTTTGTTTTCACAAGAGCTTTCAGGGTTACTGAAATTAAATAAAATCCACATCAAACACACAGATAAAATCTGTGCCCACGTCATGGTCTTCCCCCACTGTAGCTCATCGTAGCATTTTTAATGTATTTTATTGTATGGAGAATGCAACGGGAAGGACGGAAGACGCAAAGATAGGCAGGATCGCGCAAAACTTCCAGCTGGACAGGAACATCGCCTGGAAAATATGGCAGGAGGATCTCACTGTTGCAGCCAGGGGTGTATTTACCACAAGGCAAACAAGGCACTTGCCTAGGGCGGCATTTTTCAGGGGGGCAGCACCTCCCCCCAGAAGAAGGAATGAAAGAAGGGAAACGTGCACCATGGGAACCAGGTGGGATCCAAGAGTAGTGGAAGATGCTGCCGGGTGGGGGGCAGGGATGTTGTTGGTCAATGTTAGGCTCTCTCCGCGGGAGGGGGAAGGGGGAGTTGTGTTGGTGTCCATGGGGCCAGACAATTTTTATGTTGTCTAGGGCAGCACAAAACCTTTATACACCACTGGTTGCAGCATCCAATATATATAGACTCCACCTGCAGCTAAAATATCTTTTTTTGAGGATTGGGCTTTTACTTTAAATAGTGGCATATATCTAGTACATCTGGCAGCTAGCCGGTGCCAAGCAACACAAAAAAATAAATGTCAGGTGGCCGCAGCACCCCTAGGGAATCCACACCCAGTGTGGGCAAAATAAATGTCAGGTGGCCGCAGCACCCCTAGGGAATCCACACCCAGTGTGGGCAACATCCCCCTTAGTAAGTCAATGTTTTACCCTCGGTTCACATCTGTGCGGGTGGTGCCGCTGCGGATCCGTATGAAAATCCGTGCAACCGCACCACCTGCACAGAGAATTGCGGACCTGCGGGTGGGTGCCATTAGTCCCCGCACTGGGAAACACAACCGCACTGGGAACTGAGGTTCCCGTGCGGGCTGCGTTTTCCAAAGAAGTGCAGGGACTTCTTTCCCTACAAGTCACGGGCATGGGAGTCCATTCAAATGATTGGGCTCTTGTGCCCGTGCAAAACGCGGCCCACACAGCCACATAGATGTGAACCGGGGGTTAAACCTATCATTTGAATTTCTTAAAAAATACTTTCTAGGTTTCCCTGTAATAGAAGAGATATAATACTCATCCATTGGCCTGTTTCTCCTATCTCCTCTCCATTGCAATGCAGCCTCTGCAAAACTCTTCAGCATTTGACATTTGCAGGAGTGTTGGATGTTGCATGCTGTGGTTCCAACCCAGGGGCGGACTGACAACTCATGGGGCCCCTGGGCAATAGGGGATCATGGGGCCCCTGTGTCCTTGCCCAAACTCAAAAAGCCTATGAAAAAGGTACCAGGGGCATCTCATGGGGCCCCCTACTGACCCCGGGCCCTCGGGCAATGCCCAAGTTTCCAAATGGTCAGTCCGCCCCTGTTCCAACCTCCAACTCGTTTGCCACTTCTGTGTTCTGTATTGACATAGGAGTCGGAGAAAGGAACCACAGAGCACGGAGTACATCTACAAAGGCAGGTAGGTAGGTTAAGTGTCTCCTGTCTAAATTGTCCCTAGTATGTGTATGTATGAATGAGTTAGGGACCTTAGATTGTACACCCCTTGAGGGTTAGGGACTGATGTGAATGTACAATATATATGTAAAGCGCTGCGTAAATTGACAGCACTATATAATTACCGGAAATAAATAAATAAATAATAAAAGCTGGACAAAAGGCTGCTAACCCATATGGAAGAAAAACATATTTTAAAAACATTCTTCCCGAATATATTGACATATATTTGAAATGCTGCAATTTTGTCCGTATTCAATATATTTCAATAAATATATATATATATATATATATATATATATATATACTGAATGTGGAAATGCGTTTTTATTACAATATATATAAAAAATATTTTTAAAAATACATTTCAAATATAGTGTATGTCTTTAAACATACAAATTTTTGGAATGTATTTACAAATATATGTACAAATATATGTTAAAATGACTTTTTTATATGTTAAAGAAAATATGAAGAATATATTAAAAACAAAATATTTTTTTAAATATTTTGTAGTATATAAACAACATGCAGTGTATGTGTATATATATATATATATATATATATATATATATATATATATATATATATAAATGAACACTAATGTCTACAATCTCAAATTCACTATGGCTTATAGCAAGGTAATGGTAACATTTTTGGATGTCTGCATACAAAAGGATGGCATTGGCCACCTCTCCAGCGGACTCCACAGAAAGGATACTGTAGGGAACACCATCCTACAGGCATCTAGCTTTCATCCACAACCACTAGCAGATTCCACAGGAGGCTGCAGAGAGTTTGAGACAGCGACTGCTGGACAGGGGATACAGCAAGACCTGTTTGCGTAAATCTTCATACCTGCCAACAGTGACATCACAATCTCCTCTTTCAAAAGAAAAAAGTAGATACAGGTGAAACTCGAAAAATTAGAATATGGTGCAAAAGTTCATTTATTTCAGTAATGCAACTTAAAAGGTGAAACTAATATATGAGATAGACTCATTACATGCAAAGCAAGATAGTTCAAGCCGTGATTTGTCATCATTGTGATGATTGTGGCTTACAGCTTTGCATGTAATGAATCTATCTCATATATTAGTTTCACCTTTTAAGTTGCATTACTGAAACAAATGAATTTTTGCACCATATTCTAATTTTTCGAGTTTCACCTGTATACTAGACAAAGGACCCACCTGTATAGTGTTAAGATATTCTAACCAATATTTACAGATGGAACAAATTTTGCAACGTCACCAGTCGATTCTAACAGATGACACTGTAGTCCTATTACCCAATGGGATTCGCCATACACTCAGACAAGAGGAGTGGTATATCTTATGTCTTGTGGATGTGGTGCCTTTTATATTTGCAAGACCAATCAGGAGTTTTGGCGCCACATTTACAAACATGTGTACAGTATGCAAATAGGGAACCGCTACCTGCCTATCAGCAACATGCAGTCCTAGTGCACAATCATAGAGTCCCTCAAGTAAAATTTGTTGCTTGGGATCGGATACACATCCCTGATTGGGGAGGAGACTGGAATAAGAATCTCCGTCAGTTAGAACAGAACTGGATATATAAGTTACAAGCCACAGTTTCTCCGCGTTTAACCAATTCCCGTCTGGCTCATGTATATAAACGGTCGGAAGGGAGCAGTGCAGGGACGGACGTCTTGCGGTACCGCGCATACTCCAGGCCAGGGGCGGACTGACCATTTGGAAACTGAGGCACTGCCCGAGGGCCCGGGGTCAGTAGGGGGCCCCATGACATGCCCCTGATACCTTTTTCATAGGCTTTTTTGAGTTTGGGCAAGGACACAGGGGCCCCATGATCCCCTATTGCCCGGGGGCCCCATGAGTTGACAGTCCACCCTTGCTCCAGGCATAACTTGCGTCTTCACACCGGGCGTCGGCGTGACATCATGACATCACATTTTTATGAAGGGGGTGGTGATGGATGCTGGGGAAGATCTCCCTCACGGATGCTGGAGTGGCCACATACAGACACCATTTTTGCCGCCATTGGTGGTAATTACCGCACCATCTCTTACTTACGGCACAGGTGGATCATGCCCAGACAGATATATATTTGGACACATTACTGCAGTTTGTTGCTGTCTCTCTCTGTTGGAGGTGGTCTCTCATGCTACATTGGACCAGTGGCGTCCCGAGGAAGGTGCGGGGGGTGCGGTCCGCACTGGGTGACACCGACCGCACGAGGTGACACCGGACCCGCTCCACAAAAAGGTAAGTTGTAAAGCAAGCCGACGATCCTCGCAGGATGGATCTGATCCATCCTGCAGGGATCGTCGGCTTTCTTTACAACTTACCTTTTCTTGGAGCGGGTCTGGTGTCACCCCATATAGGTTGCATGCCAACGATCTCCACAGGGGATGTACCCATATGAATTTTTTAGCATTTTTTTGAGACAGATAAAACTTTATTTTGGTGGTATTTATTCAACACTGGGATTTTTCTTTTTTTTTGCTATATAAATGAAAAAGTCCTACGGGGATCGTCGGCATGCAACCTGTACGAGGTGACACCGGACCCGCTTCACGAAAAGTAGGTTGTAAAGAAAGCCGCCGATCCCCGCAAGATGGATCGGATCTGCGGATTGAGCATAATGCATCGGACTCCGATCCATTATGCTCAATCCGCAGATCCGATCCATTCTGCGGGGATCATCGGAGTGGGTGTCACCAAGTGTTACCGCATCGGGTGACACCAACCCTAGGGACACCTCTTCATTGGACAGTTTGGTAAGCATAGATGGCTTGTCCCCAGGGGTGGACTGACAACTTATGGGGCCCCCCAGGCAATAGGGGATCATGGTGCCCCTGTGTCCTCATCCACACTCAAACCACACCCAAAAAAGCTTATGAAAGGTACCAGGGGCATCTCATGGGGCCCTCTACTTACCCTGGGCCCTCAGGCAGTGCTTGAGTACCCGAATGGTCAGTTCGCCCCTGCTTGTCCCTCTCCACCAATGATGGTTATTTGATGCTGGTAAATGGCAGATTGGTTACTGCTTTCCGTCTCTGTGTATATATTTTTGTATTATTAGGTGGAAGTGTGGAGAGAGATTTTGTAGAACAACAGTGTAGGGGTTGGGATCCTTTTCTTCCCTTCCGTTTAGATGGTGGTGAGCAGGGGTGGACTGACAACTCATGGGGCCCCCGGGCAATAGGGGATCATGGGGCCCCTGTGTCCTTGCCCAAACTCAAAAAAGCCTATGAAAAAGGTACCAGGGGCATCTCATGGGGCCCCCTACTGACCCCCAGCCCTCGGACAGTGCCCAAGTTCCCAAATGGTCAGTCCGCCCCTGGTGGTGAGTACTTATGGATATCATAGTTAGTCGTCTTAGTGGGAGATTTGTATTCTCCTCTATGTGGTTGTGACAGTCATCTTATAGCCACATTTGATTTTTATCATTGATGAGGTAGTTGGGCACAGCCTCCAGCCCTCTGGAATTCCTGATATCTTTGATACAGAATGAGGAATACTCTACCATTGTGTTCATTAGCCTCCCCCCACACACGGTCAGCATTTTTTATACACTAACTATTGTATTCATTTTCTTGCCCTCTGTAAAAGCTTCATCTCTAATTTGTACCATATTTCTTACGATGATTATAGAAGGATATGGAGGGTGATTTGGCTTTCCTTCTTTGCTGCCAGTACCATGAGATGGATATTTGACCACTCTTGCCTCTCCAATAGTTTCAACCAGGGGTGTCAAACTCAGCTTCATGCTGGGCCACATCAGCATTATAATTGCCCTCAAAGGGCCGGTTGTATCTGTAAGACTAGATGTCCAGAGCACCCCACCCTCCCTTATATCACAGTGCACCCCCCTTACCTTGTGCTGCTGCCAGGAAGAAGCTGGAGGTGGAGCTGGGAAGCAGAAAGTGCAGGGTGTGGAGGAGGACCAAAGGAGGTGTGGAGTCAGCTGCTGAAGTCTGCAGGGGAGGTGGAGACAAGGGGGTGCTATGGATGCACAGAGAGGTGCAGGATCTGTAGGAGGAGTTCTGTCCTCCTCTCTGCTGCCAATTGCTGAGACCAAGGGTGGGGGGTAGAATAAATGAGCCTCTCTGTGGCTGTATGGAGAAGAGCAGGATCTGGCAGAGGAAATCTGTCCTCCTCTCTTCTGTTGCCTGCTGAGACAAAGTGGAGATGAGGGAGTGAGACAGCTGCAGGAGAGGTCTGAGGGCCAGATGAAATGGCCCGGAGGGCCAGATTTGGCCCTCGGGCCTTGTGTTTGACTCCTGTGGTTTAAACCATTGAATTTTGGACTATGCAGTCCCTTCTTGGATGCCAGTATTTTTATGAACGCTCTGATCAACATTAACCGTTGAATTATTTTGAAAGTATGAACATGGAGATTATATAACGGTTATTGATGATTCTATAGATAAATTATTATTAATCTCAAATATTCAGAGATCCTTTTGCACTCAATACCCTGAAGAAGATCTAATAGTGAAATGATCGAAACGCGTTGGGGTTATTTTGGGAATGTTGTATTGATGCAACCTAAAGGGAATACATCCCTGAAATAGTTATCTGAGCCAGTGTGTTTTTAAATATAATGTATATTTTATCAACACTTTTGTACAATAAAGTGCATGAGTAAAAAGAGTTCCTTATGCGTATATGTGTGATGATATGTCTGCTGCATTAAAGTCCCATAGGGGGTCATTTTTGTTTGTATTCATTTTGGGGACAAACAGCTAGATACTCGATATTTCCTTATGGCCCATTTTCCTCTGACATCAACAAGGCATTTTCGTCCACACAATTGCCACTCACAGGATATTTTCTCTTTTTTGGACCATTCTCTGTAAACCCTAGAGATGGTTCTGCACGAAAATCCCAGCAGATCACCAGTTTTTAAAATACTCAGACCAGCTCTTTTGACAATAACAACCATGCCACATTCAAAGTTACTTAAATTCCCTTTCTTCCCCATTCTGATGCTCAGTCGTCTTCACCACGTCTAGATGCCTAAATGCATTGAGTTTCTGCCATGTGATTGGTTGATTATCAATTTGTGTTACCAAGCACTTAAACAGGGGTACCTATTAAAGTGGACGGAGAGTGTAATTTAATGGAAAGAAATAATAATTATTGATTCCTGCAAGGGGTTACCACTGATAAACCGTATGTGCTTGTTTACATCTAGCATATATTAATGAATACATGCATCATTTTTTATTGTTTTTTTTTACAATATCTTGTATTCAAGCTTTCAGTTTATAGCCTAATTTGGGTGGTAAAATGCTTTTTTGGCAAAAACCTTTGATCGTATGTTCAATTCCTGATTGATGTAGCGCTTACCCCGTAGGGGCTGCTGTGGAATTGAAAAAGTTATTTTTCATGTTAGCGCAAAGGAGTTGGGCACACAGCTGTCTTCCATCCACTCTGGATCAGTAAACAGTCTAGGGGTGTCTTTTTGTTAATTTATTGCCAGTAGAACTTGGGAAGGGATCTGGGAGTGATGCAGGATACTCCAAAAAAAATGAATCAGGTTACTAATGGAGGACACTTCTATCTTGGTAGTAGCACTAGTATTCACCAAGGTAATGGAAGTAAGCTAGGACAGTCTATATGCGCGCAGCTGGAGACCATGCATCAAAAATGTAGCGCAAGTCATAGAAGACTGAAGTAGTCCACATTTCACGGCTGGGGACCTTGGACAACTTCAGCACAAGAGAGAAAGCTCTACTCACCTAGAACATACACAGTCCATGGATACAATTCTAATGAAGCAGTTCAGCATCTAGGGAAACAGCCCCTGGAGCTCACAAATCCATTCCCACTCAGGGGAAAGACCCTGTCCTCTGGACTCCAGCCTATTTAACAGAAACCCATCCACCATCTGGGCACACCTCCCCAGGAATTGGATAGGACCTACTAAACAGTCAGGCTGGGTATTGGAATCCTCCCGTCTTAATCTCCAGAAGCTTCACCTAGAGTCAGGTGGAGGAAATTATTATTATTATATAGTATTTATAAAGCGCCAACAGTTCGCTCAGCGCTGTACATTACAATGGGAGACAGAACATGCGACAGTATGGGGTTCGAGGGCCCTGCTCTTTCGAGCTTACAATCTAGGAGGGAGGGAATAGTGGTACAGGAGGAAATGACTGTGGGGGATGGAGTAGTAGGAACAGTGGAGGAGGTTGGCAATTAGCAGGGGGTGGGGTAGGCTTCCCTGAAGAGATGGGTTTTCAGGGTGCGCCTAAAGGAGAGGAGAGTAGGTGATAGTCTGATGGATTGGGGTAGGGCGTTCCAGAGGATGGGTGATGCCCTGGAGAAGTCCTGGAGGCGGGCATGGGAGGAGGAGACCAGGGAACTAGAGAGAAGGAGGTCTTGTGAGGAGCAGTGAGTGCGTGTTGGGTGGTATTTGGATATTAGGTCGGTGATGTAGTTCGGGGGAGTGTGGTGGACGGCTTTGTACGTCAGTGTTAGGATTTTGATCCGTTGGGCAAACGGAAGCCAGTGGAGGGATTGGCAGAGGGGGGTGATGGATACGAAGCGGTTGGTAAGGTGGATGAGTCTGGCTTCCGTATTTAGGATCAACTGAAGCGGGGATAGCCTGTGGCGAGGCAGGACAGTGAGGAGGGAGTTGCAGTAATCGAGTTGTGATATGATGAGGGAGTGGATGAGCTGCTTAGTGGTTTCTGGGGTTAGGAACGTGCGGATTTTGGCGATGTTGCGGAGGTGGAGTCTGCATGAGTCTGTTAGTGATTGGACTTGGGGCTGGAAGGATAGATTGGAATCAAGTATGACACCAAGTACTCTGGCCTGCGGGGCGGGCCTGATGGTGGCATTGTTGGACATGATGGAGAAGTCAGTGGGGGGTGGTGTGCGGGCTGAGGGGAAAACTAGGAGCTCGGTTTTGGAGAGGTTCAACCTCCCAGCCTCTGGAGTCCTGAGCAGACCACACTAAACAATTCTGACTCCTGTGGCTACAGCACAAGCCCCAAACTAAATTTACCTAACAGCCTATGTAGGAAAACACTACAATTAAAAGTGATTGAAATGTCCTGAACATTGCCATGTGTATAGCTCGCCTAACTGTGGGTTTAACTCAGGTCGTAACATTAATTTAACCTTTAACCCAAATCTACTTCCAGACTTTAAAGTCAGAAATTCCTTTCCATTGCATTTCATACTTTTTGACCTTTTGTAATTGGAGTTGGTTGGAAATGTCCTGCATTTTCAATTAAAACTCACAGGAACCCGCCACCATAATTATTAAACGTGCAATTCATACCGTAATGGTTTGGCCAGGAGACAGTTGTTGTTATCAAAGGCTTTGAAGGGAAGTTACAGCTTGAAACAAACATAAACAGATGGCAATGGGGAGATGATGGGACAATGGTCTAAGTCCATAAATTTAATATAAGGAGCCGTGTTTTCCTATTGTGTAATCCAGTGCACCAGTAACATTTTGTACAAACAGGAAACCAGATCACTCAGCCATAATGGCTATTCAAATAAAAACGTAAAATATACAGAAATGCCATCACGAGTATGCATAATTCTGTAAATTAAATATTCACATTCAACGGACTGCATTCTGTAATGTTGAAGAAGTTTCACTGCTTTATCCAATTGGCTTCCTCAATCTCAATTCTAATGTGTCAAGACCCACATGGGAGAAAAATATATACACATCTATTTGAAATACTACAATTTTGGCCATATTCAATATATATACAGTATATATATATAGCATGTTGAAATGCATTTTTTATATATTACAAAACATATGAAAAATATTTTGAAAATAATAATAGGTATGGTAGTACCATGAAAGTCCATCATTGATGTTAAGGAAATACATTATACAAAATATCAATTTCAATAAAAGCTATATAATTTTTATCCACCAGGTGTGAAGTATTAAAACCACTAACTTCCATGTTTAATCACTCAGTTTCTCAATTTGAGCTTGTACAAAAGTGGTAAAATAACCAAGAAAGTGCCACGTGTATGGCCAGCTTCTGGGTCCACACTAACCGGACTTGTGCACCAGCCCTGCTGGCACTTTGAATACAGCTGTAAAAAGCTTCTTATGTCAGTAAGGTCACACGCATCTAATGGCAGCACTCTGAGACTTCCAACATGGAAGAAAAATATATTTGAAATATATTTTAAAAATATTCTTCCCAAATATATTGACATATATTTGAAATGCTACAATTTTTCTCATATTCAATATATTCCAAAATATATTTATATATTTATAATATATACCGTATTTGCCGGCGTATAAGACGACTTTTTGACCCTTGAAAATCTTCTCAAAAGTCGGGGGTCGTCTTATACGCCGGTACACATGTTAGGGGGGCTGCGGCATTAAGTACAGGGGTTTGCAGGGGCTGACGTCTCTTACCTGGATCCAGTCCCACGACGATCCGGTCCAGGAAGCGCGGCGTCTCCTTCAGTTCGGCCACTGGATGTTCGTGCGGCTGCGCGGCTCCGCCTCCTCACCGGTGATTGGCCGCCAGAACTGTAGCTCAGGAAAGGCACACAGGCGGCCAATCACCGGCGAGGGGGCGGAGCCGAGCGGCCCCGCGAAAATTGAGTGCCGGAGCAGCAGGTAAGTGCTCTGTGTAGAGGTGCTGCTGCAACCACATATGCTGGCTGCAGCAGCACCATACGAGAACAGGGTCAGCAAGTCTCAGTGGGAGGAATAGTGCCCCATCATTGGTGTCACTGATACCAATGATGGGGCACTATTCCTCCCACTGATACCAACGATGGGGCACTATTCCTCCCACTGACACCAACGATGGGGCACTATTCCTCCCCCCCACTGACACCAACGATGGGGCACTATTCCCCCCCCCCACTGACACCAACGATGGGGCACTATTCCTCCCCCCACTGACACCAATGATGGGGCACTATTCCACCCCTCACTGACACCAATGATGGGACACCATTCCTCCCACTGACACCAATGATGGGGCACTATTCCTGCCACTGATACCAATGATGGGGCACTATTCCTGCCACTGATACCAATGATGGGGCACCTATTCCCCCCACTGATACCAATGATGGGGCACTATTCCTCCCACTGATGCCAATGATGGGGCACCATTCCTGCCACTGATACCAATGATGGGGCACCTATTCCCCCCACTGATACCAATGATGGGGCACTATTCCTCCCACTGACATCAATGATGGGGCACTATTCCTCCCACTGGTGTGCATTGGAAGAGGGGTAGTCTTATACGGCGAGTATAGCCCAAACACTACATTTTAGCAGGAAAAGTAGGGGGGTCGTCTTATACGCCCAGTCGTCTTATACGCCGGCAAATACGGTATATATGCTGCATGTTGAAATGCTTTTTTTATATATTACAAAACATATAAAAAATATTTTTTTAAATATATTTTTTTAAAATATATTTTTCTGATTTTTGTTAACCTATAAAAAAGTCATTTTTACATATATTTGTAAATGCATTCCAACAATGTATATTGAGTGTATTTTTAACCACTTCCTGTCCGGACACTTTTACCCCCTTCCTGTCCAGGGCAATTTTCAGCTTTCAGCGCTTTCACACTTTGAATGACAATTGCGCGGTCATGCAACACTGTACCCATATGAATTTTTTACCATTTTTTTGAGACAGATAAAGCTTTATTTTGGTGGTATTTATTCACCACTGGGATTTTTATTTTTTTTGCTATATAAATGAAAAAGTCCAAAAATTTTGAAAAAAGTGTTTTTCTTATAAAATTTTGCAAATAAATAATATTTCATCATAAATCTTGGCCAAAATGTATTCCGTTATCTTTTCAGTAAACAAACAAATATGCCAAATTAGTTTATAACCAAAAATTATAATTTTTAAACATTTTTTTTTACGTGTTTATTTTATTTTTTTATATTATTTATGTTTTTTTTTTTTTTTACATACCGTCACCCTAGCAGTACAGTGTCACCATGGTGACACTGTACTACTTGTGGTGGGTGATGAAGAATTTTTTTTTTTTTTTACAGTGATTGCTTTTACACCCATAAAGGATGTAAAAGCAATCCTTTCTCTTTGTTTGCATTCTTGCAGCCATTGAGAAATACTGTGTGAGCTGTGATTGGTCAGAGCTTGTCACCTGGTACAAGGCTGTTGTGAATAGCCCTGTACCATGTGACCTCTGTGATCATTCACAGATTTCACACGTAGTAAGCAATGATGTCAAAAGTGACATCTTGCTTACTACTTTGCATGTGATCATTGATTGGCCAATCAGTGATCACATGATCGGGACCTCATACAGAGGTCCCGTCCGGCGATCGGTGTTTCACTGTGTGTCCAGAGGACACAGCGGGCACCGGATCACGTTGCTGGGCGCTCCCAGGGAGCATGCACAACTAGAAATAGCGGGCACCGTTTATGAACAGCAACCCGCCCCCGGAGTGCCACCGCCCTGCCGTTTAAAAACAGCAGCGGACGGCAAGTGGTTAAAGACATACCGTATATTTGAAAATGTATTTTTACAAATATTTTTTATATATTTTGTAATAAAAATGCATTTATATATATATTTATTGAAATATATTGAATACGGACAAAATTGTAGTATTTCAAATATATGTCAATATATTTGGGAACAATATTTTTAAAATATATTTTTCCTCCATGTAGGGAACATTCCCCAAAATGCATGGTCACATAGATAACTCAGTCACCTCAATCCAATCACCATAAAATGTGTCAAGATAGATGATGACTGTCATGATGGGGTGGGTGAATACTTGTGAAAACACCCTATTTTAATTACGTAATCCATAGATTTGTCTGGAGGTCAATCAACATCTGCCTTGACACATTTCAAGCTCCCAGGCTTGGAGCACATTATATGTGTGGGTAGTGTAGGGACATTTTACCAGTCTGTAGGGGACAGTAAATAGCCATCCTTCCTGGAATCCTCCAATTTGGGTACAACCAGGGGCGGATTGACAACTCATGGGGCCCCCGGGCAATAGGGGATCATGGGGCCCCTGTGTCCTCGCCCACACTCAAATCACACCCAAAAAAGCCTATGAAAGGTACCAGGGACATCTCATGGGGCCCCCTACTGACCCCGGGCCCTCGGGCAGTGCCCAAGTTCCCCAATGGTCAGTCCACCCTTGGGTACAACCCAGCCAGGTCGCATTCTGCCCCTCAAGAAAGATGCTGTTGGTGCGTCAGAGACCTGATCGCTGTTTAATCTGTGAGCGTTCTGGGTCAGGTGCTTTCCCGCTGGGCTGCTTGTGAAGTTTGTGAGGTTTTAATACAAAGTGCGTTTCCTGCAATGGGGCACTGTGTGTTTACTGCCACCGCACCATGCTGCATCACCCCACACATACCTGACACTGGAAAGTGCCACGAGTCAACCCCACGAGTGTCAATCCAGCAGAACATTTAGTTCTCAACCTTTCTTCAGCTCACTCAATATGAAATATCAAAACTGGTTGCTACCAACAATAACTTGACTATGATGGGATTTCCAATAGTGATGTACATCCTTTGTCAAATAATTAACAGCTCCTCCATAGGAAAAATCATGTGCCCACACAGTTACTTATTGTTCATTGCTCTTTGAGAAAAACCTTCTCGTCTCCTGCCCCCAGCCAGAGGTAGTCTAGTTCCCTAAAGTGGAGCCTAAGTCTGAACCACTCACATATTTGCTATAATCTCATTCTCAGAGCTGGGCTACTCCTTATTTTATCCTTTTACCATGTGATGATCTTACCCAATCCGACCCATTCTCCGTGAATCCTGTTCTGGGTGCCGAGAGCGCCATGCCTGTCCTGCATGGGACAACTTTACCAACCATACAATCTACTTTAAATCCAGAGCTGCTGGATGAAACATTGCAGGCTCTTTTGCACCAACTGACATCAAGGCCACAAAATGACAGCTTTTGTGCTATCCCACAGTGGCTCTTCTTCATTATTATTATACAGGATTTATATGGCGCCAACAGTTTGCTCAGCACTTTACAATATAACGGGAGACAATACAGCAACAATACAGTTCAATACAAGAGGGATAGGAGGGCCCTGATCCTGGGAGCTTACAATCTAGGAGGGAGGGGTTAGTGGTACAAAAGGTAGTAACTGTGGGGGATGGACTGGTAGGAGGAATAGAAGATTCCATTATTAGGGCAGGATAGGCTTCCCTGAATAAATAGGTTTTCAGAGATTGCCTAAAAGTGAGCAGAGTAGGCGATAGTCTGATAAATTGGGGTAGAGAGTTGCAAAGGATGGGGGAAGCTCTCTAGAAGTCCTGGAGACGAGCATGGGAGGAGGAGACAAGGGAGCTAGAGAGCAGGAGGTCATGGGAGGAGCGGAGAGGGTGATATTTTAAGACAAGATCGGTGATGTAATTTGGGGCAGAGTTATAAATGGCTTTATACGTTATTGTTAATGTTTTGAATTTTATCCGTTGGGCAACGGGAAGCCAGCCAATTGGGGTGGAGGACACTAAGTGGAGGCCAGTGAAGGGATTGGCAGAGAGGGGTGGAGGACACAGAGTGGAGGCCAGTGGAGGGATTGGCAGAGAGGGGTAGCAGACACTGAGTGGAGGCCAGTGGAGGGATTGGCAGAGAGGGGTGGTGGACACTGAGTGGAGGCCAGTGGAGGGATTGGCAGAGAGGGGTGGAGGACACTGAGTGGAGGTCAGTGGAGGGATTGGCAGAGAGGGGTGAAGGACACTGAGTGGAGGTCAGTGGAGGGATTGGCAGAGAGGGGTGGAGGACACTGAGTGGAGGCCAGTGGAGGGATTGGCAGAGAGGGGTGGAGGACACTGAGTGGAGGCCAGTGGAGGGATTGGCAGAGAGGGATGGAGGACACTGAGTGGAGACCAGTGGAGGGATTGGCAGAGAGGGGTGGAGGACACTGAGTGGAGGCCAGTGGAGGGATTGGCAGAG
This sequence comes from Staurois parvus, assembly GCF_062004578.1. Lineage (NCBI taxonomy): Eukaryota > Metazoa > Chordata > Amphibia > Anura > Ranidae > Staurois > Staurois parvus. The sequence continues at coordinate 1,209,208 of NW_028318742.1, read as the reverse complement.
AGGGGTGGCAGATACAGAACAGTTAGTAAGGTGGATGAGTCTGGCAGCTGCATTCATGATAGACTGAAGAGGGGATAGCCTGCGATGAGGTCGGCCAATGAAGGAGTTACAATAGTCAAGTCAAGGCAAGGTTATCTCTCTCTGTAAAATTGCAAAATCCATACTGTGGGCTAAACAGAAGTTTTAGTGTACTGTATTCTCCAATAAACCCCACAGAAACTCTGCCCTCGTACTTTCCACTCCTTTCCAGATCTTCGTATGCAAATAGATGGTACACCGATCTATTGCCCTCATACTATGGCCAAGGTCCTTGCAGCCTTTTACCATAAGCTTTAAAATTGTCTAACGCCTGAAAACTGTTTCAGTTCAAAGTTCAGAATTTATAAAGCTTGGCTGAGCGTTCGGAAAAAAGTGGGGTGAAGATCTGAAATCGCACACTGCAGAGCTCAGCGAGGACAGTTCTGAGAGCTAGTGGAGGGAAGGGACACCCCTCCCCCTGAACAGCTCACAAGAACAGAGCTGAGGCTGTCAATCACAGGCTGTTGAGCTGTAAAGCCCCCTTTCCTGAAACCTCCACAATTTTGTTTTCATTTTCAAGACAGATCCCTTTTTTGTAGGTGTCTTCAGGCTGGTGAAGTGAAGAGCAGGGTACTGTCCCTCCATCTCTTTTCTCTGGAAGTGGATGATCTTTACTTTTACACAGAATGGCGCTCAAGTAGTAATGTGTGATTGGGGTTCTGTGAGCCCAAGTGGGTGTGATGATGTACCCCCCCCCAGCATCATTCACTGGAAAAGCAACAGTTAGAGTAGGACAGAGAGGAATATCTGCCAGAGACAGCTATGGGGTGAAGCTAAGCATTGCAGGAAAACCTGTATTTTTTTTTAATTCATGCCTGGCGAGCAATTTAATTACATTTTTTCCTAAAATCTGGAGTTGTACTTTAAGATTAACCTAACCACTAAGACAGATACTTTTCTTTTTGATATATTACTGCTGACCTTTTGGACGTGGAGCAGGCTGGAAATGACCTGCACTTTCAATTAAACCTCAGGGGAACCAAATCTCACTTTCCCACCATAAAAATCAAATGCGCTCTTCTGATTATTAATTTGGCCAGGCGACAAATATTGCTATCAAAGGCTTTGAGGGGAAGCTGCAGCCTGAAATGAACATAAACAGATGGCAATGTGGAGACGTCAATTTATTATAGGAATCATGTTTCCCAACTTTTTAAACCCAGAGCCCCAGTATTATCTTCTATAAACAGGAAATGGGGGCTTTTGGCCATAATAGGTATTAAAACTTTTTTTTGGTAATCATATTATTTTAGAAGCAGCACTAAAAGCACCACTACTTGGAGTTTTAATCCAAGCACCTGAAATGTGTTTCCAGCTACTCTCAACTAGAAGTTTGTTTTGACAAAATATGTTGCTGCTTCAAGCTCAGGAGCTGACCATCTATATGGCAGTGAAAAACTGTTGGAGGGCACAGCTCAGGGTAGGTAACTACATCTGGCTCCTGAAATGTCAGGAAAAGGTGACAGGAGACACCTGTCCCACAGTAGGGGGCCCATGAGGTGCCCCTGGTACCTTTTTCATAGGGTTTTTTGAGTTTAGGCAAGGACACAGGGGCCCCATGATCCCCTATTGCCCGGGGGCCCCATGAATTGTCACTCCGCCCCTGCACACACTATATTGCCAAACATCTGGCTCCTGAAATGTCAGGAGAAGGTGACAGGAGACAAACCTTTACAACTAATATTGTAACAGCCAACATGTTTCTCGTTCACAGTTGCCTGCTGTAGCAAACCTGGTACACAAGTTCAAAATGTTGGCAATGCTCCATTTCCTTGTTAAATAATGAATATGTTAAGCTAGTGGGTTCCAAACCTGGCAATTAGTATTTTTTAATATGCCACTTTGCAAATACTTGTGTAAATATACACAAAATATCCGCCCCTGAGTGTGTGTATGTAGATATATATACACTATATTGCCAAAGTATTGGTCTCCTGCCTTCCCACACACATGAACTTTAATGGCCCCCCAGTCTTAGTCCGTAGGGTTCAATATTGAGTTGGCCCCGCCCTTTGCAGCTATAACAGCTTCAACTCTTCTGGGAAGGCCATCCACAAGGTTTAGGAGGGTGTCTATGGGAAGGTTGGACCATTCTTCCAGAACATTTGTGAGGTCAGGCACTGATGTCGGGGGAGGAGGCCTGGCTCACAGTCTCCGCTCTAATTCATCCCAAAGGTGTTCTATCGGGTTGAGGTCAGGACTCTGTGCAGGACAGTCAAGTTCCTCCACCCCAAACTGGCTCCTCCATGTCTTTATGGACCTTGCTTTGTGCACTGGTGCGCAGTCATGTTGGGACAGGAAGGGGCCATCCCCAAACTCTTCCCACAAAGTTGGGAGCATGAAATTGTCAAAAATATCTTGGTGTGCTGACGACTTAAGAGTTCTCTTCACTGGAACTAGGGGGCCAAGCCAAACCCCTGAAAAACAACCCCACACCATAATCCCCCCTCCACCAAACTTTACACGTGGCACAATGTAGTCAGGCAAGTACCGTTCTCCTGGCAACCACCAAACCCAGACACGTCCATCAGATTGCCAGACAGAGAAGCGTGATTCATCACTTCAGAGAACACATCTCTATTGCTCCAGAGTACAGTGGCGGCGTGCTTTACACCACTGCATCCGACGCTTTGCATTGCACTTGGTGATGTAATGCTTGGATGCAGCTGCTCAGCCATGGAAACCCATTCCATGAAGCTCTCTACACACTGTTGTTGTGCTAATCTGAAGGCCACACCAAGTTTGGTGTTCTTTAGCTATTGACTCTGCAGACAGTTGGTGACTTCTGCGCACTGTGTGCTTCAGCATGCGCTGACCCCGCTCTGTCATGTTACATGGCCTACCACTTGGTGGCTGAGTTGCTGTTGTTCCTAGTGGCTTCCACTTTGTTATAATCCCACTAACAGTTGACTGTGGAATATTTAGTAGCCAGGAAATGTTACGGATGGACTTATTGCACAGGTGGCAACCTATCACGCTGGGATTCACTGAGCTCCTGAGAGCGACCCATTCTTTCACAAATGTTTGTAGAAGCAGTCTGCATGCCTAGGGGCTTGATTTTATACACCTGTGACCATGGAGGGGATTGGAACACCTGAATCCAAGGATTTGAAGGGCTGGCCCAATACTTTTGGCAATATAATATATATTGTGCAAAGTGTTCAAGTGCAAAGTGAAATAATAAATTCCATACAAATTACTTAGCACCCCAAAATGATACCTGGGTATTGGTCACTTGGAAGAAGAATATACAATGGGGAAATTAATTATTTGATCCCCACTTACAAAGAAATGAAGGGTCTATATTTTTTATCATAGGTGTATTTTAAATGATAGAGACAGAATATCAACCAAAAATTGAGAAACAACACATGATGCAAATGTTAAAAATTAAGTTGCAGTTCAGTGAATAAAATAAGTATTTGCTCCCCAAGAAAAACATGACTTAGTACTTGGTGGAGAAACCCTTGTTGGCAAACACAGAGGTAAGACGTTTCTTGTAGTTGGTTACCAGGTTTGCACACATCTCAGGAGGGATTTTGGTTCACTCTTCTATACAGATCTTCTCTAAATCCTTAAGCTTTCTTGGCTGTCGCTTGGAAACTCGAAGTTTTAGCTCCCTCCATAAATTTTCTATAGGATTTAGGTCTGGAGACTGGCTAGGCCACTCCATGACTTTAATGTGGTTCTTCTTGAGCCATTCCTTTGTTGCCTTGGTGGTATGTTTTGGGTCATTGTCATGCTGGACGACCCATCCACGACCCATCTTCAGTGTTCTGGCTGATGAAAGAAGGTTCTCATCCAAGATCTTACAATACTTGGCCCCTCAATGCGGCAAAGTCGGCCTGTACCTTTAGCAGAGAAACAACTCCAAAGCATAATGTTTCCACCTCTGTGCTTGACTGAAGGGATGGTGTTCTTATGGTCATAGTCTGCATTTTTCTTCCTTCAAACACTCAGAGTGTCAAGTTAAAGCCAAAGATGATCACTGGCAAACATCAGATGGGCCTGTACATGTACCTTTTGAGGAGGGGGACCTTGCGGGCGATGCAGAATTTCAATCCATGGCGGCATATTGTGTTACCAATGGTTTGTTTGGTGACTGTGGTACAAATTGCCCTGAGATCATTCACAAGCTCCTCTCATGTAGTTTACGGCTGATCCCTCAACTTTCTCATGATCATCCTTACCCCATGAGGCAAAATGTTCCATGGAGCTCCACACCGAGGGGGATTGATGGGTATTTTGTATTTCTTCCATTTACGAATAATCGCTCCAACAGTTGTCTCCTTCTCACCAAGCTTCTTGCTGATGGTCTTGTAGCCCATTCCAGCCTTGTGCAGGTCTACAATCTTGTCCCTGACATCCTTTGACAGCTCTTTGGCCCATGGTGGTGAGGTTTGAATGGAAGAAAGAGATTCTGTGGACAGGTGTCTTTTATACACATAACGAGTTGTCGTTAGGAGCCCCTTCTTACATTGACAGGACTAATCTGTGTACCACATGAGCACATAGCCAGTCTGTGTTAGGTGCCGCCTGCCCACTGCCCGGATTTCCTCAGGGCGCGGGGTCTAAGTCCCAGCCTGCTGTTCACCAGGGCCCCTGATAAAGGGGATGGACTTGGTGCAGACTGGAACCAGGTCGCGACCTCCGAGTGCGTCCGGCGGTGGTAGAGAGTACTGGCAGGGGAGTGCAGGGACGGAATCTGATTGGAAGAGGCAGACAGACCTACTGGTATGATCCGAGTGGGATTGATGGTCGGGTGAGGTATGCGTGGTCAGACAGGCCGGGTCGGTATCATGCGGGCAGCGAGGTACAGAAGGAGCGAGCAGAGGATGGTCGGGTCACAAGCCAGGTTCAACAGGATGCAGGCAGCGCAGTACCAGGGATCAAGCAAAAGAGTAGTCAGGCAAGCCAGGGGTTAATCAGGAGAATAGCAGGATCAGGAACAAGCAGAGATCGGCAACGGATTACACAGGAACACAGAATCAGGAACAAGGTAATAAGACCAAACGGCAATCTGACATACCTGATTCCAAATTTAAATAGCCCGCCTCGCGCTGTCATTGGTGCTAGGTGCGTGTCCGCGATCGCGAGTGCGCCGTGCGCGCCCAGGTCCTATCGCTCACCTAGTGGTAAGTGCTGGTGTTCTGCGGATGTGCCGCCCGACGCGATGCCGCAGAACACCCGCGTCCTGACAGTCTGTGTGAGCCAGAATTATTGTTAGTTGGATGGGGATCAAATACTTATTTTACTCGCTGAACTGCAACTCAATTTATAATATCTGTATCATGTGTTTTTTTTCTGCATTTTTGGTTGATATTCTGTCTCTATCATTTAAAATACACCCTTGATAAAAATTAGACCCTTCATTTCTTTGTAAGTGGGCAAACTTACAAAATCTGCAGGGGATCAAATAATTATTTTCCCCACTGTATGTGTGTGTATATATATATATATATATATATATATATATATATATATATATATATATATATATACTGTATATATATGGCTAGGTGCAGGTACTCCCTTCTTCTGAGTGTCCACTACCCAGGTATCATTTTGTGCTAAGTAATTTGTATGGAATTTGTTAATGATAAAAAGAAATGCAGTAAAATATATCCTCTGCATCAGCAACAATAGATCCCCCATCAACCTACCCCGGTAATAATAAAACTCCACCAGTAACAATAGATCTCCTAGCAGGCAGCATCAATAAACTCCCCAGCAGCCAGCAACAATAGACCTGCCTCAAAAGAACTTATCTGTTATAAACCTGGATGTTATAATACAGTAATGTGACTGATTGTGTAGGTGTTCTTTCATTTTTTTCATTTTGAACTGAAAGGGGGACATAAACACCCCTCCTCATCAAATCTTTTTTATCCTTTTCTTTTACCAGCAACTGCTCTTTCTTCTTGTCTAGTGCCTTTATAATACCCTACTTCTTTTGTTGTTGCCATTTATATATATATATATATATATATGTATATATATATATATATATATAATTTAAAATAATTCATATCTATATAAAACCTTTTCTGTTTTACTTCTCTGATCTCTTGGCCAGTTTTAATCAGAAATTCCTGGATAGTTTTTTTTATAGTCATCCATTTCCATAAAAGAAAATAAATCTGTCTTTAATGTTTTTACTTTTCTCTGCTAACTCTAACAACTTTCTTTTATGTCTCTAGGATAATTTTTGGCAAAAATTTAAAAAATGAAAAATGTTTACTCTTTGGATTCCAGATCCAGTAGTCCATCAGTAGGAGCTAACTCCCATCTTAAGTGTGTAGGGGTAATTCCGTCACTTGAACACCTTTCTAGCGTTGCTATATCCCATCAGTGAAATGGTTTTTTCATGGGGTTTTTAAGATGTCTAAAAGTCCAAATCCTCAGCTTGCATTATATTACTTTAACCATTAAATATATCCTCTAAAGATGAATATCTTCTTTGTTAGAAAAATTAAATGTCAATATTATGTATGCAAGCCAAGTGAAAAAATATTAATGAATATCAATGAAAAAACAAACTTTGTGTACCACCTAACATCTAAAAAATAAATGAAAAGGCGTATGGATGTATACACATTGATTTAGTTTGTTCATTTGCAGTTTTTTCCTAGTTAGCATGTACACGGGACACTTCTGAACGATGGAAACTGACTGCTAGAAAACGTAGGTTAAAAAAATGTCTGTTTAGCCGCGTTTGCATACCGCGTTTATACACGTTTGAGTTTAGAAGCGTTTTTTAAAGATAGCCTCAGGAGACCTTCCAAATGCCCAGAATGCACTGAAAAACAGTAAAAAATTAACTATTTCAGACATTTTGAGAGAAATAGAGAGAGCAGAAGCAGAGAAAGCAGTATTTGTTGAGATTAGCTGTCTTTTATTTTTTTTTTTGTGGTGTTTGGATGTGTTCCGGCTCATTTCTGTGCAGAAATTATTGCAGCAGTGTCTAACATATTTTCTTTCATGCGAAACCTCAAAGTATGGTGTACCGGGTCCATTTGAGTACCGGGAAAACACTTTGCATGCATTTTTCATGATGACAGCATCTGGAAATGGAAGAGTTAAAACAAATTTTCCAAACGCTTATAAACCACGTTTACACATGTTTACAAGCATTTGGCATTTGAAACGCTGATAAAATCTACTTCTGAACGCAAGTTTGGTGCGTTCAAAAAAACGACTGTAAACTCAACTGCGTGTAAACGACGATGTGTACATGGACACATAGGAAAACATTAGGGAGAGTTCAGGGGCTGCTGAAAAAACACAGAAAAGCTCCTAAACGTGAATTTATCAGCTGCAGTGTACATGAGCCTTAGAGCACATCACACGTTGTTTTTTTTTGGTCAGACTCCAGGCCACCAAGGATGGTAATAAAAGAGCAGCTTCACCCCCCTACCGAACCTCTCCCCCTCCCCCATTGTTCAGCCTCTCATGGGGATGGAAGGTCCAAAAGGATAGAGGTATACCCTCTTAAAAACTGGATTTTCTGGGTGTCGGGTCCGTGGGAATGCAATGCTTAGAGAGCATTCCTTACATGGCTGCTGGCAGACTCTTGTATCTGTCTTCCTCTCCTGTCTGTGGGTGTCTAGGAGCCGAGCTGGCCACTCTCTCCTGCCTTGCTGTTGGCTGGTACTGACATCGCAAAAGGGACTGGGCCAACGGGGGAAGCAAAAAGGCCATCGCCTAGCAAACCCTGAAACTAAAAGGTCGGAAGCTGCTGCGGGTTTGGTGCTTCATGCCACAGTTGTCATGGACTTGCTACAGGTAAGAACTTTTTTGTGAGATCTGTCGAGTCTTATTGCCACCCTTAGTAAACCACTACCTTGCTGCCAGGTAAGAGGGAGGATATCTTAAAGGACCAGTACAAAAAAAAAAGGACTACCTTTCAGATGTTGCCCCTTAGCAATGAGCTTGCCACAGCCACTGCAGGCACGAAGGTCTTTGGAAAGGTAGGAGGGGGCTGTGTGGGGCAAAAAGAGTGCTGCACACTGGATTACTGTGATGTCTGATCACTTTAGGAGCAGAAGCAAAAAAAATTGCGGAAAAAAAAGTCCCGCAATCGCTCGACTTCTCCTGGTGTATCTGAGCCACGTTCAAAGCATAGGCCCTACTCACCTGCCAGTCCAGGCTGCAATGAAACTCCAGCCACGGAACCAAAGAAGACAGAAGATCGACCATTGGAGGGCCTTTGCTAGGCTTGTTCGGCTCCATCCGTTCCCAGGAAACTTGTGTGCGAAATGCATTAAAGATGTGGCTGTGGATAAGGAGGTGGAAGCGCTCAGAATTAAAGACTGTATACATGAGGCGGTGGCTGAAAGTATACAGTTGGTCTCTAGAGCAAGTGCTTCCAAAAGTGAACGTAAAGCAAAGAACACTCCTGATCAAAGGCAAAACTTGCCACTGGTGCTGGAACTATTCTCAGGAGCATCATCTGAATCGGAGGACTTCTCTGAACATTTGTTAATTTTCCAGCTATTAGATCCATACATTACAACTGTTAAGGGGGCCATAGATTGGGAGCAGGGTTCTCCTCTGGAGGAGAAAGTAAGAAGATATTTGCCAAACCTAAAGAGGCAGGGAGCTTCATCTCTGTTTATGAAATCCACAAATTATTTGAGGATGAATAGGAGGAACCATAAAAGAAGGCAAGCATCCAAAATTGATTTGCAAAATTGTATCCTTTCAAAGCTTTGGATGCTGCCTTTTGGGAGATACATCCAGCAGTAGATGTAGCACTACAGCATCTGGCGAGGCATGTGTCTCTTCCTTTGGAGGACTCTACCACCTTCAGAGAACCAATGGTCTCTAACCTTAAAAAGACCTATTCTGCTGAAGGTGCAGCCTGTCGTCCAGCCATAGCTCTAACCTCCATTTCAAGGGCTTTAAAGGTTTGGGTCATGATTGTGAAGACAGCACTACATTCAAAATTATTATGGCTCTTGAAGAACACAATCTGATGGTTGCCTTTCTGGTGGAATTATCCATAGATCTGGTAATACTGCTAGCAAGACTCATGACATGCTCAGTGATGGTGAACAGGGCCCTTTGGTTGTGACATTGGGTTGCAGACACGTGTCAAAGCAGGTGCTTTGCAACATCCAGGATAATGGCAAGATGCTACATGGGAAGACCCTAGAGGAGGCCCTCAAGTGGGTCACTCACTGAAAATTGGGCCTTTTACTGCAAAGAACCAGGAAGAAACAGCATGGCAATCCAATTTTAGGAGAACTTGCGAGACTAAATCATACAGGTCGGGCCAGGAATATGCTAGAGCGATATGGAGAAGGATGCAAAGCTCCTTCCTATGTGGTGTAAAGTGCAGAGAAGCTCAAGCGGCTAAGAAAGCTGATTTGACGGTTTGGCTGTCCAGCCCCTCCAGGTGGGTGCCAGGCTGGTAACTTTCTGGAAGGTGTGGATGGACCAAAGGGTTCAGAAAATGATTAAACAGGTATACATAATATTTCAAGAAAAAGCGCTGAATATATTTGTCAAAACAGAATAGCCACAAGATCAAAAGAAACAAAGATTCTTTCTAGAATATGTGACCAAATTACGTTGAAAGGATGCAAATTCACCGGTTCCTCTGGATTAACACTGAAAGGGGTCTCTCTGCCTTATCACAAGGTTGCTGAATTAGTAGCTTGCTTAAACAGTGTGATAGAATCTTCTGTACTTTTGGCCAGAGACTGCGTGACCCTTCTGGGCATAACTGGGCATAGTTTTAACACAAGGGCTTTTCAATTTTCTTTTCTACGCCAGTGGGATGGCTTATTGCTGGACCAGAGGATCTTCTTACCAACAATCCATCAAAGTCTGGCTTGGTGGCAGGGGTGGACTGACAACTCATGGGGCCCCCAGGCAATAGGGGATCATGGGCCCCTGTGTCCTTGCCAAAACTCAAAAAAGCCTATGAAATAGGTACCGGGGCATCTCATGGGGCCTCCTACTGACCTGCCTAGTCCTGCTTGTTTTCGAGGAACTGATTCAGGGAGCCTGGGTCAAGCTAATGTTAGACAATCAGACAGTGGTCACTTATATAGCCTGACAGGGAGGAACCAAGAGCCTGCCATTGCTGCAATTGGCAACCAAAATTTTTGTTTGGGCTGAAGTTCACATGGAGGCTCTAACAGCAGCCTACATTTCAGGTAAACAAAATCACAGATCAGCAGATCAGCTGAGTCAGAAGTTTCCCAACAGCAGTGAATGCTCAGTCAAAAGGTGTTACTTCGAACCGAATCTTGTCAAATGGGGGATGCCCTCCGTAAACTTGATGGTGACCCCAGAAAATGCACAAGTGCCCATATTTGTGGCAAGACTCAGATATGACAAATCGATAGCTCGAGGAGCCTTCTATATTCCATGGTGCTTTTCCCTAGTATATTTCTTCCCTCCTGCCCCACTGAACGTGAAAATATTGTTGAAAACCACGAAGGAGGAGGTTCATGCCATCTTAATACTGCCCTTCTGTGCCATCTTAACACTACCCTTCTGGCTTCAGGGACTTTGTTCTCCACTGCTCCTGCAGATGTTGTCAGCCCCGCCAGTACCTCTGCCTCTCAGGAAGGATTCATTACAGGTCACTGGATCCATCCTAATCCGCGGAGATTACAACGGCATGGTTTTTCAAAGAGTCAGATTGCAATCTTAATGCATCTCGGAGGAGGTGATTACTACACTGTTAAAAGCAAGGAAGTCTACAACAAACGCTACATACTCCAGAATTTGGGAACATTTTTTATCTATTGCTTCACAATGACATTTTTCTCCAGTAGCTCCAAATATTGTGAATGTACTAGAGTTTTTGAAATCAGCTCTGAATATAGGCTTGGCATATAACATAATCAATGTGTCAGCATTGTCTTCCTTCCCAGGGCACAAGTGGGCAGACAAGCCCTTAATAAAACAATTCTTTAGAGCTGCAATAAGAATACTGCCCACTAAGAAGAATCTCTTTCCAGCCTGGGACTTGGACATAGTACTAAGGGCTCTGCTGCAGCCCCTGTTTGTTCCTGCTAAGTCAAGCCCGCTGTGGTTTCTAACAATTAAATCGTTTTTTTTCTCACAGTTATTTTGTTACCGAGAAGGGTGTCAGAGATAACAGCTCTATCTTGCAGAGATAAATTTTGCATCATTCTTTCAGATAAAGTTACTCTGCGGCCTTCATCTGACTTCATCTTGCCTACAAGGTGGTCTCCAAGTTTCTTGTGAATTGGGAGGTGATTCTACCAAGTTTTACACAACCACCGGAACAAACAGATCAGCGAGACCTCAGACCGCTGGATATGGTCAGTTTGTTTTCAATGTACCTGCATCATTCCGAATAGATACATAAGACTGATAGCTTGTTCATTATACCATCTGGGTCTAAGAAACGGGAAGCAGCATCATCAAGGATAATAGCTACCTGGATTACCAAGGCAGCCTCGTGGGAAGCATTCAATTAGGTGTGGGTAGAAGCAGGGGCGGACTGACCATTTGGAAACTGCCCGAGGACCCGGGGTCAGTAGGGGGCCCCATGAGATGCCCCTGGTACCTTTTTCATAGGCTTTTTTTGAGTTTGGGCAAGGACACAGGGGCCCCATGATCCCCTATTGCCTGGGGGCCCCATGAGTTGTCAGTCCACCCCTGGGTAGAAGCCATATGTAGGATGGTTAGTTGGAGTACTTGCGAAACCTTTGACATCACAAGTTAGATGTAGTTTCCACTAGTTCAACAAGGTTTGGAGTGGCGGTGGTATCCGCACCTATCGAAGATACATAAAATTTCATGAAGCAGCAGTACGGGTTGAATTTCTTTGGTACCCCGTCCTAGATTAGCTATGTCATATCATAATTGTGCTGATGTGAGGCTGGCCAGGAAAACAGAAAAATTGTTAATACTTACCGGAATTTTCCCTTCCTGGCCTGTCCCCTCATTAGCACAATTTTCTTCCCTCCCTTGAGGCCTGTCCCCATTATATATAGAACGAGAGGAGGGGAGGAGCTCTTATTTGGCTAGGAAAAGGTGGTCCTGGGGGTTCAGGAGGGAAGAGTTAACCCAAGTTTGTGGACGTGAGGAAAAGCCAGTAAAGGAAAATTATGGTAATTTTTGTAAAAAAAAATTTTTCAGCCCTCCTTGGCCCTTTTCTTCTTTACACTCAACCACCATCAACATTTTAAGAAGGGTAAGATGTTTCTCAGCTTCTGAAAGTATCAGGTACACCTTCCAAAATGACGTTAGATTTCTCTCTAATATTCTTCAATGCTTCTATATTTGCTAAAGCTATTTCATGTTCGAAGGTCAGAAAGTCAGAGTTTGGTTCACACTATACAGGAGCAACAAAATGACCAACACAAGTCAGATCCTTCTTACCGAATAAATGCTTCAGCAGCGTAATAGTTCCCACAACTCTACTAACATCTTTAACTGTCTGGAATAAATCAAAATGACTTTGGTGGAAGCAAGAATTGAGTGGAATTTAACGGGTTGAAAAAATATATTGCCAATGCGATGACCCCATGGGGACTTCATTTGAAACCAAACTCTCACAACTGTCTATTCTGCATTGATTTAATTACTTTATAAGAATCAATGGATTTAATTATATTATAAGAACTTATAATTATATAATAAGTGTTCATAAAATAAAATTAAATCCATCAATTGCTGTCATAATTAGAACACTGTTTAAACAAGGGTGAAACTGCAAATTTCATTATGCCCCATGGGACATAGTTCCACAACAACAGACCTGCCAAGGTTGCCATCCCTACTTTAAAATTTAGAATTGCAGTTGAAAATTGCTTCTATTAAAAATGCTTTTTTTTTTAAAATAAATCTGTTTAAATCAAAACTAAACCTAACATTTTAAAAACTGGGAGCAGGCAGCTTTTGTGCCTTCTAGCATGTCTCTTCTGCAATGAGACACACTTAGCTGCCTATAAAGTAATTAAGTAAGAATTAAACTCCTGCGCTACCAAAAAACAACCAAAATAATAAATAAAAAATATAGATACATAAATAATGTGGCAGCTGCTATCACATATTCTGTTCCCAAGTGTTTGTAGTTACAATTGCCTGCCTGCTCGCTGTCTTCTAATAAATGTGCACTAAGCTGCCAAACGAGCGACCTCCTGGAACAGGACAGGCGATCAGCACAGACCTGGAAGTTGTTGGAGATCACTCTAGTGATGGTGTCTATTACAGTGATTTCCATATTCCACAGGGACCCCACAGGTACAAGCTGGACCAATATAACTATGTAAAAATTGAATTCCAGTTACGATATAAACCTATTTACTATTTATTATATTCCAGAAACAAATGTTAATTTTAACAGTTATATAAAAAAAATACAGACACCAAAGGTAGAAAAAGGGGTGTGCAAACAAAAATCAGATTAAGACGGTAGCACCCAACTAGTTAGGTTGCTAGTTAGGCTAAGTCAATTTAGTTCTTTTTACTCTACTGTATGTTGAGCAGCTTGTGATTGTTTCGGGGCTGTTCTGTGTCTCACTAGTTGCAGGTTTGACTGCTTCCCCCTGCCTTCTGGAGGGTTCTGGTATGTAGTGGGCTGGGAGAGTCAAATAAGCAGCCTAAATATTTATGTGGTCCCAGCCAATCCCTGGAGGAGGGTTCCCAGTGGCTGGCTGGGAGAGTGCATAAATAGTTTGTTGCCTTGAGCAGAGGAGTTCTTGTCCAGAAGGAGAAAATCCCAGCCTGAAGGGCTGCTGCCCCTCTGGGAAGTCCAGCAGTGATTTTCATCTGTTCATCAAGGTCCTGGTTGGGTTAGCTAGGGGGCTGATTCTACTGAATGCTGTTGGAGCTGATTGAGGGATTTCTGTTAGGGACCTGGTCTGAAGAGTTCACAGGAGACATATCTGGCTAATATGCACTAGGATCATGAGGAATTGCTCAAGATTTAGTGACTATATTGAGCAATCATATGTCATTGAAGAAAGATTTATACAAACAGGTTATGACCCTGAAGAATTGGAGAAAATTAGATTAAAAATTAGTCAGAGGTATTTGGGGGAAGGTAAAATTAGGAAAAATCATGATCCGAAAATACCGTATTTTCCGGCGTATAAGACGACTTTTCACCCCCTGAAAATCTGAAAAGTCAGGGGTCGTCTTATACGCCGGTGCAAGCCGGTGTCAGGGCAGCACTTTTTCGAGGGGCGGCGCGGTGCCGCCCCCCTCCTCCTCCAACGGACACCAAGTACAGGGGTGGGCAGAGTGGCTGCTGTACCTTACCTGGCTCCAGTCCCATGACGATCCGATCCAGGAAGCGCGGCTGCTCCTTCTTTCAGTTCGGCCGCTCGATGGTCACGCAGCCGCTCGGCTCCGCCTCCTCACCGGTGATTGGGCGCCAGCACTGGAAAGGCACACAGGTGACCAATCACCGGCAAGGAGGCGGAGCTGAGCGGCCCCGCAAAAATCGAGCGGCCGCACTGGAAGAAGGAGCAGCCGCTCCTCTCCCCCACTGACACTAGCGATGGGGCACTATTCCTCCTCCACACTGACACCAACTATGAGGCACTGTTCCTCTCCCACTGACACCAACGATGAGGCACTGTTCCTCCTCCCCACTGACACCAACGATGAGGCACTGTTCCTCCCCCACTGACACCAACGATGAGGCACTGTTCCTCCCCCACTGACACCAACGATGAGGCACTGTTCTCCCCACTGACACCAACGATGGGGCACTATTCCTCCTCCCCACTGACACCAATGATGGGGCACTATTCTCCCCACTGATACCAATGATGGGGTACTATTCCTCCCACTGACACCAATGATGGGGCGCAATTCCTCCCACTGACACCAATGATGGGGCGTAATTCCTCCCACTGACACCAATGATGGGGCGCAATTCCTGCCACTGATACCAATGATGGGGCGCTATTCCTCCCACTGACACCAATGATGGGGCGCTATTCCTCCCACTGACACCAATGATGGGGTGCTATTCCTCCCACTGATACCAATGATGGGGTGCTATTCCTCCCACTGATACCAATGATGGGCCGCTATTCCTCCCACTGATACCAATGATGGGCCACTATTCCTCCCACTGACACCAATGATGGAGCACTATTCCTCCCACTGACACCAATTATGGGACACTATTCCTCCCACTGACACTAATGATGGGACACTATTCCTCCCACTGACACCAATGATGGGGTGCTATTCCTCCCACTGACGCCAATGATGGGGCACGATTCTTCCCACTGACACCAATGATGGGGCACTATTCCTCCCACTGACTAATGATGGGGCACTATTCCTCCCACTGACAAATGATGGGGCACTATTCCTCACACACTGACACTAATGATGGGGCACCATCATTGGTGTCAGTGGGAGGAATAGTGTCCCATCATTGGTATCAGTGGGAGGAATAGTGCCCCATCATTGGTGTCAGTGGATGAAATAGTGCCCCATCATTGGTGTCAGTGGGAGGAATAGCACCCCATCATTGGAATACCATACTGAAATAGCATACCATATTGAAATCAAATCTGATGTTTTTTCATTTTTATTTGGTGTGCGTTGGAAGAGGGGTAGTCTTATACGGTGAGTATAGCTCAAACCCTATATTTTAACAGGAAAAGTAGGGGGTCGTCTTATACGCCCAGTCGTCTTATACGCCGGAAAATACAGTAGATAAAGAGAAAAAGGTGGATTATGCGTTTATTTCTAGGTTTAGTTGCCAATATAAGGATTTATTAGTCAAAAGTGTGATTTCTCCTTCCAAAAAAAGAAAAATGCAGATGGTTAATTTTGAAGGTTTTTATCCGTGTAAAAAGTGCAATATATGCAGAGTAACTGGTCCGTTTGTAGTATGAGAGTAGTACAGGGTTTTACTTCCTGTACTACGGGAAAAATGTATAATATCAATTAATTTATTACCTGTTCTACTAAGTATGTGACATATTTGTTGGAGTGTCCATGCCGGCTTCAATATGTGGGAAGAACCACAAGACCCCTTTATAAAAGATTAAGGTAGCATGTGGCCAATATCAAAAAAAGGAAAAAAGGACCACTGCCTATCTAGGCATTTTAGGGATTATCATAATTGTGTTCCTGGACTACTTAAATTTCGTGGTAGACAAAATCGAGTCACATTGGAGAGGTGGCAACAAATCTCAAGTTATTTTGAGAAATGAGACCTTTTGGATTTTTCAATTAGAGGCACTCAGACCAAAAGGTTTAAATGTAGATTTAGATTTAAATTGTTTCATTTCATTTTGTTTCATGTAATTATAGTAGCATTGGTTTTTAGGGAAAATAAAGAGATAGGTATGGCTGAAATTGGTTTAGAAGTTTTTAATAAAAAATTAAAAAAGAAATAAAGAAATAGAAAATTAGAGTTAATAAAGATCTAGAATTTATTAGGATATATTTAATTTATTTTAATATTTAGTACATTTAAATAAAAAAAAAATTGTATATTTGGTTATATTAAGATATAAATAATGTTTCATTTTTATTATTGTTATTTTATTTGATTATTGTATTATTTTAATATTGGTAATATTTTGGTACTTTTCTATTTTGGCCTGGAAGATTTAATAACATTTGGGCTCATACAAGTGCGACAGTAATATATATGTTAAAATTGTAATCAATTTTCACCACGAGATGGCACTTTAATATATTTATAACTTACACCCTGTTCCAAATTATTATGCAAATTCTATTTACCGTATTTTTCGCTCCATAAGACGCACTTTTTTCCCCCCAAAAAAGGGGGGAAAATGTCAGTGCGTCTTATGGAGCGAATATAAAGCGGCCGGTCCGGTATTTCTGCCGCCACCATGTCAGAATACCGGGCCGGCCGCTCAGCTGTTGTCTCCTGCAGGACCTTACCTGTTCCTCGCTCCAGCGCTGCACAGTCTTCCCGCGCTGGCTTCTGTGACAGCCGGGTGCCCACTGCGCATGCGCTTCGCTTTGTGAATGGTCCGGTGTCTTCTGGGACACATGACAGGTCCCAGAAGGCGCCGGGCCATTCACGAAGCGCAGCGCTTCTCGCACATGCGCAGTGGGCACCCGGCTGTCACAGAAGCCAGCCCGGGAAGAAGAGAGAAGGACAACGCCGCGGAAGTGGGAGCGGGTACCTGTCAAATTCAGGTACCAGCTCCCCCTCCCTCCCCAAAGGTCCGCAGTCTCTGGTCATCCCCTGCACTGTCTGCAGTCTGGTTATTCCCTGCACTGTCTGCAGTCTCTGGTGATCTGTACTGTGTCCCTGGTATTTTCCCTGTACTGTATCCGCAGTCTCTGGTCATCTCCTGTACTATGTCCGCAGTCTCTGGTAATCTCCTGTACTGTGTCCGCAGTCTCTGGTCATCTCCTGTACTGTGTCCTCAGTCTCTGGTCATCTCCTGTACTGTGTCCGCAGTCTCTGGTCATCTCCTGTACTATGTCCGCAGTCTCTGGTCATCTGTACTATGTCCGCAGTCTCTGGTCATCTGTACTGTGTCCGCAGTCTCTGGTCATCTCCTGTACTATGTCCGCAGTCTCTGGTCATCTCCTGTACTGTGTCCGCAGTCTCTGGTCATCTCCTGTACTGTGTCTGCAGTCTCTGGTCATCTCCTGTACTGTGTCTGCAGTCTCTGGTCGTCTCTTGTACTGTGTCCGCAGTCTCTGGTCATCTCCTGTACTATGTTCACAGTCTCTGGCCATCTCCTGTACTATGTCCGCAGTCTCTGGTCATCTCCTGTACTATGTGCGCAGTCTCTGGTCATCTCCTGTACTATGTGCGCAGTCTCTGGTCATCTCCTGTACTGTGTCCGCAGTCTCTGGTCATCTCCTGTACTGTGTCCGCAGTCTCTGGTCATCTCCTGTACTGTGTCCGCAGTCTCTGGTCATCTCCTGTACTGTGTCCGCAGTCTCTGGTCATCTCCTGTACTGTGTCCGCAGTCTCTGGTCATCTCCTGTACTGTGTCCGCAGTCTCTGGTCATCTCCTGTACTGTGTCCGCAGTCTCTGGTCATCTCCTGTACTGTGTCCGCAGTCTCTGGTCATCTCCTGTACTGTGTCCGCAGTCTCTGGTCATCTCCTGTACTGTGTCCGCAGTCTCTGGCCATATCCTGTACTATGTCTGCAGTCTCTGGCCATCTCCTTTACTGTCCGCAGTCTCTGGCCATCTCCTGTACTATGTCTGCAGTCTCTGATCATCTCCTGTACTGTCCGCAGTCTCTGGTCATCCCCTGTACTGTGTTCGCAGTCTCTGGCCATCTCCTGTACTATGTCCGCAGTCTCTGGTCATCTCCTGTACTATATCCGCAGTCTCTGGTCATCCCCTGTACTGTGTCCTCAGTCTCTGGTCATCTCCTGTACTATGTCCGCAGTCTCTGGTCATCTCCTGTACTATATCCGCAGTCTCTGGTCATCCCCTGTACTGTGTCCTCAGTCTCTGGTCATCCCCTGTACTGTGTCCTCAGTCTCTGGTCATCTCCTGTACTGTGTCCGCAGTCTCTGGTCATCTCTTGTGCTATGTTTGCAGTCCATTGGTTCAGAATTTTTTTTTTCTTGTTTTTCGCCTCTAAAACCTAGGTGCGTCTTATGGTCAGGTGCGTCTTATGGAGCGAAAAATACGGTAAGTGTCACAAAGATGAAATATTTTGTTTTTCAGTGTAACTCATGGATGGCATTGTGTGTCAGGGCTCTTTTGATCACTGAAAACAATCTCGGACACCTGTGATAATTAGATTGGCCGGTGAGCCCAATTTAAGGAAAAACTACTAAAGGACGGTGTTCCACATTATTAAGCAGAGCACCATTTTCAAGCAATATGGGGAAGAAAAAGGATCTCTCTGCTGTCGAAAAGAGTGAAATAGTTCAATGCCTTGGACGAGGTATGAAAACATTAGATATTTCACGAAAACGTAAGCGTGATCATCGCACTATTAAGAGATTTGCGGCTGATTCAGAGCACAGACGGGTTGGTGCAGATAAAGGCACATTGAGGAAGATTTCTGCCAGATCCATGCATCGGATCAAGAGAGCAGCTGCTAAAATATCATTACATAGCAGCAAACAGATATTTGAAGCTGCTGGTGCCTCTGGAGTCCCACGGACATCAAGGTGTAGAGTCCTCCAGAGTCTTCCAACTGTGCATAAACCTTCTATTCGGCCACCACTAACCAATGCTCACAAGCAGAAATGGCTGCATTGGGCAAAAAAATACATGAAGACTCATTTTCAAACAGTCCTGTTCACTGATGAGTGCCATGCAACCCTGGATGGTCCAGATGGATAGAGTAGTTGATGGTTGGTGGACGGCCACCCTGTTCCAACAAGGCTGCAACGTCAGCAAGGCGGTGGTGGAGTCATGTTTTGGGCTGGAGTCATGGGAACAGAGCTGATCGGCCTCTTTAGGGTCCCCGAAGGTGTAAAGATGACCTCTGCAAAGTATGTGGAGTTTATGACTGACCACTTTCTTCCCTGGTACAGAAGGAAGAACTATGCTTTCCGTAATAAAATCATCTTCATGCATGACAATGCACCATCTCATGCTGCACAGAGTACCTCTGCATCAATGGCTGCTATGGGGATAAAAGGAGAGAAAGTCATGGTGTGGCCTCCATCCTCCCCTTACCTCAATCCTATTGAGAACCTTTGGAGCATCCTCAAGCAAAAGATCTATGAGGGTGGAAGGCAGTTTACATCCAAACATCATCTCTGGGAGGCTATTCTGACATCTTGCAAACAAATTCAAGCAGAAACTGTCCAAAAACTCACAAATTCAATGGATGCAAGACTTGTGAAGCTGCTATCAAATAAGGGGTCCTATGTTACAATGTAACGTGACCTGTTAAAATGTTTAAAAAGTTAAAATGTTGTTAAAAGTTTGATTGCAATAGCTTTTGATTTCAGTAAATATGCTGCAAACACAACAAATGACAATTTTCAGTTCTTTACAACCTATAAAGTGTTTTGAAACTTCCTGTGCGTAATAATTTGGAACAAAAATCCTGTTATCATTAGGAGGTTTGTTCAATAAAATGTGAATTGTACTCTTAATAGTTGATAACATGAGAATTATGCCGACTGTTATTTACATCAATTATTTAGGTAAATGAGAAAAATATCATTTGCATAATAATTTGGAACACGGTGTAGTTTTAATAATTAGTTTTTAATATTATCGATTTTAGCATTCTATAGGTTAGAGATGTTAATACTATGTAGAAGTTGTGTATAATACTTGTTCCCGCTGTTATACTATCTAATAGAGCAGTGCATACCTAATATAGTAAAGAGTATATTGCTGTATGTGTAATAGTAAAGATAATTACATCCCCGCATAGTTAGTATATTATTATTTTACAGATATTGCCTAGTAAGAGTATATGGGGTATTAGGTATGAATATTGGAGTTATAAGTGATTTAGAAGTGATATAGAATCGTGGGAATGTGAGCTGGTCATTCTCCCTTAATTATAATGGCGACGAAGGACTCACTGCCAATTAGGCAGACGGAGATAAATGCGGCCGCCGATCCAACGGACACACCCCTTATGAGGAAGTCAGGAAGTGACGAAACGCGTCAAGAGATGTGACGTTGGACGTTGCACGAAAAACTGGAAGTGGCGGAGCGGCCATCTTTAGTGAGGTTTTACCACTTTTGGCATTCCAGGAAGCTGCTTGAGGTGGAGTTATGGAAATACATGCAATTGTTTAATGGTTTTTTTATGTAAGCACAATTATTAAAGTCTGGATCTTTGTATTATTGAACATACTACACTATATGGCTGTTATTTCTTCTATCTATGAGTAACATGGAGTATATGAAGGCAGGAGTATATGAATGAACATTTTGGGATCTGAAGGTATTCCTGTGGATATTGGAGTGGGGTTCCAATGGATCACTATTTCTTTCTGGATTTCTTTGAAGGCTGGTTTATTATTTAATTATTGCAAGAATATGTGATCCAGCCACTTAGATGTGCTCACAGAGTGTTCACGGAGGAGTGTATATATAAAAGTGCACACAGAGTGTTTCACTATCACGAGTGTTTTCATGTTTTTGTGTGTTTTATTTGCACAGAA
The DNA here is from genome assembly GCF_062004578.1 of Staurois parvus. NCBI lineage: Eukaryota > Metazoa > Chordata > Amphibia > Anura > Ranidae > Staurois > Staurois parvus. Next base: position 1,188,065 of record NW_028318742.1, on the reverse strand, counting down.
ATAATTTTATAATTTCTGTTTTTGATTTAATTATTATATGAATGTATTATTGTTCATTATTTATTTAGGATAATACACTATCTAGTTTTTCTTTGTTTGGAGGTACACAGCAATTATTGGAATCACACAGTGAATTTATATCAGAATTTGGATGAAAAAAGTCTTTGGACTCTGGTTTTGGGGATTTTGTGCATTTTGAAATATTTCATGGACACTGGAAAGGTTTATATAATAATATTTGAAGGAGGAATCCAACTATCCAAAAACATTTGTGGGCACAGTCAGGTCTGTAAGAACCCTATTGACTCTGCTGCTGTTAACCCTTTGGAATCAGTGTCAGCCTGTGTCTAAAGGTGGATGTTTCCTATGGTGTCCCTGTGTAGTTCAGTCCATTAATTGGTGCTGCAAGGACTGTGCTAGGAAGTTCTGAGGAAGAGACAGGTGTCCTCAAGTTTAGGAGGAGCCTGTTCGCGCCGTTGACGTCACGCCGTCGGAGCATCGTGGAGCTCCGGCAGCCATTTCCTTCTAGGGATGGTTAGTGTTTTATTGCCATCTGCCGTTCCTATTGTTATCTATTGGATGCATCCTTTGTTCTTTCAAATAAAATTTGCTTTATGCAAATGTTATCACACCATGGGCATCTTTTTGCTTTGACCCCGCATGGGGAGTACCCCTTTTTTTCAGAAGCTGTGTTACTCCGATTCCATCCAGAGTGGGAGGTTTCTATTTGCTGCAAAAGCAACACCCACATATCCCTTAAGGGGAACTCTGTGTCGGAGCCTTAATTGCTGTGACCCTGGACCTGTCTGATCTAAAGAGGGATACTCTTCCAAGGGCTGAACCAGATGTACACTTCCGGTGACACCAGGGAATAACAATCATACACTGCACTGTATCAAGTGCTGTTCCGGTGAGTGGGCATTTCTTACATTCCGCATTGAGGAACATCCACTGATCGGGAATAACTGAGGACTATTGATTTAAGCGCTGCACTATTTCTTTGATATTATTTATTGAGGTTTTACTGGTTGCCTTGAGTGTACAGCTGCTGAACTGATTAGCGCTCACTTCTTTACTCAGGTGTCCTCAAGTTACTACATTGTCCTACATGAGTATCCTGCAGTTACTCTGAGCCCATCAAAGTTCAAGTTTTAATAAAGAATCAGAAAAAAGATACCCCTAGACTGTTTGCTGAGCCCAAAGAGTGACTGCGACTGTGTGCCGTGCCTGGCTGCCCCTGGCCTCCTCCTACCTCCAAATTCCCCCCCCCCCCCCCCCCAGGCCGTCCTCCAATCCCCCTTGGACAATCAGACACCATCCAGCAGTCTTCAACCTGTCTTAACTGCCAAAGCCACGATGAGGAACGGGACGGAGTGTCTGCCATCATCCAGCCACCTCTCTTGGATCCCAGCTCCTGCTGTTCCTCTGGCTGCCCTGCTCCCCAGTCACCAGCTGTTACTGTGCCACTTCTGCTGGGGGTTGAAGCCACCCCCCTGAAAGATGCCGTCCTAGGTAAATGCCTTGTTTGCCTTGCGGCAAATATGCCCTTAATCTGGGCCCCTAAGGGGCGAGTGCTAAAAGACCATGAGAAGGGAGTACATCGTTTCATAGATCAAATTGACATTGACAACAAGTAGTGTACAATGAAGAGAGTTCTAATTCATTGGAGGAAGATCCAAGTATAATTTTCCATGAAAACTCAAGATTGACTCATTAGTGATGTGCAAAGAAACTGGGAAGTGCAGAGATTTTGCGTTATAGGAGAGTTTCAGTGACTCAAATAGTGACCTCCATCCAGGGGCGGACTGACAACTCATGGGGCCCCCGGGCAATAGAGGATCATGGGGCCCCTGTGTCCTTGCCCAAACTCAAAAAAGCCTATGAAAAAGGTACCAGGGGCATCCCATGGGGCCCCCTACTGACCCCGGGCCCTCGGGCAGTGCCCGAGTTTCCAAATGGTCAGTCTGCCCCTGCCTCCATCTAAGGCAGTGTTTCTCAACTCCAGTCCTCATGGACCCCCAACAGGTCATGTTTTCAGGATTTCCCTCAGATGAAACAGCTGTGGTAATTACTAAGGCAGTGAAACTGATCAAATCACCTGTGCAAAATAATGGAAATCTTGAAAACATGACCTGTTGGGGGTCCATGAGGACTGGAGTTGAGAAACACTGATCTAAGGGATCAAGGTGCCAGCATCTTATTTTGTAATACTGCTTGAAAACTAAAATTATGGGACAATCCACTGTTTGGACCTTGATCCTGAATTGTTGGAGGGAAGGATCAGATAAGTGTGCATATAGAACTTTCATGAACAACTCACCCCGGATAGGGCATATAATGCCACAGTGAGTGAAATACCATAGTATTTTCCTAGTAGGTGGGAGGTGGTGTAGGGTAGGAGAGGGGAGAAGGAGGAATAAAAGAGGCAGGAAAGAAAAAAAAATGCATACATTTATACTGGAATTCATTTACAATGGGTTAGTTTAGGCCCTTTTAGGATATTTATAGGGTCTAGTAGTTTGCAATCTTCTTGGCTAGAGAGCTCTGTCCTTTGATCCTGTAATGCACTCTCATTCGGGAAACATATGACAACAGACATTTGGCAATCAGCTTCGTTCATAATCTCAGGCTTAACTTTAATTTTGAAAAATTTCAGCCGAGATAGAAAAAAAACAACATTGTTTGCAACATATTTAGAACGGAAGAAAGTAAACTGCAATTAAGTTTGCAAAATCCTCGTACTTTATGGTGGCTTTAGATGCGACATGGGGTTAGAACAAAGCGGAGGTTTTCTAACTTCAAACTGTCTAGACACATCAATACAAGATCTTTTATAAATGTTATGAACTTGATTTTTTTCCACATATTGAGCCAGCTCTGTACTGGTGACCTTTCCATGAACATGTCAACGAGTAACGGAAAACATGCATCCAACAGAAATAGATTGCTTTGTTTGGAGAGTTTGGGCAGAGGACTCTTAAACTTTGAAATGTTGTCTGCTAGCTCACTTGACTCCTTTCTTCACAGGTTTTATGGCTCTCAACATGGGAATTTTTTGTACTAGCGTGCTAAAAAATGTTGAAAGGAATGGTGTCTGGCTTTTCATCCTGAAGCCTGTAGACTCAAGGACTTTGGTTTCTTCATGTGGTCACTTGGCAAGCTATTCTGACCTCTGGCAAGCACCCTGTAAATGGAAGGTGTATGAGTAATGATGAGGTCCAGGGTCATGCATTGTTGTGGTGCTGCGGCCTGAATATAATCTGAGGATTTAGGGCCACAGCTGCCTATTGTTTTCTGTTGTTTCTCTGCTAATGGGGCTATCTAACCATGGACATACTCTGCAGGAACAGCAAACAGGTTGTACTGTGCTGTATAGGTGTGTTGGGGTACTGTTCAAAATAGACTTAAACCTTAAAGCGGAGTTCCACTTGACCTATCAAAAAATAAAAGTCAGCAGCTACAAAAACTGTAGCTTTCTGATCACCTAGGCGATGGGACTGGAAGTGGGAGCGGGTACCTGTCAAATTCGGGTACCCGCACCCCAAAGGTGCCAATCCTTAATGGGGAGCAGTCCTTAAAGCGGAACTTCCCCTTTTGGGTGGAGCTCCACTTTAAGTTGTCACTTCCCTGTGTAGCACTCCTCCAGGTAGCTAAGGGGAGCTAGTGTTAAATTTTTCGTCAGAGTAGCAGCCTGGGCGTAATAGCAGGGTTAAACTTAGGATATGGCTGACAGGCTCTGCAGATCAGTTCCCTAATACTGCCCTCTGCTCTATAATCTTGGAGAAGATTCTAGAAGCAGTGGGTGGGGGTGAGGAGGGGCTGGCCTTCACACTTAGGGGACCCTGGACAATCACCAGGTAGGAGGCTTGGCATGGGGCCAGGGTAACCCTTAAAGCAGAGTTCCAGTCTCCTCGGCACTTTTCTACAAAAAGCACCTCCGTGATTCTCTTCAGTTGCAGTATATAATTAGGACAGTGTTCTAAGTGTATGTCGTTTGCTTACTTGCAAATGTGACATTCCTCAGCAGGATCCCAGCAGGCAGGCAGCGGCCATTACTAGTGTGGGCAGCTGAAGCCAGCTCCTACTTTCTTCTGGATCGGTGCAGCTGGCTACCCAGCATGCACCTCCTGATCGCACACTTGCGCTGTAAGGACACAGGACGGCACACTGTTGTTTGTAGGTTGCCACGGCGGAAGATCCCGCCCTGTTGTTATGGCAACCTGTCAATCATTCCTCCCGATAACATCACTTCTGGTCAAGAAATACCGCAAGACTTCACCATCAGGCTTCCCAAAGACACCTGGGAAAACCAATGGCGATTTCCCAAGAGTCCTAGGAAAGCACCTAATGACAAAATCGCCTAGGTGGCCGGACAGGAAGTGCAGGATACTGACAGCAAAAAAAGGTATTTAGAAATAAATATATACATAAAAATATCCCATAACAGACTGTTCTGTGGGTGGGCATTGTGTGGCAAGGATCATGAAAAAAAGGGTGGAACTCCGCTTTAAATGGGACAGAGCCTGCTCAGCAGCAGGAGACTTCTGGTGGAAGATGGAGTGAAAAGGCTGCAGTGAAAGAGCCTGGGTGGGGGCCCAGTTGTGAATGGGCCCACCACCAGGCAGTGGTGCTGGAAATGAGGTAAGCTCCAGTCTCATCGGCCCCTGGAGCGAGACCCACCCGTGCAGCAGGGAAGGAGCCAGCCCAGCGGAACGCCTGAGAGCAGCCACCAACCCAGCAGCTCATAGGAACAGGACTGAGTGAGTCAACCTACACCCCCTGGGCCAGTTAAGAGGAAAGAAGCATAGAAAACTGGATTAGCTCCTTTTCCAGGACTGTTCACCTGTTCCCACAGGGATTCCTTCAGATGGCTGCATAAAGGAGGACTATCTAGGTCTGGGGTGGTACACCAGGAGAGACTTGTACATAGTTCTAGAGAGTTGTCCTCAGCTGCAGTTCCTTTGGGCATCCCATACACCCCTTACCACATCCAAGTTCTAAACCTCGCAATAAAATCACAAAACCAAGCTCAAGGACTGGTTACTGTCTCCTGGATGCAAGTCTGTGAGGAACGCATGTTGCCTGGCTGTGCAGGACAATAGGGGGACCCAAATCTTTAGTGTCTCCTAAGGGGGTAGGGCTACATTTGTCTCATCACCTTTTCCAATCAAAGAATGTTTTGCGTTTGAAAGGATCTAGATAACCTCCATTTTGTTGATGTACGCCATTTTAAGTATTAAGTTAGGTTTTTAAAGATATATTAGAAGTTTAATGAAACTGTTTCAGCTTGCTCAAGGATGTATAAACAATGATAAGATGACCCTGAGCTTTCTGTGTTCAGCCGATTCTCAGAAAGCTAGCAGAAACAGTTTATACCAAGAAATGTATATGTCATGTTTCATGTAGTTAGCTCATGATGGAAACTTACAAATTGCAGTTTTGAAACTCGTTCCCCCCTCCCTTATTTCTTTGTTCTGTACCCTATATCGTCTAAGCCAGTGGTTCTCAACCTTCCTAATGCCGCGACCCTTTAATACAGTTCCTCAGGTTGTAGTGACCCCCAACCATAAAATTATTTTCGTTGCTACTTCATAACTGTAATTTTGCAGTGGGAGGAGTAGTGCCTTGTCATTGGTGTCAGTGGGAGGAATAGTGTCCCATCACTGATGTCAATGGGAGGAATAGTGCTCAGTCATTGGTATCAGTGGTAGGAATAGTGCCCCATCATTGGTGTCAGTGAGAGGAATAGTGCCCCATCATAGGTGTCAGTGGCGGGAATAGTGCCCTATCATTGGTGTCAGTGGGAGGAATAGTGCCCCATCATTGGTCTCAGTGGGAGGAATAGTGCCCCATCATTGGTCTCAGTGGGAGGAATAGGGCCCCATCATTGGTGTCAGTGGGAGGAATAGTGCCCCATCATTGGTGTCAGTGGGAGGAATAGTGCCCCATCATAGATGTCAGTGGGGGGAATAGTGCCCCATCATTGGTGCCAGTGGGAGGAATAGTGCCCCATCGTTGGTGTCAGTGGGAGGAATAGTGCCCCATCATAGGTGTCAGTGGGGGGAATAGTGCTCCATCGTTGGTGCCAGTGGGAGGAATAGTGCCCCATCGTTGGTGTCAGTGAGGGGAGGAATAGTGCCCCATCGTTGGTGTCAGTGGGGGGAGGAATAGTGCCCCATCGTTGTTGTCAGTGGAGGGAGGAATAGTGCCCCATTGTTGCTTTCAGTGGGGGGAGGATCGTTGGTGTCAGTGGGACACCATCGTTGGTGTCAGTGGGAGGAATAGTGTCCCGTCATTGGTGTCAGTGGGAGGAATAGTGTCCCGTCATTGGTGTCTGTGGGAGGAATAGCGCCCCGTCATTGGTATCAGTGGGAGGAATAGTGCCCCATCATTGGTATCAGTGGGAGGAATAGCGCCCCATCATTGGTATCAGTGGGAGGAATAGCGTCCCATCATTGGTGTCAGTGGGAGGAATAGCGCCCCATCGTTGGTATCAGTGGGAGGAATAGCGTCCCATCATTGGTGTCAGTGGGAGGAATAGTGCCCCATCGTTGGTGTCAGTGGGAGGAATAGTGCCCCATCGTTGGTGTCAGTGGGAGGAATAGTGCCCCGTCATTGGTATCAGTGGGAGGAATAGTGCCCCATCATTGGTATCAGTGGGAGGAATAGCGTCCCATCGTTGGTGTCAGTGGGAGGAATAGCGCCCCATCGTTGGTATCAGTGGGAGGAATAGCGTCCCATCGTTGGTGTCAGTGGGAGGAATAGCGCCCCATCGTTGGTGTCAGTGGGAGGAATAGTGCCCCGTCGTTGGTGTCAGTGGGAGGAATAGTGCCCCGTCGTTGGTGTCAGTGTGAGGAATAGTGTCCCGTCATTGGTGTCAGTGGGAGGAATAGTGTCCCGTCATAGGTGTCTGTGGGAGGAATAGCGCCCCGTCATTGGTATCAGTGGGAGGAATAGCGCCCCATCAGTGGTGTCAGTGGGAGGAATAGCGCCCCATCGTTGGCGTCAGTGGGAGGAATAGCGCCCCATCATTGGCGTCAGTGGGAGGAATAGCGCCCCATCATTGGCATCAGTGGGAGGAATAGCGCCCCATCATTGGCATCAGTGGGAGGAATAGCGCCCCATCATTGGCGTCAGTGGGAGGAATAGTGCCCCATCATTGGTATCAGTGGGAGGAATAGTGCCCCATCATTGGTGTCAGTGGGAGGAATAGTGCCCCATCATTGGTATCAGTGGGAGGAATAGTCTCCCATCATTGGTGTCAGTGGGAGGAATAGTGCCCCATCATTGGTGTCAGTGGGAGGAATAGTGCCCCATCATTGGTGTCAGTGGGAGGAATAGTGCCCCATCATTGGTGTCAGTGGGCGGAATAGGCTCCCATCATTGGTGTCAGTGGGAGGAATAGTGTCCCATCATTGGTGTCAGTGGGCGGAATAGTGTCCCATCATTGGTATCAGTGGGAGGAATAGTGTCCCATCATTGGTGTCAGTGGGAGGAATAGTGTCCCATCATTGGTGTCAGTGGGAGGAATAGTGCCCCATCATTGGTATCAGTGGGAGGAATAGTGCCCCATTGTTGGTCTCAGTGGGGGGAATAATGCCCCACTGATGGTGTCACTGCAGGAGTTATCACCACATTATTGGTGTCAGTGGGAGAAATAGCTGGGGGGTTTACTGGCTGTCGAAAAAAACATCAAAAGCCAAAGCTGTAAAAAGTCCCGTGTGCAGGAGGACTTCGCAAAAATGTTAGAAATGTTTTTTGTTTCTGTTCAGGAATTGTTGCCAAACCTGTGTGTATCAGTAATGCTTAGACTGAGAAATGAGGGTACACATTGCAATCTTGTATTGAAAATTTAACTGTAATTAATGTTCCTTTTACATGGGCGGCCAGGGACAGTAAAAACAGGAGGTTGATCTGCATTTTTACCACCCCCGGCCGCCCACCTACAAGTGGACATGGTGCTGCTGGGATGTGTATGCACTGTCATGGCGTGATGCTTAGTCTCATGGTGCTGCAGTTCTGACACGCCTGCCTGTCAACTGCTCCGTTGTAAGTGAATGGGGCGGCACCACAGTACTCCATTGTTTTGCCGCAGGTGCAATAATCCAGCTCCCTTCCTCTGGATGGATGAAGTCAGTGGCTGACCCAGAGGACAAATAGCTGCACATTTCCTGGCAGCAAATCTGTAGAACGAACATACTGTATGTCAGGTCTGGTGTCTGCAGTTCATCTGCTGATGGAACATTCATCAATTCCTCAAACAGTGTACCTGTCAGGTGCATATCCCTGGCGTGATGTTACATGAGGGCTCAGTCAGGGAAGATTTAAAGTAGTACCAGATTATTATAGGGGTCTGGGGTGTGGCCCCCGATATCACCACGGGGCCACAGAGACATATTACAGGAGATAATCAGAGACTGCAGACATGATACAAGAGATGGTCAGAGACTGCAGACATGATACAAGAGATGGTCAGCGACTGCAGACCTACTACAGGAGATGGTCAGAGACTGCAGACTTACTACAAGAGATAATCAGAGACTGCAGACCTACTACAAGAGATGGTCAGAGACTGCAGACCTACTACAGGAGATGGTCAGAGACTGCAGACCTACTACAAGAGATGGTCAGAGACTGCAGACCTACTACAGGAGATGGTCAGAGACTGCAGACTTACTACAAGAGATGGTCAGAGACTGCAGACACACTACAGGAGTTGGTCAGAGACTGCAGACTTACTACAAGAGATGGTCAGAGACTACAGACACACTACAGGAGATGGTCAGTGACTGCAGACATACTACAGGAGTTGGTCAGAGACTGCAGACATGCAGAAGAAGATGGTCGGAGACTGCAGACATACAGAAGGTAATGCTAGGATGAGTACGCACTGCCATGGTCAGAGACTGCAGACCGACTACAGGAGATGGTCAGAGACTGCAGACCTATTACGAGGGATGGTCTGAGACTGCAGACATGATACAAGAGATGGTCAGAGACTGCAGACCTACTACAGGAGATGGTCAGAGACTGCAGACTTACTACAAGAGATAATCAGAGACTGCAGACATGCTACAAGAGATGGTCAGTGACTGCAGACCTACTACAAGAGATGGTCAGAGACTGCAGACCTACTACAGGAGATGGTCAGAGACTGCAGACTTACTACAGGAGATGGTCAGAGACTGCAGACTTACTACAAGAGATGGTCAGAGACTGCAGACTTACTACAAGAGATGGTCAGAGACTGCAGACCGACTACAGGAGATGGTCAGAGACTGCAGACCTATTACGAGGGATGGTCTGAGACTGCATACATGATACAAGAGATGGTCAGAGACTGCAGACCTACTACAAGAGATGATCAGAGACTGCAGACCAACTACAAGAGATGGTTAGAGACTGCAGACACACTACAGGAGATGGTCAGAGACTGCAGACACACTACAAGAGCTGGTCAGAGACTGCAGACACACTACAAGAGCTGGTCAGAGACTGCAGACACACTACAGGAGATGGTCAGTGACTGCAGACATGCAGAAGAAGATGGTCGGAGACTGCAGACTGCTATTTTTAAACCACTGCCTGTCAAATGCTCTCTTGTAAGTGAATGGGGCTCCCCTGCAACTGTGAGCTGAATACTTCAGGAGGTGACAACCTTGCCTGCAAACCTTCTTTCACTGTCCTCTGAGAAACAATCCACCGCGGATAGCTTTTCAGAGGGGCGGTAAACATTTCTCTAGTGTGAAAGGAGCCTTAGTGCAAATAAAAAAAACACATCACAAACAGTACTCCATTGTTTTGCCGCGGGTGCAATAATCCAGCTCCCTTCCTCTGGATGGATGAAGTCAGTGGCTGACCCAGAGGCCAAATAGCTGCACATTTCCTGGCAGCAAATCTGTAGAACGAACATACTGTATGTCAGGTCTGGTGTCTGCAGTTCATCTGCTGATGGAACATTCATCAATTCCTCAAACAGTGTACCTGTCAGGTGCATATCCCTGGCGTGATGTTACATGAGAGCTCAGTCAGGGAAGATTTAAAGTAGTACTAGATTATTATAGGGGTCTGGGGTGTGGCCCCTGATATCACCACAGGGCCACACATAATATTCAGTGACTGTAATACTACTAAAAACTGCCAGAGACATACTATAGGAGATGGCTAGAGACTACAGACATGCTACTATGATGGCCAGAGACTGCAGACATGATACAGGAGATGGTCAGAGACTGCAGACCTACTACAGGAGATGGTCAGAGACTGCAGATCTACTACAGGAGATGCTCAGAGACTGCAGACCTACTACAGGAGATGGTCAGAGACTGCAGATCTACTACAGGAGATGGTCAGAGACTGCAGATCTACTACAGGAGATGGTCAGAGACTGCAGATCTACTACTGGAGATTACATTACATTACATTACATTACATTGAGTTTATATTGCGCCAAAGGGTTTGCTCAGCGCTGTACAATAGAGGGGGGGACAATACATGAAACATTACAGCAACTACAAACAGCACACGAGGGGTTATAGGGCCCTACTCTTTCGAGCTTACAATCTAGGAGGGAGGGGGTAGTGGTACAGGAGGAAGTGGCTGTGGGGGATGGAGTGGTAGGAGGAATGAAGGAGAGCAGCAGTTAGGTGAGGGTGGGGTAGGCTTCCCTGAAGAGGTGGGTTTTCAGGGAGCGCCTGAAGGTGAGGAGGGAAGGTGACAGTCTGATGGATTGGGGTAGTGAGTTCCAGAGGATGGGGGAGGACCTGGAGAAGTCTTGCAGACGTGCGTGTGAGAAGGAGACCAGGGAGCAAGATAGAAGGAGGTCCTGTGAAGAGCGAAGGGTACGGGTAGGGTGGTACTTGGGAATCAAGTTGGTGAGGTAGTCAGGGGCAGTGTTGTGAATAGCTTTGTAGGTCAGAGTGAGTAGTTTGAATTTGATGCGTTGGGCAATGGGGAGCCAGTGGAGGGAGAGGCAGAGGGGGGTGGCAGAGGTGGAGCGGGTGGTGAGGTGGATGAGTCTAGCCGCTGAGTTGAGGATGGTCTGAAGCGGAGAGAGCCTGCACTGGGGTAGGCCGGTGAGGAGGGAGTTGCAGTAGTCAAGGCGTGAGATAATCAGGGAGTGCACAAGTAGTTTAGTGGTGTCTGGGGTAAGGAAGGAGCGTATTTTGGCGATATTGCGGAGGTGGAGTCTGCATGTGCAGACGGTCAGAGACTGCAGACCTACTACAGGAGATGGTCAGAGACTGCAGACACACTACAAGAGTTGGTCAGTGTAGCTGGCCAGCTAAGACCAGTCCTAGGTTGTTAATATGGTTCACATATATGTGTATACCAAACCTGCCAATAACCTCAGTATAGTATATATGTGTATATGTTAAAGCCAAAAGCAAAATCATTGCTGTAACTTATGTCTTTGATTGTTATATGACATTTATATAGTCATTGTGTTAGCAGAAGCAGAAAGCCAGAGTCCAGAGCTAGAGTGCCCGCACCGCTATCCATCAAGAGACCACGTGTTGCATCCAGAGAGTTCACGATACTAATCGCAAGTCACCGCAGAGCATCACAAAGTCACCGCAGAGCATCGCAAGTCACCTCAGAGCATCGCAAGTTACCGCAGAGCATCGCAAAGTCACCGCATCAAGAAAAGTCTCCTTTAAGACTGACATTTGTTTCTGCAACCTTCAGATCACGGTATCCTGTTCTTCAATTAAGTTCAGAGCTTTCCTTTATTACTCACTTATGCACATAGGTTTCTGCAAGAGACATTTTTGTGCACAAGAGAATACAGACTTTTAATAAAAGAGAGACATTTATAGTATATGATTCTGAAGTATTTAAAGTGAAAGTCATTTATTGCCTGTGTTTTGATGCTATTACATGTAAAGTGAAAGTCATTTATTCTTGCATTTGTTAGTATTGCATTTAAAGTGACAGGTCCTTATTATTCATATTAATTGTTATAGCATTCAGAAATGGCTGAGCCTAGCATTGCCAACCCACTGTTAGCAGATGCAATGATAGATATGATAGAAGGTGAAGAACAAGAGAACCTGTCTGAATCTGAAAGGTGCAATGTAACGGTAGTCTCGCCCCAAACAAATATAGCTGAAACAGGTGAACTAAGACGTTCATCACGGGACAGAAAACCGACCCAAAAGGTGCTAGAAAATTTGGAGCAAGAGGCAGCACTGAAAGAAAAAAAGTTTGCCCGAATGTATGAGAGGTGTAAAGTATACACCATAGACATTCGCAGAAAGCTAAAACAAGAAAGCATAAAGGAGAATTTGAGTGAAATAATAGAGACGGTAGAAGATTCTGAGTCAGAGCTTATGACAGCATATGTCAACTTGCGGTCGTCCTTGACACCCACCCAGGATATTGTAAGGAACATGATACATGTACCACAGTCACTAGGGATTTAGTGATGCTTATGAGAGAACTATCATCTGCAGCAAATTATGATGAAGTCAAGGCCCGAAAGGGAATGAATGAGCTCTTCATGAAAGACTATGCTAGGTCCTTAGGAGGAACCACAATCTCAAGTATGACTTCCATCACTAGCAAAAGTGCCAGCCGCATAACAGAGTCCTCAAGTACATCAGCCAAAAGAAAGGAATTAGCTGAACAACTCGCTGCCAAAAGAGCAGAAGTTGAGATGGAATCTGCCATTGAGGCTCAGCGTCTACAGATAGCCGAAATAGAGGCTCAGCGCCATAAAATGGAAGCCGAAATGGAAGCTCAGCGACATAAAATGGAAGCTCAGAGCCATAAAATGGAAGCCGAACTGGAAGCTCAGCGCCATAAAATAGAAGCCGAACTGGAAGCTCAGCACCATAAAATGGAAAGTCTGGAAAGGCAGAAGGAAGTTAAGATTATAGAAGCCAGACTCAGAGTGCACGAAGAGGATACGAATCAGGGTAGTCATAGATCCAAATCAGTGCTAAGTGGAGAAGCTGACTCCTACGTTCTTCCTTATGCCCAGGAAAATGGAAGGAAATCTCCAGCATGTAGTGAAGAAATAAGTCATAGTCCTTTCATCCCTGCTCAGAGAGAAATGAAGAGAGACTCACCTGATTCAGAACAAAGTGGAAAAAGAGAACCAGATAATTCAACTCCCATATGTTATGGCAGTGGTCACGAGAATGTTGCAACTGTTGACCTGGCGAAACCTCAGAGAAGCTTTCCCACTAGACTTCCTGTTCCTGAACCTACTGTATTCTCCGGAGACGTACTGAAGTTTATAGAGTGGAAGGCAAGTTTTGAAATGATCATTGAACATAATTGCTCCCGTCCAGTGGACAAGTTATTCTACCTCCAGCGGTATACTGGCGGAGAAGCAAAAAAGGTTCTTGAAGGTAACTTCTATAGGAAAGATGAAGAAGCCTACAAGCAAGCTTGGGAAAAATTAAATGCAAGATATGGTCATCCCTTCTTAGTACAAAGAGCTTTCAGAGAGAAGTTGATAAACTGGCCTAAAATAGGTCCTAAAGAACACTTCAAGCTCCAAGAGTATGGCGACTTCCTGCAAGCATGTAGCAATGCTATCCCACATGTTCAAGGACTAGAAGTATTGAACGACTATCTAGAAAACCACAGGATGCTAGCCAAGCTACCAGAACAAGTGGCTTCTGGATGGAATCGCTATGTGACTGAACAGTTAGATCACGGCAAAAACTTCCCAAGTTTCAAAGAGTTCTCTGAATTTGTCGATAAGGAAGCACGAATAGCGTGTAATCCAGTAACAGCATCTTATGTCTTAAAACCCTTAGAAGAAAGGCCTACAAGAGAGATAAGACGCTCAAGAGCAACTAGCTTTGCAACCAACACAGCTACTAAAGGTCCAGATGCCCATGAGAGCAGGTTCAACATCACTACTGGGATCAGTAAAGAGTTTGAACCGACAAGTCTTCAGACTACCTTCAAGTGTATGTTCTGTGAAGAGAATCACTCCATACATAAGTGCCAACGATTGAAGGAAAGGTCTCCAGACGAAAAGAAGAAGTTTGTGTTTGATAATCAGCTGTGTTTTGGATGTTTAAGAAAAGGCCATATTACTAAAGAATGCAAGAAAAAGGCCACTTGCAGCATTTGTAAAGGACGTCATCCTACCCCACTACATGAAGAACGTCCAAAGAAAGAGAAATCCTTAATGCCTAAGGACACTGAGGAAGAAAATAAAGCAACAGTATTCTCTTGCAGAGTGAGAGAAAGAGAAATCAATGGCACGTCAATGGTTGTACCAGTGTGTATTTCAAATCCTAAAAGGAAGAACAAGAAGGTATATGCCTATGCGCTACTGGATGCCCAGAGTGACGTCACCTTCATAGATCAAGAAATCTGCAAGAAATTACAAGTGGCCACAGAACCAGTGAAACCAGAGAGTTAGAGGACTCCACTCAAACTGCATATTAGATCTACCTCCAGCTTATACAAAAGTCGACATACCTCTGGATCGAGATCGCATACCTACAGTACCTGTGAAACAGCCAACAAATGGGAACACCTATCTGTCATATCTCATGAAATGTCCCCGCTGAAGGAATTTGGTGTTGGACTGTTGATAGGCTACGACTGTCCCGAAGGCCTTGGTGCCACAAAAGATAATCGCAGGAGGAAAGGGTGAACCCTACGCAGTCCAGACTGATCTAGGATGGGGTGTTGTTGCAGGACAACGACAGATTGCAGATTCAGGACAGGTGACAGGATTGTGTCATAGAATATCTGTCCAAGAGTTACCAACTGTAAGTCCAGCGAAAGTACTCAAAATTCTAGAATCCGACTTTGCAGACGTAAGTTGTAATGAAAAGAGTGTCTCCCAAGAGGACATAAAGTTTGTACAAGTTCTAGAAGATAATATTCAGCAAAATCAACAAGGTTATCTTGAAATGCCCCTACCTTTTAGAGAACTACCTCATCTGCCAAATAACAGAGATCTTGCCCTGGCAAGATTGAAAAGCTTAAAGAAAAGGATGGGAAGAGATCCCAAACTGAAAGACGATTATTTGAAATTCATGAAAGAAATCCTCAAAGAAGGGCACGCAGAGAAAGTTGATGGTCAGCCTAAAAATGGAGAAGTGTGGTACATCCCACATCAAGGTGTCTATCACCCAAAGAAACCGGATAAGATCAGAGTAGTTTTTGATTGCTCAGCAAGGTACAATGATGTTGCATTGAACGATCATCTACTTAAGGGACCAGATCTTACAAACACTGTACCTGGAGTACTCTGTAGATTCAGAAAGTATCCCATAGCAGTCATGTGCGACATTGAAAAGATGTTCCACCAATTTCATGTAAAGGAAGAAGATAGAGACTTCCTGAGGCTCCTATGGTGGGAAGACGGAGATACAGATACAGAGCCAGCGGAATACAGGATGAAAGTACACTTGTTTGGAGCAGCATCATCCCCAGGTTGTGCTAATTATGGTATGAAGTATCTGGCCAATCAGAATGAAAAGGATTGTCCATCAGCAGCAAATTTTTTGAAGAAAAACTTTTATGTAGATGATGGTCTTATAAGCCTAGAATCGGCAATTAAATTGGTGAGAGAGAGCCAAGAGTTATGCGCAAAGGCAAACCTGCGTCTTCACAAATTCATCTCAAACGACAGAGAGGTACTAGAATCCATCAGTGACTCTGAACGTGCATCAACAATAAAGAATGTGGATCTTAACTATGATCCTCTTCCAGTTCAAAATGTACTCGGATTGGGATGGAATGTAGAAAACGACAATTTTTTCTTTGAAATATCCATGGAAGAGAAAGTTCCAACTAGACGTACCATTCTTTCCACAGTAGCCTCAATATATGATCCGTTGGGATTCCTATCACCAGTAATCCTCAGAGCAAAAGAAATACTGCAAGAATTATGCAGACAGAAGTTGGGATGGGACGAACCCATACCTGCAGGCTTGAGGCCAAGGTGGGAGAGTTGGATAAGAGACTTGCAAAATTTGAAAGAAATTTGGATACCCAGATGTTTTGTACCTCCTGATTTCGGAAAGTACAAGAAAATAGAACTTCATCACTTTTCAGATGCCAGTAGTCATGGTTATGGTCAGTGCTCCTACATCAGAGCAATAGGAGAAGAAAAGATACACTGTGCCCTAGTAATGGGAAAGGCCAGAGTTGCACCCAACAATATTCAGACAATACCAAGACTCGAACTAACGGCAGCCATTGTTTCAGCATCAGTAAGTCAGTTTCTGAGAGAAGAATTGGAATTGAAAATAGATGAAGAGCATTTTTGGACAGACTGTCCTAGGTTACATAAACAATGAAGCTCGAAGATTCCACACTTTTGTCGCTAACAGAGTTCAAAAAATTTGGAAAACAACGAATCCAGAACATTGGCATTATGTTGACACAAAGCAAAACCCGGCAGATCATGCTTCAAGAGGCCTAAATGTAACAGAACTGAAGAATTCAAACTGGTTCACCGGTCCAGAGTTACTTTGGGAAAGGGAAATCATACCCAATGAAGGTTATACAGAACTGTCTATGGGTGATCCAGAAGTAAAGGTAGTTCAAACATTGAGCACTGCCGCACTGCCGCCAAGTGTCAAGATGACATACTTGAACGACTAGCCAGATGTTCAAAGTGGAATACAGTCATAAACATAGTAGCTCGAATTCAACGCTTAGCAAAAGGAATCAGAAAGAAGGAATCATTGAATGTAGAGGAAAGATTGAAAGCTGAAGAAACGGTTATAAGACTCATTCATCAAAGATTCTACAGTGAAGAATTGAAGAGACTTAGTCAAGAACCTAAGAGACTTCCAAACAACCACCCATTGTACAAGCTTAATCTTATTCTGCAGGATGGTATACTGAAGGTGGGAGGGAGGCTGGAAAATGCATCGCTACCTAACAGAGTTAAGCATCCAGCAATTCTACCCAAAAATTCTACCTTCACAAGATTGATTATCAATCACTACCACAACAAATCCTTGCATCAAGGAAGAAGCTTTACTCAAAGCTGTTTGAGAGAAGGTGGTTACTGGATAGTGAAAGGAAGCAAAGTTATAGCAAAGTACATAAGAAAATGTGTAATCTGTAGAAAGGCACGTAGACCTACAGAAGAACAAAGAATGGCTGATCTACCAGCTGATCGTGTAAACCCATCACCACCATTTCTTTATAGTGGAATGGATTGCTTCGGCCCATTTATCACCAAACAAAACCGCAAGGAGTACAAGAGATATGGACTGATATTTACGTGTCTAAGCTCCAGAGCAATTCACCTGGAAATGTTGGAAGATATGTCAACCGACGCCTTTATCAACGCCTTAAGATGTTTCATAGCCATTAGAGGTACTGTCAGAGAACTTAGATCTGACCAAGGATCTAATTTTGTTGGAGCAAAGAACGAATTGAACAAGGCTCTAAAAGAGATTGATAAAGAAAAAGTAACTGAGTACTTGTTAGAGAAACAGTGTGATTTTCACATGAATGCTCCACATGCAAGCCATACAGGCGGAATCTGGGAGAGGCAAATCAGAACTGTAAGAAACGTACTAAGTTCAGTTTTGAAAAAGAACGCCGGAAGATTAGATGATGCTTCACTTAGGACACTATTCTATGAAGTAATGTCTATTGTTAACAGTCGTCCACTTACAGTCAACAACATCAACGACCCAACAAGTTTGGAACCTCTAACTCCCAACCATCTACTTCACCTTAAGTCTGATTACATACAGCCACCACCTGGCAACTTCACCAAAGAGGATTTATACGCAAGGAAAAGATGGCGAAGAGTTCAATATCTATCAGAGCAGTTTTGGAATAGATGGAGCAAGGAGTACTTAGCTCATCTCATACTAAGAAGTAAATGGCAAACGCCTAGAAGAAATGTTCATGTTGATGACATAGTGTTAGTAAAGGAAGACGACTTACCTAGAAGTCAATGGAAATTGGCCAAAGTCCTAGAAGCTCGAAAGGATGAAGAAGGACTAGTAAGAAGAGTATTGTTACAAATGGGAGACTCAAAACTCGACAAAAAGGGAAAACGTCTCACAACTCCACTCAAGTTGGAACGCCCAATACAAAAGTTAGTTGTTCTGCTTGAGAGTAACAAAGACACTTGAGAGTTGAGAAACTGATGGAAAATTCCTCTAATTCATGTTCGAATCCTATTACTGAGAACATAGAATTATAGGTAATTTTGGTGGGAGTGTAGCTGGCCAGCTAAGACCAGTCCTAGGTTGTTAATATGGTTCACATATATGTGTATACCAAACCTGCCAATAACCTCAGTATAGTATATATGTGTGTATGTTAAAGCCAAAAGCAAAATCATTGCTGTAATTTATGTCTTTGATTGTTATATGACATTTATATATTCATTGTGTTAGCAGAAGCAGAAAAGGAAAATATGCCTTTAAGAGTTAGTATAGAGCTGAGCCAATCACAGACAGCCTCACACTGTACAGAGCCTTAACCAATCCCAGCCAGTTTCACATCTATGCCTGTGTAAAACTCCCTGCTAGGATTTTCTAGAGACACATGCTCACCAGACAGAGGAGGAAACAGACAGTTCCAGTCAGAGAAGCTTTATGGAAGCAGAGAAGGCCAAATAGGTATTTAATGCACTTGTGTGTTCCTCTATTGTTTGGCAGTGCAGGTAGATCTGTGTGTTGAAACTGTTGTGTGTGTTTTACTTGTAGTTCCACCGAATATATCGAACGAATATATCGAATTTACGAACTTATCGAATATAACGAATTTATAAATCCAAGTGAATTTATCAATCTATCGAAATATACAGAACAAATTTATCGAATCTATTGAACCTATCGAGATAAGCTATCGAATCAACCCAATGTAATACGAATTAAACCATTGTAATATGAAAGAAATAAGCCATTGTAAGCAGTTATATGAAGAAGATTGAAGTTATTAAAGAAGTTAACTAAAGTATTCGGTGTGCTCTTTAAACCTACTGCATCCATAGAGCGGCATTGGAGGAATTACAGAGTAAAGTCAGTCTAATCAACAAAGAAACAGCAATTGCATAATTTTTCTAATGCCACAGCGCACTAGGCACCAAAGGGTGCTGCGCCTGCCACAGTCAGAGACTGAAGACACACAGTAGAAGATGGTCGGAGACTGCAGACTTACAGCAGGTGATGTCAGAGACTGCAGACATACTGTACAGCAGGAGCTGGTCAGAGACTGCAAACATACTGTACAGCACTAGTTCGTCAGAGACTGCAGACATGCAATAGGAGATGGTCAGAGCCTGCAGACATACTGTACAGCAAGAGAGCATCAGGGACTGCAGACATGCAACAATAGATGGTCAGAGACTGCAGACACACAGCAGGAGAGGGTCAGAGACTGCAGACACACAGCATGAGGTGGTCAGAGACTGAAGACACACAGCAGGAGGTGGTCAGAGACTGCAGACACACAGCATGAGGTGGTCAGAGACTGCAGAAACACAGCAGGAGAGGGTCAGAGACTGCAGACACACAGCAGGAGATGGTCAGAGACTGCAGACACACAGCAGGAGATGGTCAGAGACTGCAGACACACAGCAGGAGATGGTCAGAGACTGCAGACACACAGCAGGAGATGGTCAGAGACTGCAGACACACAGCAGGAGATGGTTAGAGACTGCAGAAACACAGCAGGAGATGGTCAGAGACTGCAGAAACACAGCAGGAGGTGGTCAGAGACTGCAGAAACACAGCAGGAGGTGGTCAGAGACTGAAGACATACAGCAGGAGGTGGTCAGAGACTGCAGACACACAACAGGAGATGGTCAGAGACTGGGGATGCATTACACAAGACTTTCAAAGTTCACTGTTATTACAGCCTTTCTTCAAAGTGGAGTGTTCTCCGCACTAAATTAAAAATTAAGCCACTGCAAATTCTATTATGATTGATCAGTAGAAAAAAACCTAAAAAAAAAGAAAAGGGATGGACAACACAGAAAACTAACATTTCGATCCATGTATGGCCGACATAAGACTGATTGTTTTGATTTTCACTTTGTGTTTTCCAGCCTGAACTTGAGCTGGAATCGAATTTGTTGCATTTGTTTGTCTTCCTTTATATGTAAAGACAATGTTAAAAAAGTTTTGAAAAATATAAAGCCTGAAGTGTAGGCAAAACCTAAACTGTTATAAACCCACAACAGTACAATCAGTCTGTAGATGCAGTAAAGCATGCTTGTTATACTCACTGTGGAACCTAAGGGGTTAATCCTCTGCATTGTGTAAAAAGGCTGTTTGGGAGCTCTTGTCCATAATGGGGGGTGGTACTGACACAGCTCCAGATGATCCACATTGGCTCACAATTGATATGATCTTATAATATTTAGATAGTATAAAGATGAATAAAGCCCCTGGACCGGATGGCATACACCCACGGGGCCTTAATGAATTGAGCTCTGTCATTTCAAAGCCATTGTTTCTAATTTTTAGGGACTCTTTAATGACTGGCATAGTACCACTGGATTGGCATAAGGCCAATGTGGTGCTAATATTTAAAAAGGGGTCAAAATCTTTACCAAGTAATTACAGACCTGTCAGTGTAACTTCTATAGTTGGGAAGATACTGAAGAGTTTAATAAAAGATCACATAGATGAGTTCTTGCTGGAAAAAAATATTTAAAGCAACAGACAGCATGGATTCATGAAAGACAGAAGTTGTCAAACAAATCTGATTTCTTTTTATGTGGAGGTGAGCAAAACCTTGGACAGAGGGGTAGCTGCGGACGTGGTATACTTGGACTGAGGGGTGGCAGTGGACGTGGTATACTTGGACTGAGGAGTGGCAGTGGACGTGGTATACTTGGACAGAGGGGTGGCGCTGGACGTGGTATACTTGGACAGAGGGGTAGCGGTGGACGTGGTATACTTGGACAGAGGGGTGGAGGTGGACGTTGTATACTTGGACAGATGGGTGGCGGTGGACGTGGTATACTTGGACAGAGGGGTGGCGGTGGACGTGGTATACTTGGACAGAGGGGTGGCACTGGACGTGGTATACTTGGACAGAGGGGTAGCGGTGGACGTGGTATACTTGGACAGAGGGGTGGAGGTGGACGTTGTATACTTGGCCAGAGGGGTGGCGGTGGACGTTGTATACTTGGACAGATCGGTGGCGGTGGACGTGATATACTTGGCCAGAGGGGTGGTGGTGGACGTGGTATACTTGGACAGAGGGGTGGTCCCCACACACGGCTAATGTATAAGGTAAAGTCTACGGGCTTGGAAAAATCTGTATGTAAATGGATAGAAAACTGGCTAAAAGATCGTATTCAAAGAGTAGTGGTACATAAGGGGAATATGATCTCCATGTATATATACCTTCATTTGCGCTTCAGATTATTGTATCTAATAGAAGTCTATGACAAAGCTTCATCAAAGCGGCAGTGGACGTGGTATACTTGGACAGAGGGGTGGTGGTGGACGTGGTATACTTGGACAGAGGGGTGGAGGTGGACGTTGTATACTTGGACAGATGGGTGGTGGTGGACATGATATACTTGGACAGAGGGGTGGCGGTGGATGTGGTATACTTGGACAGAGGGGTGGTGGTGGATGTTATATACTTGGACAGAGGGGTGGTGGTGGACGTGGTATACTTGGACAAAGGGGTGGTGGTGGACATGGTATACTTGGACAGAGGGGTGGTGGTGGATGTGGTATACTTGGACAGAGGGGTGGTGGTGGACGTGGTATACTTGGACAGAGGGGTGACAGTGGACGTGATATACTTGGACAGAGGGGTGGCGGTGGATGTGGTATACTTGGACAGAGGGGTGGAGGTGGACGTTGTATACTTGGCCAGAGGGGTGGCGGTGGACGTTGTATAGTTGGACAGATGGGTGGCGGTGGACGTGATATACTTGGCCAGAGGGGTGGCGGTGGACGTGGTATACTTGGACAGAGGGGTGGTCCCCACACACGGCTAATGTATAAGGTAAAGTCTACGGGCTTGGAAAAATCTGTATGTAAATGGATAGAAAACTGGCTAAAAGATTGTATTCAAAGAGTAGTGGTACATAAGGGGGATATGATCTCCATGTATATATACCTTCATTTGCGCTTCAGATTATTGTATCTAATAGAAGTCTATGACAAAGCTTCATCAAAGCGGCAGTGGACGTGGTATACTTGGAGAGAGGGGTGGTGGTGGACGTGGTATACTTGGACAGAGGGGTGGAGGTGGACGTTGTATACTTGGACAGATGGGTGGCGGTGGACATGATATACTTGGACAGAGGGGTGGCGGTGGATGTGGTATACTTGGACAGAGGGGTGGTGGTGGACGTGGTATACTTGGACAGAGGGGTGGCGGTGGATGTGGTATACTTGGACAGAGGGGTGGTGGTGGACGTGGTATACTTGGACAGAGGGGTGGTGGTGGACATGGTATACTTGGACAGAGGGGTGGCGGTGGATGTGGTATACTTGGACAGAGGGGTGGCGGTGGACGTGGTATACTTGGACAGAGGGGTGACAGTGGACTTGGTATACTTGGACAGAGGGGTGGCAGTGGACGTGGTATACTTGGACAGAGGGGTGGTGGTGGACGTGGTATACTTGGACAGAGGGGTGGAGGTGGACGTTGTATACTTGGACAGATGGGTGGCGGTGGACGTGATATACTTGGACAGAGGGGTGGCGGTGGATGTGGTATACTTGGACAGAGGGGTGGCGGTGGATGTGGTATACTTGGACAGAGGGGTGGCGGTGGACGTGGTATACTTGGACAGAGGGGTGGCAGTGGATGTGGTATACTTGGACAGAGGGGTGGTGGTGGACATGGTATACTTGGACAGAGGGGTGACAGTGGACGTGGTATACTTGGACAGAGGGGTGGCGGTGGACGTGATATACTTGGACAGAGGGGTGGCGGTGGATGTGGTATACATGGACAGAGGGGTGGTGATGGACGTGATATACTTGGATTTTGCAAAAGCATTTGACATTTTGTTCCCCACACATGGCTAATGTATAAGGTAAAGTCTACAGGCTTGGAAAAATCTGTATGTAAATGGATAGAAAACTGACTAAAAGATCATATTCAGAGAGTAGTGGTACATAAGGGGGATATGATCTCCATGTATATATACCTTCATTTGCGCTTCAGTGTATTGTATCTAATAGAAGTCTATGACAAAGCTTCATCAAAGCTTCAAAAGAGCACCACCGAAGCATTATCGAAAAGGCCACCAAAGAATCATTGAAGCAGCACCAAAGCATAATCAAAGCACCATCGTAGCACCACTGAAGCATCACAAAAGCATCAAAAACACATAAAAAAAGCATTTTGTGCAGAGTCGCTGAGGTAATTCAAGTGCAATGAACGTCTGAAGATGTTAACTGTGCTGGTGGTGAACTTATTAATGAAATATTCCAAATAAGCACATAAGTCCCAAATTCTGTAAATAAGTGAAATATGTGACTCCAGTGATGTGTACATAAGTGTATATTGCACTAACCAGATAGCGCAAAATTGTGCACATTTGAGTACTTAAACCACTCCTGGTCCTCTGGGTATGGAAAGATGAGCATCCAAGGATCAACTGGCCAACTGACCAAAAGACATAGCGTCATCAATCTCCAGGGATCAGGAATCACTCAGCCATCCACCAGGGGGATCTCTCTCCAGGTAACAGATATCATGTATAACCACCAGGGGGATCACTCTCAATGGTAGATGCAGAGCAGGATAAGAATCCACCTTAAGGGGTGGGGGGGGGCTCGCAATCAAACGAGCCCAAACAGAAATTGCTAATAGTGTAGTATTTTTATTAGTAGTTGATTGCCAAATAGAAGTAAATATCAGAGCACTCACAGTGTGGTAAAAACAGCATGGAAAGAACAGCAGTAAAGATGGCCGCCGGCCTGACACGTGGTCTGTGCAGCGTGACATCAGCACCCTGACTCCTCCCTAACGCGTTTCGTGCACCAGCACGTTATCAAAGGGTGTCTCTTGCATTATTATTCTATACTGTTGAAATATGTCTGAATGCTGAGTGTCAGAAGTGTCGGGAGGCTTGCAAGGTCAGGACAAGCACTGGGGGCAAGCATTATCAAGCGGCCCCTAAAGGGGGTAGCACTACACAGACATAAAATGTGCAAAATGAATATCTTTACTAATTAAAAAAAACAAGATATAGCATACAGTAACACATTTGAACAGAAGCATCCATCCTACTGACACACTATCTATGCAGTCAAACGGAAAAATCTATACATTGTTTAACTATCTAACAATGCAATTTTAAACTAACTACTCAATAAAAGAGTATTTAACGTATATCAGTATCCATTTATATTGTGTACATGTAGAAAAGAGTCCAGGCTATTTTAAACATGGTGATCATACCCCCCCTTATGTATTGTACATGGAGATCATATCCCCCCTTATGTATTATACATGGAAATCATATCCCCCTTATGTATTATACATGGTGATCATATCCCCCCTTATGTATTATACATGGAGATCATATCCCCCCTTATGTATTATACATGGAGATCATATCCCCCTTATGCATTATACATGGTGATCATATCCCCCCTTATGTATTATACATGGAGATCATATCCCCCCTTATGTATTATACATGGTGATCATATCCCCCTTTATGTATTATACATGGAGATCATATCCCCCCTTATGTATTATACATGGAGATCATATCCCCCTTATGTATTATACATGGTGATCATATCTCCCCTCTTATGTATTATACATGGAGATCATATCCCCCCTTATGTATTATACATGGAGATCATATCCCCCCTTATGTATTATACATGGAGATCATATCCCCCCTTATGCATTATACATGGTGATCATATCTCCCCCCTTATGTATTATACATGGAGATCATATCCCCCCTTATGTATTATACATGGAGATCATATCCCCCCTTATGTATTATACATGGAGATCATATCCCCCCTTATGTATTATACATGGAGATCATATCCCCCTTATGTATTATACATGGAGATCATATCCCCCCTTATGTATTATACATGGTGATAATACCCCCCCCTTATGTATTGTACATGGAGATCATATCCCCCCTTATGTATTATACATGGAGATCATATTCCCCCCTTATGTATTATACATGGAGATCATATCCCCCCTTATGTATTATACATGGTGATCATACCCCCCTTATGTATTGTACATGGAGATCATATCCCCCCTTATGTATTATACATGGAAATCATATCCCCCCTTATGTATTATACATGGAGATCATATCCCCCTTATGTATTATACATGGTGATCATAGCCCCCCTTATGTATTATACATGGAGATCATATCCCCCTTATGTATTATACATGGAAATCATATCCCCCCTTATGTATTATACATGGTGATCATATCTCCCCCCTTATGTATTATACATGGAGATCATATCCCCCCTTATGTATTATACATGGTGATCATACCCCCCCTTATGTATTGTACATGGAGATCATATCCCCCCTTATGTATTATACATGGAGATCATATTACCCCCTTATGTACTATGAATGGAGATCATATCCCCCCTTATGTATTATACATGGAGATCATATCCCCCCTTATGTATTATACATGGTGATCATACCCCCCCTTATGTATTATACATGGTGATCGTATCCCCCCTCATGTATTTTACATGGAGATCATATCCCCCCTTATGTATTGTACATGGAGATCATATCCCCCTTATGTATTATACATGGAGCTCATATCCCCCCTTATGTATTATACATGGAGATCATATCCCCCTTATGTATTATACATGGTGATCATATCCCCCTTATGTATTATACATGGTGATCATATCCCCCTTATGTATTATACATGGAGATCATATCCCCCCCCTTATGTATTATACATGGAGATCATATCCCCCCTTATGTATTATACATGGAGATCATATCCCCCCCTTATGTATTATAGATGGAGATCATATCCCCCCTTATGTATTATACATGGTGATCATACCCCCCCTTATGTATTGTACATGGAGATCATATCCCCCCTTATGTATTATACATGGAGATCGTATTCCCCCCTTATGTATTATACATGGAGATCATAGCCCCCCTTATGTATTATACATGGTGATCATATCCCCCTTATGTATTATACATGGAGATCATATCCCTCCTTATGTATTATACATGGAGATCATATCCCCCTTATGTATTATACATGGTGATCATATCCCCCCTTATGTATTATACATGGAGATCATATCCCCCTTATGTATTATACATGGAGATCATATCCCCCCTTATGTATTATACATGGAGATCATATCCCCCTTATGTATTATGCATGGAGATCATTCCCCCTTACGTATTATACATGGAGATCATATCCCCCCTTACGTATTATACATGGAGATCATATCCCCCCTTACGTATTATACATGGAGATCATTCCCCCCTTACGTATTATACATGGAGATCATATCCCCCCTTACGTATTATACATGGAGATCATATCCCCCCTTACGTATTATACATGGAGATCGTAACCCCCTTATGTATTATACATGGAGATCATATCCCCCCTTATGTATTATACATGGAGATCATATCCCCCTTATGTATTATACATGGAGATCATATCCCTCCTTATGTATTATACATGGAGATCATATCCCCCTTATGTATTATACATGGTGATCATACCCCCCCTTATGTATTGTACATGGAGATCATATCCCCCCATATGTATTATACATGGAGATCGTAACCCCCTTATGTATTATACATGGAGATCATATCCCCCCTTATGTATTATACATGGAGATCATATCCCCCTTATGTATTATACATGGAGATCATATCCCTCCTTATGTATTATACATGGAGATCATATCCCCCTTATGTATTATACATGGTGATCATACCCCCCCTTATGTATTGTACATGGAGATCATATCCCCCCTTATGTATTATACATGGAGATCGTATTCCCCTTATGTATTATACATGGAGATCATAGCCCCCCTTATGTATTATACATGGTGATCATATCCCCCTTATGTATTATACATGGAGATCATACCCCCCCTTATGTATTATACATGGAGATCATATCCCCCTTATGTATTATACATGGAGATCATATCCCCGCTTATGTATTATACATGGAGATTCAATCCCCCCTTATGTATTATACATGGAGATCATAACCCTCCTTATGTATTATACATGGAGATCATATCCCCCTTGTGTATTATACATGGTGATCATATCCCCCCTTATGTATTATACATGGAGATCATATCCCCCTTATGTATTATACATGGAGATCATTCCCCCCTTATGTATTATACATGGAGATCATATCCCCCTTATGTATTATGCATGGAGATCATTCCCCCCTTTCGTATTATACATGGAGATCATATCCCCCCTTACGTATTATACATGGAGATCATATCCCCCCTTACGTAATATACATGGAGATCATTCCCCCCTTATGTATTATACATGGAGATCATATCCCCCTTACGTATTATACATGGAGATCATATCCCCCCTTATGTATTATACATGGAGATCGTATCCCCCCTTACGTATTATACATGGAGATCGTATCCTCCCTTATGTATTATACATGGAGATCATATCCCCCCTTAAGTATTATACATTGTGATCATATCCCCCTTATGTATTATACATGGAGATCATATCCCCCCTTATGTATTATACATGGAGATCATATCCCCCTTATGTATTATACATGGAGATCATATCCCCCTTATGTATTATACATGGTGATCATATCCCCCTTAGGTATTATACATGGAGATCATATCCCCCCTTATGTATTATACATGGAGATCATATCCCCCTTATGTATTATACATGGTGATCATATCCCCCTTATGTATTATACATGGAGATCATATCCCCCTTATGTATTATACATGGTGATCATATCCCCCCCCTTATGTATTATACATGGAGATCATATCCCCCTTATGTATTATACATGGAGATCATATCCCCCTTATGTATTATACATGGTGATCATATCCCCCTTATGTATTATACATGGAGATCATATCCCCCCCTTATGTATTATACATGGAGATCATATCCCCCCTTATGTATTATACATGGAGATCATATCCCCCCTTATGTATTATAGATGGAGATCATATCCCCCTTATGTATTATACATGGTGATCATACCCCCCTTATGTATTGTAGATGGAGATCATATCCCCCCTTATGTATTATACATGGAGATCGTATTCCCCCCTTATGTATTATACATGGAGATCATAGCCCCCCTTATGTATTATACATGGTGATCATATCCCCCTTATGTATTATACATGGAGATCATATCCCTCCTTATGTATTATACAAGGAGATCATATCCCCCTTATGTATTATACATGGAGATCATATCCCCCCCTTATGTATTATAGATGGAGATCATATCCCCCCTTATGTATTATACATGGTGATCATACCCCCCCTTATGTATTGTACATGGAGATCATATCCCCCCTTATGTATTATACATGGAGATCGTATTCCCCCCTTATGTATTATACATGGAGATCATAGCCCCCCTTATGTATTATACATGGTGATCATATCCCCCTTATGTATTATACATGGAGATCATATCCCTCCTTATGTATTATACATGGAGATCATATCCCCCTTATGTATTATACATGGTGATCATATCCCCCCTTATGTATTATACATGGAGATCATATCCCCCTTATGTATTATACATGGAGCTCATATCCCCCCTTATGTATTATACATGGAGATCATATCCCCCTTATGTATTATACATGGTGATCATATCCCCCTTATGTATTATACATGGTGATCATATCCCCCTTATGTATTATACATGGAGATCATATCCCCCCCCTTATGTATTATACATGGAGATCATATCCCCCCTTATGTATTATACATGGAGATCATATCCCCCCCTTATGTATTATAGATGGAGATCATATCCCCCCTTATGTATTATACATGGTGATCATACCCCCCCTTATGTATTGTACATGGAGATCATATCCCCCCTTATGTATTATACATGGAGATCATATCCCCCCTTATGTATTATACATGGAGATCATATCCCCCCTTATGTATTATACATGGAGATCATATCCCCCCTTATGTATTATACATGGAGATCATATCCCCCCTTATGTATTATACATGGAGATCATATCCCCCTTATGTATTATACATGGAGATCATATCCCCCCTTATGTATTATACATGGTGATAATACCCCCCCCTTATGTATTGTACATGGAGATCATATCCCCCCTTATGTATTATACATGGAGATCATATTCCCCCCTTATGTATTATACATGGAGATCATATCCCCCCTTATGTATTATACATGGTGATCATACCCCCCTTATGTATTGTACATGGAGATCATATCCCCCCTTATGTATTATACATGGAAATCATATCCCCCCTTATGTATTATACATGGAGATCATATCCCCCTTATGTATTATACATGGTGATCATAGCCCCCCTTATGTATTATACATGGAGATCATATCCCCCTTATGTATTATACATGGAAATCATATCCCCCCTTATGTATTATACATGGTGATCATATCTCCCCCCTTATGTATTATACATGGAGATCATATCCCCCCTTATGTATTATACATGGTGATCATACCCCCCCTTATGTATTGTACATGGAGATCATATCCCCCCTTATGTATTATACATGGAGATCATATTCCCCCCTTATGTACTATGAATGGAGATCATATCCCCCCTTATGTATTATACATGGAGATCATATCCCCCCTTATGTATTATACATGGTGATCATACCCCCCCTTATGTATTATACATGGTGATCGTATCCCCCCTCATGTATTTTACATGGAGATCATATCCCCCCTTATGTATTGTACATGGAGATCATATCCCCCTTATGTATTATACATGGAGCTCATATCCCCCCTTATGTATTATACATGGAGATCATATCCCCCTTATGTATTATACATGGTGATCATATCCCCCTTATGTATTATACATGGTGATCATATCCCCCTTATGTATTATACATGGAGATCATATCCCCCCCCTTATGTATTATACATGGAGATCATATCCCCCCTTATGTATTATACATGGAGATCATATCCCCCCCTTATGTATTATAGATGGAGATCATATCCCCCCTTATGTATTATACATGGTGATCATACCCCCCCTTATGTATTGTACATGGAGATCATATCCCCCCTTATGTATTATACATGGAGATCGTATTCCCCCCTTATGTATTATACATGGAGATCATAGCCCCCCTTATGTATTATACATGGTGATCATATCCCCCTTATGTATTATACATGGAGATCATATCCCTCCTTATGTATTATACATGGAGATCATATCCCCCTTATGTATTATACATGGTGATCATATCCCCCCTTATGTATTATACATGGAGATCATATCCCCCTTATGTATTATACATGGAGATCATATCCCCCCTTATGTATTATACATGGAGATCATATCCCCCTTATGTATTATGCATGGAGATCATTCCCCCTTACGTATTATACATGGAGATCATATCCCCCCTTACGTATTATACATGGAGATCATATCCCCCCTTACGTATTATACATGGAGATCATTCCCCCCTTACGTATTATACATGGAGATCATATCCCCCCTTACGTATTATACATGGAGATCATATCCCCCCTTACGTATTATACATGGAGATCGTAACCCCCTTATGTATTATACATGGAGATCATATCCCCCCTTATGTATTATACATGGAGATCATATCCCCCTTATGTATTATACATGGAGATCATATCCCTCCTTATGTATTATACATGGAGATCATATCCCCCTTATGTATTATACATGGTGATCATACCCCCCCTTATGTATTGTACATGGAGATCATATCCCCCCATATGTATTATACATGGAGATCGTAACCCCCTTATGTATTATACATGGAGATCATATCCCCCCTTATGTATTATACATGGAGATCATATCCCCCTTATGTATTATACATGGAGATCATATCCCTCCTTATGTATTATACATGGAGATCATATCCCCCTTATGTATTATACATGGTGATCATACCCCCCCTTATGTATTGTACATGGAGATCATATCCCCCCTTATGTATTATACATGGAGATCGTATTCCCCTTATGTATTATACATGGAGATCATAGCCCCCCTTATGTATTATACATGGTGATCATATCCCCCTTATGTATTATACATGGAGATCATACCCCCCCTTATGTATTATACATGGAGATCATATCCCCCTTATGTATTATACATGGAGATCATATCCCCGCTTATGTATTATACATGGAGATTCAATCCCCCCTTATGTATTATACATGGAGATCATAACCCTCCTTATGTATTATACATGGAGATCATATCCCCCTTGTGTATTATACATGGTGATCATATCCCCCCTTATGTATTATACATGGAGATCATATCCCCCTTATGTATTATACATGGAGATCATTCCCCCCTTATGTATTATACATGGAGATCATATCCCCCTTATGTATTATGCATGGAGATCATTCCCCCCTTTCGTATTATACATGGAGATCATATCCCCCCTTACGTATTATACATGGAGATCATATCCCCCCTTACGTAATATACATGGAGATCATTCCCCCCTTATGTATTATACATGGAGATCATATCCCCCTTACGTATTATACATGGAGATCATATCCCCCCTTATGTATTATACATGGAGATCGTATCCCCCCTTACGTATTATACATGGAGATCGTATCCTCCCTTATGTATTATACATGGAGATCATATCCCCCCTTAAGTATTATACATTGTGATCATATCCCCCTTATGTATTATACATGGAGATCATATCCCCCCTTATGTATTATACATGGAGATCATATCCCCCTTATGTATTATACATGGAGATCATATCCCCCTTATGTATTATACATGGTGATCATATCCCCCTTAGGTATTATACATGGAGATCATATCCCCCCTTATGTATTATACATGGAGATCATATCCCCCTTATGTATTATACATGGTGATCATATCCCCCTTATGTATTATACATGGAGATCATATCCCCCTTATGTATTATACATGGTGATCATATCCCCCCCCTTATGTATTATACATGGAGATCATATCCCCCTTATGTATTATACATGGAGATCATATCCCCCTTATGTATTATACATGGTGATCATATCCCCCTTATGTATTATACATGGAGATCATATCCCCCCCTTATGTATTATACATGGAGATCATATCCCCCCTTATGTATTATACATGGAGATCATATCCCCCCTTATGTATTATAGATGGAGATCATATCCCCCCTTATGTATTATACATGGTGATCATACCCCCCTTATGTATTGTAGATGGAGATCATATCCCCCCTTATGTATTATACATGGAGATCGTATTCCCCCCTTATGTATTATACATGGAGATCATAGCCCCCCTTATGTATTATACATGGTGATCATATCCCCCTTATGTATTATACATGGAGATCATATCCCTCCTTATGTATTATACATGGAGATCATATCCCCCTTATGTATTATACATGGAGATCATATCCCCCCCTTATGTATTATAGATGGAGATCATATCCCCCCTTATGTATTATACATGGTGATCATACCCCCCCTTATGTATTGTACATGGAGATCATATCCCCCCTTATGTATTATACATGGAGATCGTATTCCCCCCTTATGTATTATACATGGAGATCATAGCCCCCCTTATGTATTATACATGGTGATCATATCCCCCTTATGTATTATACATGGAGATCATATCCCTCCTTATGTATTATACATGGAGATCATATCCCCCTTATGTATTATACATGGTGATCATATCCCCCCTTATGTATTATACATGGAGATCATATCCCCCTTATGTATTATACATGGAGCTCATATCCCCCCTTATGTATTATACATGGAGATCATATCCCCCTTATGTATTATACATGGTGATCATATCCCCCTTATGTATTATACATGGTGATCATATCCCCCTTATGTATTATACATGGAGATCATATCCCCCCCCTTATGTATTATACATGGAGATCATATCCCCCCTTATGTATTATACATGGAGATCATATCCCCCCCTTATGTATTATAGATGGAGATCATATCCCCCCTTATGTATTATACATGGTGATCATACCCCCCCTTATGTATTGTACATGGAGATCATATCCCCCCTTATGTATTATACATGGAGATCGTATTCCCCTTATGTATTATACATGGAGATCATAGCCCCCCTTATGTATTATACATGGTGATCATACCCTCCTTATGTATTATACATGGAGATCATACCCCCCCTTATGTATTATACATGGAGATCATATCCCCCTTATGTATTATAGATGGAGATCATATCCCCGCTTATGTATTATACATGGAGATTCAATCCCCCCTTATGTATTATACATGGAGATCATATCCCTCCTTATGTATTATACATGGAGATCATATCCCCCTTATGTATTATACATGGTGATCATATCCCCCCTTATGTATTATACATGGAGATCATTCCCCCCTTATGTATTAAACATGGAGATCATATCCCCCTTATGTATTATGCATGGAGATCATTCCCCCCTTTCGTATTATACATGGAGATCATATCCCCCCTTACGTATTATACATGGAGATCATATCCCCCCTTACGTAATATACATGGAGATCATTCCCCCCTTACGTATTATACATGGAGATCATATCCCCCCTTACGTATTATACATGGAGATCATATCCCCCCTTACGTATTATACATGGAGATCGTATCCCCCCTTACGTATTATACATGGAGATCGTATCCTCCCTTATGTATTATACATGGAGATCATATCCCCCCTTAAGTATTATACATTGTGATCATATCCCCCTTATGTATTATACATGGAGATCATATCCCCCCTTATGTATTATACATGGAGCTCATATCCCCCTTATGTATTATACATGGAGATCATATCCCCCTTATGTATTATACATGGTGATCATATCCCCCTTATGTATTATACATGGAGATCATATCCCCCCTTATGTATTATACATGTAGATCATATCCCCCCTTATGTATTATACATGGAGATCATATCCCCCCTTATGTATTATACATGGAGATCATATCCCCCCTTATGTATTATACATAATGATCATATCCCCCCTTATGTATTATACATGGAGATCATATGCCCCCTTATTTATTATACATGGAGATCATATCCCCCTTATGTATTATACATGGAGATCATATCCCCCTTATGTATTATACATGGCGATCATATCCCCCCCCTTATGTATTATACATGGAGATCATATCCCCCTTATGTATTATACATGGAGATCATATCCCCCTTATGTATTATACATGGTGATCATATCCCCCTTATGTATTATACATGGAGATCATATCCCCCCTTATGTATTATACATGGTGATCATATCCCCCCTTATGTATTATACATGGAGATCATATCCCCCCTTATGTATTATACATGGATATCATATCCCCCCTTATGTATTATACATGGAGATCATATCCCCCTTATGTATTATACATGGTGATCATATCCCCCCTTATGTATTATACATGGTGATCATATCCCCTCCATTTATTATACATGGAGATCATATCCCCCCTTATGTATTATACAGGGAGATCATATCCCCCTTATGTATCATACATGGAGATCATATCCCCCCTTATTTATCATACATGGAGATCATATCTCCCTTATGTATTATACATGGAGATCATATCCCCCTTATGTATTATACATGGTGATCATATCCACCCTTATGTATTATACATGGTGATCATATCCCCCCTTATGTATTATACATGGAGATCATATCCCCCCTTATGTATTATACATGGAAATCATATCCCCCCTATGTATTATACATGGAGATTATATCCCCCTTATGGAGATCATATCCCCCCTTATGTATTATACATGGAGATCATATCCCCCCTTATCTATTATACATGGTTATCATATCCCCCCCCCCTTATGTATTATACATGGTGATCATATCCCCCCCTCCCTTATGTATTATATATGGAGATCATATCCCCCCTTATGTATTATACATGGAGATCATATCCCCCCTTATGTATTATACATGGAGATCATATCCCCCCTTATGTATTATACATGGTGGTCATATCCCCCCCCTCCCTTATGTATTATACATGGAGATCATATCCCCCCTCATGTATTATACATGGAGATCATATCCCCCTTATGTATTATACATGGAGATCATATCCCCCTTATGTATTATACATGGTGATCATATCCCCCCTTATGTATTATACATGGAGATCATATCCCCCCTTATGTATTATACATGGAGATCATATCCCCCCTTATGTATTATACATGGTGATCATATCCCCCCTTATGTATTATACATGGAGATCATATCCCCCTTATGTATTATACATGGTGATCATATCCCCCCTTATGTATTATACATGGAGATCATATCCCCCCTTATGTATTATACATGGAGATCATATCCCCCTTATGTATTATACATGGAGATCATATCCCCCTTATGTATTATACATGGAGATCATATCCCCCCTTATGTATTATACATGGAGATCATATCCCCCCTTATGTATTATACATGGAGATCATATCCCCCTTATGTATTATACATGGAGATCATATCCCCCTTATGTATTATACATGGAGATCATATCCCCCCTTATGTATTATACATGGTGATCATATCCCCCCCTCCCTTATGTATTATATATGGAGATCATATCCCCCCTTATGTATTATACATGGAGATCATATCCCCCCTTATGTATTATACATGGAGATCATATCCCCCCTTATGTATTATACATGGAGATCATATCCCCCTTATGTATTATACATGGAGATCATATCCCCCTTATGTATTATACATGGAGATCATATCCCCCCTTATGTATTATACATGGAGATCATATCCCCCCTTATGTATTATACATGGAGATCATATCCCCCTCTTATGTATTATACATGGAGATCATATCCCCCCTTATGTATTATACATGGAGATCATATCCCCCCTTATGTATTATACATGGAGATCATATCCCCCTTATGTATTATACATGGAGATCATATCCCCCTTATGTATTATACATGGAGATCATATCCCCCCTTATGTATTATACATGGAGATCATATCCCCCCTTATGTATTATACATGGAGATCATATCCCCCCTTATGTATTATACATGGAGATCATATCCCCCCTTATGTATTATACATGGAGATAAGAGCTGTTAAATTTGTATTTCTGTCCACCCATTTCTGAGGTTTACACGTCTTACAGGGCAGAAGCCATGATTTATCTCTGCTGCGGTAAAGTAACACAGCTCCCAGCCTGTGACTAAATATTGAATGAGAAGCAGACTTGAACTCAACCCTTTGCCATCTCCTTCTATCAGCATGCTACTTGGACTGTAGCTCAACTGTTTGGCTCCCTGTGCTGCTTCTGCTGTACAGATATTATAAAAGATTGATATCTGTGATGATTTATTAATGAATACAGTGCTGCAATAATCTACATTTTTTTATTTCTGATCTGAAGTTCTGCTTTGAAAATTATTGCAAGACTTTGAGATAATCAGCACCATTGCAATCCAGCGTGTTACATGTTACCATTCTTTGTAGGCCTTAAATATTTTGTAGATGCTAAAGCTTATGCCTACAGGTGCCTTATGGGAGATCCAACTCTGCCACATGTAACACAACACTTAAAGTGATTCTAAAGGGCATTTTTTTTATACTTACCTGATGGCATTGCACAGAGCAGCCCCTACCTCCTCTTGTAAAACCTAATCAGTGCTGCTAGTGTACCTTTAAACAGCATAACTCCCAATCTACTACATCATTTGATTGTAATGAATATAACTAAGAGTGGATGACAGACGCACAAATTTTTATTGAGACAAACAGATGGCAGTCCTTCAATCCAGGGGCTGGCAGAGAGGGTGGATTTGTAACTAAATGGTAACGATGGAGCCCCATCCACTTATAGTCCACTAGGAGAGTCAAGGGGGTGTCCCTGTAACAGGGGTAGTCCGACACAGGAGGGGGGTGCAAGGGGTCACCACCGCAACAGTTTAGGTAACACAGCGGGGAAGCAGGTACTCACGGATCCAACAGGGTGCCTGGTCTCCCAGGTAGAAGCAGAACGCAGGTACCTGTGGAGTCTGGACCAGGCGGGTGGCCTTTGGCTCTGGCAGGCAGGCTGTTGTAGTCTTTCCCCCTTCTGTGGGGTCTCTCGCAATCGCAGGCAGGCTTTCTCTGGTTGTCTCTTCCCTCCTGTGGGGTCTCTGTGAGGCTGGGGAGTAGACTTGCAGAGTCTAGTCACAAAGGTCTCGCCAGAGCTTGAGATCCTTTGATGACTGCACAACGGAATGAAACTGGAGCTCCCAACATCAGCCTCTTAAACTGCTGCAGGACGCTCCCCGATTGCCTTGGCAACCAGGAGGAGGGAAGGGAATACTAGACCTCAGGGAGAATCAGGCTGGTGACAGGGACATCCTGGGGGGCAGAGATGATGTCTGCATAGATGAAAAGCAAGTTGGGAGGTGTGCAGAGAGCTCCCAGCCAGCTGGCCGGGAGGGAGGGGGGCACAGAGTAATTTGATTAGGCCATTGAATTAGGCCATTTGGCCTAGTGACACAAGGGACAATTGGAACAATACAGAGCAGGACTCTGAGGGCATGTGATACAAGGCATTAATAAGGGGATTAATAATTGGCAGGCTCCCATACCGTGACAACTATATATTAGACAAAATAAATAAATATATATATATATATATATATATATATATATATATATATATGTGTGTGTGTAGCACTCACCCCCGAAGGAGCCGCTTGAATTAACAGGCACTTCTGTCCTTACTTCAGTGATGAACCATATATATATATATTGGACCCACAGCACACCAGTACTCCTTGTGGGAAGTTTTATAACAGGTTTAATAAGAGGTAAAACTCTGCAAATAGACTGCAAATTAACTTGGAAAACAGCAGTTAAATGCACTGAATACACAAACCTTCTAGAATTGGCACAATCACAGCAATAAACACAATATTCATGTATATACGTATATAGCGGTGTAGCTATAGATCAGAATTAACCCCCTGCAACTATAGCAGCAATATGTTCCCAGCTAAACTGACGTCTCTTTAGGCTCATTCCCAAATTCACTTGTATACTGTGGGATTGTAACACTGTGTGAGTCTATGTGTTGCACAGGCCTGTGTTAGTGAATTGGTGGAGCGTTCTTAAGGACTGACATGTCACAGGTTAGCAGTTGCTCACCACATCCATGAAGAACAGTCTCCAGGGGTTAACTCCTTGAAGGGATGATGAATGGGGCTCTTGTCTCTCTGGCTAGTCTTTTCCTGTTGTCAATTGTCGGTGCTGCACAATCTCTGAGGCGCCTCACCTGGGATGGTCACACGCCTCCTCTGTGATTTACAACACTCTGACCTCTCTCTGCGGTGGGAGATGTCGTTTCTGTCGGTAACTGCCGTCGCGGGTGACTGGTAGCAATGATCACAGTTGCTGCTGATTTCAGCTGCTGTAGATAACCGTTGTCCTTAGCAACCTCTGCTGTTCTGGAAACAGTGTCAGTGTACTTCAACAGTACGGGCTGCAGACTATCTCCCACATGTCCTCTCCAAGGGCAAACGTAGCTCCTCCACCCCCACCCTCCTTGCAAAGCCTCCTGGTCCTGTAGTCCTGTGCAGTATAAAGTTACATTGTCTG
This sequence comes from Staurois parvus, assembly GCF_062004578.1. Classification (NCBI taxonomy): domain Eukaryota; kingdom Metazoa; phylum Chordata; class Amphibia; order Anura; family Ranidae; genus Staurois; species Staurois parvus. Next base: position 1,149,129 of record NW_028318742.1, on the reverse strand, counting down.
CCTCTGTGATGAAACTACAACTCCCACAAACACTCCAGTACTGCTGAGAGCTGAGCCAATATATATATATATATATATATATATATATATATATATATATTTCATAAAGGAGTGTCCAATAAGTGCTGATCATCATCAGCTCTTCAAGATGTGTAGGTGGTAGCAGGGGCGGACTGACAACTCATGGGGCCCCCGGGCAATAGGGGATCATGGGGCCCCTGTGTCCTTTCCCAAACTCAAGAAAGCCTATGAAAAATGTACCAGCGGCATCTCATGGGGCCCCTACTGACCCGGGGCCCTCGGGCAGTGCCCGAGTTACCAAATAGTCAGTCCGCCCCTGGGTGGTAGGTGTATCAGACATCTATTTCCACCTCCATGCTCCACAAACCCTCTTTGTGATCCACCACCACCAGGTGTACTCAACTTAATGATATGACCTCCCACAATGTGTTCGGTCACAAAGCGCCTGTATCCCTTATAATGGACTATGATCTCCTCTCCTCAATCATTCACACCATCCATGATGGAGCTCTTCTTCTCCTGCTGCCTCTGCTCCACACCATGCAAGCAGAATACTGAAGATAGTGCTTTATCTTTAAAAAAACTTTATTCCCTTCCACAAACAGATAAAATGCCACTCGCATGTTATGACACATGTTAGAGGTGCTAAATCACGCCAGATATATGCAGCCTCAAAATAGATATGGTGACTTTCTGCATTAGCACTACACCGGAATGCAACATTTGCCGCGTATGAGCGTTATGCCATCATCCAGGCCCAGCCCAATGCGTTGTGTCATAGGGCTTGGGACTTCTTTAGGGGGACTGAGTGGACGGTCCGCCACTTGTGCTTTATATAGTATTGACAGGCATCATGTTTTTGTAGCCTACAATTCACTCTTGGGAGCCATTTTGTTGTAGTCCCAAATCAGATACATGGCCTATACTACCGATTGGCTAACTACATACAGGCACCATCTTTTTGTTGTGCATAGGGGTTCCCTACTCGAGGGCCCTACCCTATGTAAAAAAACATCCTCAGTGGGGCAGAAACTAACCTAGATGCCTCAACAGCATAGTAAAGTGTGTCTTCAGCCACCTTATATGTTTTTTAACTTGTATATTTTTTTTGTGCTGTAACAAACTTTTAATTTGTAATAAAATAAATGTTTTCTTACTTATCAGTCTAGTTGCCTTAAAAGTCCCATTTACTTATGGGGAAAACGCTTGGTACATACTTCTATGGGATGTTGGCAACAACCAAGTGATTCTTGTGGTGACTTAAAAACTCTTTGTATATATACAGTACCAGGGGTGGACTGACCATTTGGAAACTCGGGCACTGCCCGAGGGACCGGGGTCAGTAGGGAGCCCCATGAGATGCCCCGGTACCTTTTTCATAGGCTTTTTTGAGTTTGGGCAAGGACACAGGGGCCCCATGATCCTCTATTGCCCGGGGGCTCCATGGGTTGTCAGTCCGCCCCTGTACAGTACATAGCAGCTCACAAGAGATATAGTGTTTTTTTACCTCCTCTTACCCATCAACTCCTTATCTGGGGTCCCCTGTCAGAACTCTCTGCTCCTCCTTTTCTCCAATTGGCCCCATATCAAAACAAAAGTGGCTGCTATGAGTAATTGTGATGGATTTGGTAAAATGCCTATTTCGTTTCCAATTGAATATATATATATACGCTATTTCTATAAGTTTTCTAAATATTTACTTTTATACTTTAATACATATGTTGTGTGAATATTTTCTGCCTGCTGGGCTTTGTGGTACTATAAGAAATCCTTGCTTAAGAAATGTCTGCTCACACACACAGACCCCCTCCCACCGTGTGATTTGGGAAACAAAGGAATGTTTTCTTCTCTATAAGATAAGGCCTGGAAGAAGATCACACCTATACCATGATGGAGATTGTTTTCGTGTGGAAATGACCAATCAAAGACTAATATAATGCTTATGCTGTTGTCACATGACTCTCGCATCATTCTGCATATATAAGTTCACTTTCTCCTTATAATAAACTAGAAGTGTTCATAGACTGAACTTGTGTGTCAGCGTTAGTCTCTTCCAATGTGCGCACATTCCAAAGCTAGCGCCATAAATTAGGACAGGAACAGATAAGCACTGGACGATTAAGTCCTCGACTAAAACAGCTGGTGCCGAAACCCGGGAACTCTGGGTAATGAACCTGCAGCCAGCCGACCTGAAAGGGCATTAGCTGTCAGTCAAACCGGACGGGACAGAGAGCTTGATCACCTCTCGGAGCATGGTAAGATATATTTTGCTATCTTACCATTGCTTATCCTGTCTTTGTTGTTGATTCATACCTGTGCCTAGTAAGGCTGCTAAAGGTCACTAAAGGCAGGTAACTTTGCTTGCCCGGAGTTTATTTAAATCTACCTGCATGTGCTTATCTGTTACCTGGGTCTCTGTTGTGTATTTGTTTTTATGTATCAGTCTTGAGGTGGAAAAGGAGTGGACCTACTGAGGGATTTGACACATAATTTCTCTGGGTGTGGTAACCTTGTGTGTTGACCAGCAGAGGAGGTGTCGGGTACGCGTCACTTTAGTGTGGCAGCGGGGTGCCCTAGCCATGTTTGGGGCTAGGAAGATTTACTCAGTGATCTGTACTCATAGCCCACCAAGATAGACTGTTATGTTATGTCCTAAATGTGTGTCTGTGAGTTAATGTTTGCCATTCATAACAGAAGGTTGGGGTTTGTTAAGGGTTAAGGAAAGTCTGGACAGCAGCCTGTGAAGTGTCTTAGATTTCTGTTAGGAAGGACAGAGAAGGGGGGAGGAGATGGGTCAGATGCTGATAAGACCCCTAGAAAGGAATGTTAGCAGGTGACCTGGTTGCACAGAGGGAGGGGGAGCAGTATGTGAAGGGATTAGTTAAGTTAGTAAAAGTATGTGGAATCACAGATAAGAGAGGTGTTTACAGCCAGAAGAATGGCGAAGAACAAAAAAAAAAAAAAAGAAGAGAAGAAAGATGTCTTAGTTGACAAATATTTGCTGAAGACAGCAAGAAGCTTGGTATAATGTAGCCAAAGTTATCCACAAAGAGCAGTGGACAGAACAGGTATTGCTACAGAAAAAAAAAACTGTTTATGTGTACCATTAATGTGTTAAATATTGAAAAGGATTACTGGCATGTCATATTGAGAAGAGGTGTGAAGGAAGTGAAGCAGTTAAAAAAGTTATCTAAAGTAGCGAAAGTTTGTAAGCTGAAGGTCAGCGTTGCCTGGCATAAATTATTGTAGGAACAGAGAGGAATTTTATGTGATAAAGGTTTACTGAACGTGACAGAAGCTTGGTAAAAAAAAAATAAACTGCAAAAGCGTTGCATAAAGAAGGATGGTTGGAAGAAATTCAATAAAATGGCGATTGTATAATGTATGTGTATCATAAAAGTAAAAATGGAAGTGTGCTAAAACCACTGCCCTATGATGCTAGAATTCAGAACAAAGGAGGGCAGGAACAGTCCTGCCCAGCCCAGTACACTTCCTGATGGCAGCCATCTTGCTGCACCTGCTTTGTCCCTTCCTGCCCAGCCCAGTACACTTCTTTGAGGCGGCCATATTGGTACACCAAATTAGACAACTGGAAGGCCAACGCCTCGAGTGAGCCGCCTCTACCCAGTGTGTCCGGTCTTACAAATCAATGGTACATTCTACGTAGCGTAGATGTGCTGAGCAGAATCCCAAGTTGTCTATGGTCCACAGGACCCGAAGATATTGGACGTTTAAAAGGTACCCCCAATTATGGTGGAACTGAAGCCTGGAGCTCCCCTACCCAGGAAACCACAGTACCCACTGAAACCAGCGCAATCCAAGGCCATTTCGAAGCAGGTCAAGTCCCTTGTGGCAAATGGTGCACTCATACCTTGTACCTCTCCATGTAATACACTTTTGTTCCCGATAAAAAAAGAAGACACCCAAAGGAGAACCAGAGAAGTACAGGATGGTACAGGACCTCCGAGCAGTGAATGAAGCCACTGTCTTAGAGACACCTATCGTTCCAAATCCCCACACTTTACTCACAGGGGTACCTCCAACAGCAAAGTATTTCACCGTGGTGGACCTGGCAAATGCATTCTCCAGCGTTCCCTTGTATCCTCCCTGCAGATACTTCTTTGTTTTTATCCATGAGGGGCAGCAATACACCTGGGCAGTTATGCCACAAGGGGGCGAAAAATTCCCTGAGCCAGTTTGCCAAAGCCATGACCACCATACTGGGCACGTGGCAAAAGGAACATTCGGCAGTGGTCCTTCTTCAATAGGTGGATGACTTTCTCCTCTGTGCTGATGACCTGCCTACGGCTGAAGAAGCCTCAGAGAGTTTACTATGTTACTTGGCACACCAAGGCTGTAAGGCCTCTAAACCGAAGTTGCAATGGTGCTCTACAACAGTTGTGTTCTTGGGCCACTGCCTCTCACATGGAACAAGGCATCTTATGGAGGAAAGAGTTAAGGCCATGCAGAACTTGTCACTCCCTTTAGGCCAGAAGCCACTCCATGCCTTTCTTGGCCTCATATCCTACTGTAGGTCATGGATTCCTGATGTTTCTTGGTTTATGCAACCACTCTACGATGCTCTCAAGTCTGAGCCCTTCCATCTGTCCGAAGAGGCCGACTCCAACTTTTTTTTTTTGGCTCTAAAATGCTTACTTTCTTCAGCCCCAGCCCTAGGTCTACCAGACTATGAGAAATTTTTTCAAACTGTTCGTGTCTGAACGCCAAGGCCATGGCACAGGAGTATTGGCCCAGTCCCACGGAGACTGCCTACGACCCGTAGGCTACTACTCATGCCGTTTGGACCCAGTGGCTAGAGGAGCACCCTCGTGTCTGCGTGCAGTCTTCACTGCCCAAGCTCTGTTGGATAAGACCTCTGATATTGTTCTGGGACATGAACTTGTTCTTCTGGCGCCGCATGACATTGCTGCCATTTTAAACCAAGTCCAATCTAAACATTTGTCCACAGCGAGGCATCTTAGACTACAGTGTTCCCTCCAACTTCCTGATAATGTCACTCTCCTACATTGCCAAACCCTGAATCCGGCCACTCTCCTCCCAATTGCTGAGGGGGGTAATGAAGGTAATGCAGAAAGTGGAGAGGATGATGGAGCCACTGAGCCTCATAATTGTCTTGAAGTGATGAAAATGGAAACCTTCCATCTCCCCACAGTGAGTGAAACACCACTGCAGGACCCAGACTTCACCTTTTTTTGTTGATGGTTCCAGATATGCAGATGAAGGAGGCGAATATTATACAGGATTTGCGGTCACTACTGCAGACACAGTCCTACAGGCAAGAGCCCTATCGCCAGCAATATCTGCACAGGGAACTGAACTTCAAGCACTTACAACAGCATGCCAGATGGCAGAAGGAAAAAGGGCCAATATCTACACAGACTCCAGACACGCCTTTGGGGTGGCCCATGACTTTGGACCCACATGGAAGGCAAGAGGATTTATGACTGCGGCAGGTACGTCCATAAGACATGGAGCAGCCATTGGATGACTGCTGGAAGCACTCCTTCTACCCATTCAAGTGGCTATTCTGAAGGTAAAAGCTCATGGGAAATTAAACTCTTCAGAAGCCAAAGGCAATAATCTGGCAGATTTGGCGGCAAAACGAGCGGCCATGGGACCACCAGAAATGGAAGGAGAGGTGACCGGAGAGTGGGAACCAATATTCACCTTACAGACCTTACCTGTGGACAGAAGCTACCTCAAGGAATTCCAAGAAGCAGCAAGTCAAGAAGAAAAAGAAAGCTGAAGACGGAGAAGAGCTATTCTCAAAGACGGTCTGTTTGAGTGCAACAAGAGGCTTTGTTTATCCAGGAACATGTTCCCAGCTGTAGTCCAGTGGGCACACGGAGCAGCCCATCTGTCAAAGAGCCTCATGAACTCTTTTATCAACAAGTACGATATAGCGCCTGGAATCACCACATTGACGAACAATTTTTGCAGAACATGTGCCATCTGTGCAAAAATGCAATACGGGACGTACAGAGAAGACACCACAGAAACACTTGGCCAAACCCCTATACCCTTTTCATAGGATACAAATTGATCATATCCAGATGCCAAAGAGTGGGCGGTTGAGTACACCCTAGTGGTGTTGGACATGTTTTCCAGTTGGCCAGAGGCCTTTGCTGTAATTAACATGACTGCTAAAACAACTGCGAAGAAACTCCCCACTGAGGTTGTATGCAGATATGGGCTTCCAGAGGTGATAGAGAGTGACCAGGGCCCCGCCTTCACAGCTTCAGTAACCAAAGGAATATGGGCGGCATTAGGAGTCACTCTGGCGTTCCATACCCCCTATCACCCCCAAAGTAGTGGGAAAGTAGAAAGAAAGCTAAAAGTAGCCCAAGAGACTGGCATGAGTTGGCCAGACAGTCTGCTTATTGCCCTATTTAGTGTCAGATACACACCAAGAGAGAACACTCCCTATCCCCTTATGAGATTTTGTTTAGCTCAGCCCCCAGACTTGGTTGTTATTTTCCACAACAGTTGCAATTACAGTCTGATGTGTTAACTGATTATGTGACTGTATTATCACGTGAATTAACCCGTATCCATGTCCAAGTGTTTTCTCCATTCCAGATCCTGAGTCAGATACAGGAACTCACAGCCTATTACCCGGAGATTGGGTATTAGTAAAGAAATTTATGAGGAAACATTCCCTTGAGCCAAGATATGATGGTCCCTTCCAAGTTCTGCTGACCACAGCCACTTCTGACAAGGTGGCCGGGAAGAACACTTGGATACACGCCGCCCACTGCAAGAAAGTCCCAACCCCTGAGGAAAAGGCGTCATCTACACCATGACAACTATGTTGTATATCCTTTTTCTTATAAGTCTGACAGAGGCTCAACAGGTGGATATCACTGAAATAGGTGACACCACTATATTTTGATACAACTCATCCAACACTCATGTAGCTATATTCACCTTTGATTTCTGTAGTATAGATACCATGTGGTGCTATGACCATAATCTACAGTTGCAAGAAAAAGTATGTGAACCCCTTGGGATTACGTGGAGTTTTGCATGAATTGGGCATAAAATGTGCTCTGAACATCATCTAAGTCACAACAATAGAAGAACACAGTCTGCTGAACATAATACTACACAAACATTAGATGCTGCCATGGTTTAATTGCACATAACATGTAAACATTCACGTTGCCCTAGGCAACAGAAAAAATGGCACCCCCCCCCACAGAGAAAGAGCCTGACATTGACCAAGAACACCCCTGCCCTCCACCCGAGCCTTCCAATACCACTGACCCCATACACCGGCCACCATCCCCCATGGTGAGGGAGAGAAAGACACTCACCTTCACAGTTTCGGACATCCCTAGGATGGGCTGTGCATACACCCTCATGAAACCCGCAGCATCTCTCGAGCCCACCAGGTCCCCATGCAGCGTGTGTCCCTTCTTCCATTCCTTCTTCCGAGAGGCAGTGCTGCTCCCTCCTGAAAAATGCCACCCTAGGCAAATGCCTTGTTTGCCTTGTGGTAAATATACCCCTGGTAGTAGACAGATGGTCTCAATCTAGAATCTGAACAGATTGAAGAAATTAGCACCTACTGTACATGCCAATACGTTGTGTACAGATGATGGTGGGTAACTGTCACCTCTCCACAGCCCAGTGAGGGGGGGGGGAGGGGTCCGTGCCCATTGAGGCTCCTTACTGTCCAAAAATGTTTGTCTTTCTATTAGATCAGATGAATTATGTTTCATCGCTAATGAAATCCAAATTATTAGTCACAGAAGGATTAAACTGATTCCTTCTGATAATACACATTTTGATCTATGTGAACATATAAACCATTGAATGGAATTACCTGGAAACCAATAAAACAGTTGTGTGGGGCCTTTTGGCGACAACCATGTGGTGTGAGGATTTGTTGCAACCAGGCTGAGGTGCTAGACATCAAATCCTTGACCCTGTGAATTGAACTGGTGGGTTCATGACCACTTCAGGAGGCCAGAACAATCCACAGGGCTGAGGAGGGAACACCCTCAAGAGGTGATTGACCCGGTGATTCCAGCCCACACCCATAACTCCATACCTCATTAAATTGAGACGCACGAGAAATTCATTTTTTAACTCACTTGGAGCATATTCTGAACATGATGGAATGCTGGAACTTCGGTGTACTCCCACCAGCAGAATAAACCATACTGACCAAAATGATAAAACTTTATTTCTGTATTTTCTACCCTTTTAATTCATACCAGATAGTCAAAACTTTGTATGCCTTGTGCCTTTTTTTTTATTTTTGCACATATTTTTATTACATTCACAATTTTTATTTCATTCTTCAACAAGACATTAGAGCGACTCCATATACAACTATGGTAAAGAGGTAGAACATACATCATGGGCATTACAGTGAGGTACAAACAAAGTTACTCCATGCTCATAGCCATGTGGGGGTTATGTCAACATGTTGCATATATTTTTATGCACTGCCCACATTGGGATATTAAATTACGCACTGTTTAACAGTTGTTACCTATGTCCAGACAGGGGAACTGTCAGGGAGCGAGGAGCCAGACACACAAGGAGGTGCAATTAAAGGTAGGTTTATTTACACAGAAACAAGGCAAGAGTCTATGCAAGTCCGACAGCAACAGTGGATGACTTGGTAAGACAGAAGTTCTCCCGCCGAGGTCGTCTTCCAGGATAATCAAGTCGAGAACCAGCGTGAATCGTAGCCAGAAGCTAGGAAGAATGGTCGCCAGAGCCGGGGTCAGAAGCCAGGAAGAATGGTCGCCAGAGCCGGGGTCAGAAGCCAGGAAGAATGGTCGCCAGAGCCGGGGTCAGAAGCCAGGAAGAATGGTCGCCAGAGCCGGGGTCAGGAGCCAGGAAGAATGGTCGCCAGAGCCGGGGTCAGAAGCCAGGAAGAATGGTCGCCAGAGCCGGGGTCAGAAGCCAGGAAGAATGGTCGCCAGAGCCGGGGTCAGAAGCCAGGAAGAATGGTCGCCAGAGCCGGGGTCAGAAGCCAGGAAGGATGGTCGCCAGAGCCGGGGTCAGAAGCCAGGAAGGATGGTCGCCAGAGCCGGGGTCAGAAGCCAGGAAGGATGGTCGCCAGAGCCGGGGTCAGAAGCCAGGAAGGATGGTCGCCAGAGCCGGGGTCAGAAGCCAGGAAGGATGGTCGCCAGAGCCGGGGTCAGAAGCCAGGAAGGATGGTCGCCAGAGCCGGGGTCAGAAGCCAGGAAGGATGGTCGCCAGAGCCGGGGTCAGAAGCCAGGAAGGATGGTCGCCAGAGCCGGGGTCAGAAGCCAGGAAGGATGGTCGCCAGAGCCGGGGTCAGAAGCCAGGAAGGATGGTCGCCAGAGCCGGGGTCAGAAGCCAGGAAGTGTCAGGGCTCCCAGGTGTGACCAGAGGTGTGTGACTGACGCAGGGAAACGCAGACTTCAGATATGTGATAAACAATATAATTTATTAACACTAACCATACAAACATAAACGCAGTGCAATACTAAAACATAACACAGTGCAAACAAACCAAACCAACCACCCACAGATAACAGTACATACAAGCAAGCGTCGTCAGGCAGGCCGGGTCAATATCAATAGGGCAGGTAGGTACAGGGGGAGCAAGCGGAGATGGGTCGGGGTCACAGGCCAGGTTCAGCAGGTAGCTAGCAGCGTAGTACAGAGGGTCAGGCAGAGGGATGGTCAGGGTCACAAGCCAGGGATCAGAACAGGTAGCAAGCAGCGTGGTACAGAGGGTCAGGCAGAGGGATGGTCAGGGTCACAAGCCAGGGATCAGAACAGGTAGCAAGCAGCGTGGTACAGAGGGTCAGGCAGAGGGATGGTCAGGAGCGAGCCGGGATCAGAGCAGGAGAAGTCAGCAGCGGTTCAGATCAGGCAGGGTCAGCAAATGAACAGAAACAGGATGCAGGACAGATACAGGGCCCAGGACAAACACAACACCAAGGCAGAGTCTGCAAGTCTGGCCATCCCTTAAATACACCAGTATCATCAGTTCCAGGTGTTAGCTGGCTGAAAGGTTGAGTCTCTGATTGCTGGGAGCACCCGCTGGCCAGCCCTGGTACTGCAGATCAAAAGGCAGGTGAGTCCTACCATTGCTGGCCAGTCCATTCCTGACAGGAAGGATGGTCACCAGAGCCGGGGTCAGAAGCCAGGAAGAATGGTCGCCAGAGCCGGGGTCAGAAGCCAGGAAGAATGGTCGCCAGAGCCGGGGTCAGAAGCCAGGAAGAATGGTCGCCAGAGCCGGGGTCAGAAGCCAGGAAGAATGGTCGCCAGAGCCGGGGTCAGAAGCCAGGAAGAATGGTCGCCAGAGCCGGCGTCAGAAGCCAGGAGGAGTCTAAGCAAAAGTCGAGTCAGTATCCAGGAGAGCAAAGAGTTAACTTAACAGGAGCTTGCTGCTGTGCAACAGACAGGACACGAATGCAATGGACAGCTGCAAACAGCAGACTTAAATGTGATAAGCCGCCACCTCCTGGGGGAGGAGCCGCAGAGGGCTGAAAGCATAAAGGATCCCACAATGCTTTGCAGACACCTAAGATGGATGCCAGCACATGGAGCAGCACAAGCCCTGAGGAAAGGTAGGACCTTGATAGGAACTTGGGGTTCTTGTGACAATCTACCATCATGCTGGTTCATTTCCAAGGATGAAATGTGGACAGCAGTACTTTGCAGATTGAGTGTCCTCCTGTGTCCCTGTACCTGAGTATGAATTCATCGTATTATGATTCATTTAGACCAGCCCTCTTCAACCTTTTTAACATGGAGAAACCCTTGAAATATATTTCCAGGCTCATAAAACCCCTACTAATAAGTACTATATCTAATGCTCACAGTACATTAGCGTGATGGTCACTGGGAGGAATGCCCCTTGCCTTTGTAGTCATTGGGACTAACCCCCCTACAAATAGGTAAAAAGGTAATCAGGGGCGTCCCTAGGGTTGGTGTCACCCGATGCGGTAACACTTGGTGTCACCCCTCCAACGATCCCCGAAGGATGGATTGGATCTGCGGATTGAGCATAATGGATTGGAGTCCGATCCATTATGCTCCCCAAACTTGCGGGGATCGTCGGCTTGCAACCTATACGGGGTTAACTGATCTTTCAACAGCGGTCCGGTCTGCTTGGAAAGTGATGTCAGATGGAGGCGGTTACTGCTATTGCGGCCGCATTTCCTGGTTACAGAGAAGACCCGGATCTTGCACAGCCTTACCTAGATCAGTTAACCCCGTATAGGTAGCAAGCCGACGATCGCCGCAAGATGGATTGGATCTGCTGATTGGTGAGCATAATGGATTGGACTCCGATCCATTATGCTCAATCTGCAGATCTGATCCACCTTGCGGCGATCGTCGGCTTGCTTTATTATTTATTTATTTCAGGTCCTTATATAGCGCCGTCAATTTACACAGCGCTTTACATATATATTGTACATTCAAATCAGTCCCTAACCCTCAAGGAGCGTACAATCTAAGGTCCCTAACTCACATTCATACATATACATACTAGGGACAATTTAGACAGGAGCCAATTAACCTACCAGCATGTCTTTGGAGTGTGAGAGGAAACCGGAGTACCCAGAGGAAACCCACGCAGTCACAGGGAGAACATGCAAACTCCAGGCAGGTGATGCCAGGGTTGGGATTCGAACCAGTGATCTTAGTACTGCCAGGCAAAAGTGCTAACCAGTGCTTTAAACTTTCCTTTTCGTGGAGCTCATGAAGAGGGTCCGGTGTCACCCCGTGCGATAGGTGTCACCTGGTGCAGCATGCACCCCCCGCACCCGCCTACGGATGCCACTGAAGGTCATTGGTGTTAGCGTTTGCTACTCTGAAGGAACTTGGTCAAGAAAGGCTGATTTAAACTGTTTATTTGAGGGCCCGGGGTCAGTAGGGGGCCCCATGAAATGCCCCTGGTACCTTTTATAGGCTTTTTTTGAGTGTGGGCAAGGACACAGGGGCCCCATGATCCCCTATTGCCTGGGGGCCCCATGAGTTGTCAGTCCGCCCATGGTTTTAACATAGCTCTGATGAAGGAGACCCAAGAAAAAAATTTAATATATTGCAGCATACCAGTCCATATATATGGTGGCTGCATTAAAAAATAAAAACTAGTTTAGCCACCACATGTATGGGCTGATAAGCTGCAAGAGATTACATTTTTTGTACTTAGGTTTAGATACGCTTTAGGACCCCTCAAATGCATCGCCATCTTTGCTGAATTTTTTAAACTAATAAAAAGAAAAAATGGAAATATCTTCTTATACATCCCCTTACCCCCCTGTTACTCAAATTTGACAGGTTTGCTTTAGGAAAACAATGATAAGAAGGAGATAAGTTTGTATCGTGGAAATTTACTGACAATTTGTGACTTCGCAGAAGTTCTGGTTCATTGCATCTTCTCTTTTTATAAAAATAGCCTCAAATCTTGTTCTTATATGATGCAAGGGAAATTCCCACTAGTAGCTGAACATGCGGAGAATGTAAAGCATGAAGTATCCGTGTATCTGATCATAATCCATGCTATGAGGATCACTAGGAATGCTTCTATGACAATTCACCCGTATATTAAAGCTAAACTTCAGGCAAAATAGCTACAGTAAATACGCAGATGATTTTAGATGGAAAAAAAAATATATGGCAGCTTTTTTACTTGCCAAATGATTTGTCTTTCAGTTCATTGAGTCCTAAGATTTACATGGTCAGTACAAATGGACCAGTCCAGGGGCGGACCAACCATTTGGAAACTCGGGCACTGCCCGAGGGCCCGGGGTCAGTAGGGGGCCCCATGAGATGCCCCTGGTACCTTTTTCATAGGCTTTTTTGAGTTTGGGCAAGGACACAGGGGCCCCATGATCCCCTATTGCCCGGGGGCCCCATGAGTTGTCAGTCCGCCCCTGGACCAGTCATCATAGATCAATTGCACCGGGTCTCTATCTTAACCACTTCCAGTCCGGACACTTTCACCCCCGTCCTGTCCAGGCCAATTTTCAGCTTTCGGTGCTATCACACTTTGAATGACGATTGCGTGGTCATGCAACACTGTACCCATATGAATTTTTTAGCATTTTTTTTTAAATAGACAAAACTTTATTCTGGTGGTATTTATTCACCACTAGGATTTTTATTTATTTGCTGTATAAATGAAAAACTCCAAACATTTTGAAAAAAAAGTGTTTTAGTTATTAAATGTTGCAAATAAATAATCTTTCTTCATAAATCTTGGCCAAAATTTATTCAGCTATCTTTTTAGTAAACAAAAAATAACCCAAATTAGTTTGTAATCAAAAATTATAATTGTTCAAACATTTTTGTTTATATATTTTTTTTTTATATTATTATTTATGTGTTTTTTTGGGGTTTTTTTCTAACATTTTGTCACCCTAGCAGTACAGTGTCACCATAGTGACATAGTGTGGGAGGTGATGAAGATTTTTTTCTTACACTGATTGCTTTTACACTCATAAAGGCTGTAAAAGGAATCATTTCTCCTTCTCTCTGGCTGCATTGTTGCAGCCATTGAGAAACACTGTGAGAGCTGTGATTGGTCACAGCTTGTCACATGGTACAAGGCTGTTGTGAATAGCCTTGTACCATGTGACCTCTGTGATCATTCACAGAGGTCACAGGAAGTCACAGGAAGTGACATCATGCTTACTACTATTCATGTGATCACTGATTGGCCAGTCAGGGATCACATGAATCAGGACCTCACACATAGGACACAGCGGGCACCGGATTGCAGTGCCGCACGCTCCCAGGGAACGCGCACAGGCAGGGAATGCGGGAGGGCATTTATAAACGGCCACCCGCTCCTGCACTGCTCCTGTCTGGCCGTTTATGTACATGGGCCGGACGGGAAGTGGTTAAAGTGTATTTCTTCTTTTGCATCCAAATTGGTCTAACATTGACTTTATATTTGTTACATGTCCCCATTCACATAGCATAACTTACAAAAAAAAAATAAAAAATGCACGTTACCTTTTTTAGATGTTTCATTCTTGACCTTTCAGTAAGGAAAAATTTGACTAGCTTGTCTTTGTTTATAAGGGCGCTGGGCAGCATTGTTTGCCATAATTAACCCTTTCTGCACCGTGCAGGTA